>NC_086446.1:410543262-410848762 GCF_028390025.1 Pseudophryne corroboree | reverse complement strand
TGACCTTTCAGCTTTTTTTCGACCATGCATGTGCAGCACTGATCTCAGTCAAGGAAGAACTTCTGGAGGACTTCACAGTCAGTGTTAGGCTGAATGTAGAAGGTACTATGGCACTGCTGTCCTCAATAGTGCTGCCAGGGTCATCTTTCAAAATGTACTACAGATGGAGCAACGCTCATTGAGTGTGGCTACATCGCAGCTGGGGGTGAGCGGCGTGCCTAGGCGTGCCTGCGCCTTGGCCCGCCGCCAAGTGTACACAGATGCTCCCATTCAAAGAGAATGGGGTGTGTGTGCGTCTACAACACATGCGCGTCCCATTCGTTCCTGGCGGTGCACCCGTTGGGGCGCACCTAGTCGCAGACGGAGCTACGATTAGCGTGGCTCCATCTGTATGTCTACCTCCCCTCTTTAACAAGCCCTACATTGGCTTCCATTCCCCTTCAGAAACCAATTCACCAAAATTCTGGGTCCAACCACGGAACACAGTTCCAATCTGGGTCAGAAGCAGGACAGACCCCACTCCCATTGCGGCTCCGTCCTGTCTCTTCTGACAGTGCTGGGAGATAATATCACCTCCAAGTGCCAGGAAATCCAGCTCTCCCCATGCTATAAACACGACACTGGTTGGATAACCCAGGTTACCCATTTACACAGCAGCCTATCTGAGTCTTTGCTGGGTCCAACCCTGGTTGCTGCCCTGTTAGGATTCTCAGGTAACTGGACCCAGGTGTTTTGAGGTAGCCTTTTCCACTGAGCCACAACTTGGGTTATCATACCAAAACCTGGGTTTTTAGCGGCAGTAGAAAGGGGTATCACTTTCAAAGTCCCACCCATTCCTCTCCCATTTACATCTCTTACCTTATCTCCCTTTACACTACAAACTTCCCTCTTCACTCCACAAATACATGTCCCCTCTCCTGCCTACTGATTATCTTTTCCCACCTCCAAGATTTTGCACGTGATTATTTCTGGAATGCTCTACCTCTCCCTATCAGACTCTCTGTCTCTGTACAAAACTTCAAATGGGCTCTTAAAACCCACTTCTTCATCAAACTCAACCATCTCTCATCCTATCCTTCCATTCCATGCTCACTGTCTACCCCATCTGTGTCACCCATGTCTGCCTCTCCCCTTTAGAATGTAAGCTCTCACGATCAGGGACCTCTTCCCTCTGGCTCTTCCTTCTCTTACTTATACTATCATCTGCTCCATATGGCGCTTAACCTTCGGTTTATGCCATCCTGATGCTTATTTCAGTGTTATGACCGCTGATGCAGAAATGTTTATATACCATGTACATGTACTGCAATGTCTTGTACTGTACTGTAAATCACAATTTTCTTGTTTTGATTATTTATGTACTTTGTTAAGTGCTGCAAAACCTTTGTGGCGCCATATAAATAAAAGATAACAACAATAATAATAATAATAATAATAATAATAATAATGATAAAAAATAAGATTTGGTGTCAGCTCCCTTTGGGTGTAAGAACAGTTACAGGAGCAATATGTTGCTTGCTGCTAAACAGCTACAGTTCTCAAAATGAAGCCATGCATGTCTAAGTGTTTTCATGTTTTTGCTGGAAAGCCTTTAAATTTTTCCTGGGATACTGAAACCAAGGTCAATATGTTGGAATCACTTCTCGGAGGTATACACTTTCATTAAGCCATATACTAAATCCCCACCCTTCCCAATACTAGAACATTGGTGGGTATTCCTCCAATAGGAAACCCACATTTTTTTCCATTTACCAAAGTCCTGGCAGCCACATATTACCAGTACCTCTGCTCAAGGGCATTTTTTAAGAGAGGAGGGGACCCGCGTGCAGCTTCCGTCGCGGGTCCCCTTCTCTCCAGCAGCAGTAGACTCTGGGATAATGCCAGTGTCTACTGCGCATACGCAGGTCTCTGGTAACATGGTGCCCGCACCTTGTTCCCAGGGACATCTCCAGTGTGCATGCACAAATCACTTGGAAATGGCCGCGGTGGCCGTTGTCCAAGTGATTTCTTTCCGCAGAGCAGGCCACCGGAGGGGTAAGTATAATATATGGGTGCAGTGTGTGCAGTGTGGGCCGTCCTGCACCCATTCTAGAAACGCCTATGCCTCTGCTGACATATTCTGTGGCACTGCTCTGCTTTCTCCCGTGCAAGGTAGATCCAAAACAGAAACTGTAAGGCTTTTAATTTGAGCTGCTGAGTCATATCTCTCTGCTGCTATGGAGAGAGAATAGCAGGGCCAAGACCTTGCTAAAAACAACAAATTGTACTGGTCCCAGGGGAGAAGCCATCATGGAAGTACTATTATTGGGAAGGGAGGCATTAACCTATGTGGATTATTTAAAGGGAAATACTAATGAACATACTTACATTGGTGATTGTGCCAAATGTATGTTTTTGTTTTGTTTTTCTCTGGCAGTCCTCTTAAATTAAGCACATGTGATGTGCTGATAACTAAAGAGGTTATCCATTTTTGGACAGCTACCAACATATCCTGCTCACTCTGAGGCAGAGTTGAACGGGATTGGTATGAAATACCTCCAATCAAAATCCCAACGGTCGAAATCCCGACAGCAATTGACCGACGGTCAAAATCCTGACAAGGTCAAAATCCCAACATGGACAAAATACCGCCATTTAAAATACCGACAAGGTCAAAAGACCGACATGTAAAATGCCGACAGGTCAAAATACCGACATGCATTTTTCATTGTGTTTTTTGTGTATGTCGAGATAGGTTGACATGGGCACCATATAAGTGTACCGCGTCCCCTCGCATGGCTCGCTACTATATACCCCCTCCAGGTCCACCAGGATGGTAAAGTATGAACAAGTCGGTTTCAATGAAAAAATCATGAAAATCTCATGTTGGCATTTTGACCTGTCAGCATTTTACATGTCAGTATTTTGACCTTGTCGGTATTTTAAATGCCGGTATTTTGTCCATGTCGGGATTTTGACCGTCGGGCAATTGCTGTCGGGATTTTGATTGCATCCCAGTTGAACATATATTGGTCCTAATTGCATAGCATGGGGTGCGCAGAAGTAAATGTGTTTATTTTTGTTATTTAGAATTTTGCTTTGATAATGCTGATTTAAATTACCTTATAACCTTCACAATAATGGGTCAGAGACACAGTACGCAATTGGCGTATGGGGTACCGTAAGGGTACGCACTTAGCGTAGCATACGCTCGGCCGTGATCGAGACGCACATGCGGCACGCTCGCTCACAGCTTAATGCGTGGTGTCGAGCACGCTATAGGCGAGCGACTACCGTAATGCTACGCTACTAGCGAAGCGGACGCTCGAGACCACGAGGAGATCACAAGCGGCGCAGACGCTCACAAGATGACAATCAGTAAACGTTGAATGTAACACACAGAAAGGATATTCTTATACTGTAAACCTTGTACTGAAACACTATAGCGATATAACGCTGCTTAACCTTGTTAACACTAAAGCTGTTTGAGCGATCGTGACGTTCCTATTACCCACTGCAATGTAATGAACACACGATACCGTGCTAAGGATCCAACACCTTTACTAACAATATTTTAGTTATATCGAAAAAGAGAAACAGTTAACAAGTCATACACTACAGGCTAACATATAATTCTAACAGGATATCTAGACAGAAATATACACAATAGTAAACAATCGCAAATACAAATACATAGACTAAGAATGAATGGCTAACATTACACGGGTAACAAAGTGGCAACAGAGAAACATACCATACGGGGAACACTCGCAGGCGCAACCGGAATCCAGTCCTCCAATTATCAGCGATAACTGTTGAAGAGAGAATACTGGCCGGTCTGGGGACAGTGACCCTTATATACACAACATACAGTGTACTTCAAAGGGCCCTACAACCTTATTGTTCATTGGACACAGGAATGTCTCTCTGCACTATAACAAAAGGTCATAGGTGGATTTGAACAGGTGGGCTGTGACTATTTCAAACAGCTCAGGTGGGTGGGAATCTCCGGATTCCCGCCGCATGGATAATGAACTGCAAATATAGAATATGTCCAGAAACTACTAATGGCCATAACTACACGCAGGAGCGATTAATCTTTACCTAACCAACACCCGATTTTTGCTATTAAAATACTCTTCGGTTAGGTACCAGACACCACTGTTCAACCTTAAACAGACCCTTTGTACCACGCAAAGAGGGATTCCCAAGTCTGTGAACAAGTCACATTAAACAAACTTACAGTTATTACTAAAGGGAACATTACCTATAAAACATGCTATTTGGTTCTATCATTAAACGATTGAGTCGCCCGCTAGACGCACACAAACTCTACCGTAAATGCACATACCACGCGCTTGAGCGCATGGCCGAGGCGCCATCACGCGGCTGCGTATATCCGCACGCACGGGAGAGAATGTGCACGTGCAGCAGGCACGCGCATGAGGTGAATATATGGCAACGTGTAGCGTGATATTTTTCTGACTTTGACAGTCCACCCTTTGGCAGTCACCAATAACTGCCACTTCCTAAAACAGTTTAAAAAGAGAAAAATATATGTCATGTATAATACATTTCTATGATTGGGTAAGGGAGAAGAGAAGAAGGTGGGAAAAAGGTATGACCTAGTGAGATAGTAGAAGCATGTGTGTATGAGTCCATGTTTGAGGGGTCATGTATCATCGTGCCGTATGTGTTTTAAATCAAGCTTCGAGGTATTGCGAAGTATACATTTGAATTCCTTCTTATCCCGTGTTACAGGCCTGTGGATGGGCTGTCAAACTTTACCAAGCTCTTTTCGGCTTTTGGTTGCAACAAAATGGGGGAGCACATTTTAGTTGATGATACATGAATGGGGGGATATGTGAGTGCTGATATCTGTGCCTATATTCCTTATCGACTATGTGTGTCATTACCTGAAGGTTGTAGAAATGAAGATAAGAAGCAATTATGGTAAATGCGGTCATAAACTATGTGAGTTTAATATACATTTGTTGATTGAGGTCTTGTCTGATGTCTTGTCTCGATGTACATGTTGACTGTAGTCTCTTTGGGCTTTTGCTATAATGCAAGCAAAGCCGTTTCAATGTCCATAAAATTTTAAATCACTAAAGTTCTGGGCTAGCATTTTCATTAAAGTCACTGGGGATATTGGGGGCCGGCAACATAGTCCATAAAAAAAAATCTTTGTATAAATGTGGTCTTCAAATCCTTCTTCCAAGCGGGTCTTTGTACCTTGGAGAAAAACAAAGGAGAAACGGGTGAAAGAAACGGACTGTGGAATCACATTTTCATCACAACATTGTCTCTATCGTTGGGTCATAAATAAAATTAGTCGTTGTTATTGCAGTATCTTCACTTCTTAAACTCATCACTCGGGCACTACGTTTACACTTCGTTAAAACCCGAACGCATCTAAATATCAGACCGATCAATATGATGACACTCAGAATACACAAAAGAAATTTCCCTACATCCATGATAATACCTTGGGCCCATTCTCCTAAACCAGAGAACCAATTTCGTGGGTTCAACCATGACACCCAACTGGTCAGCTCATTACCCACAGCAGCAAGGGTGAGATTGTGTTTCCTTCGGAACTCCCATTTTAATTGCAAGATGTCATCCATCTTTTGGTCTATGACCTCGGCTGGGTCCTCCGTGCTGTTTGTAATATACGTGCAACACTTTATTCCATATTGAGTCGCTAGGGTAACACAATGCCCGCCTGTCACAGCTGTGAGATAATTGAGAATCATCCTATGCTGAACCAGTTCTGTTTTGTAGGCTTGTAACTCTCTCCCCATATACCTGAATGTGTCGTCATACATTTCAGTGATATTGTCTAATAAATTTGCAAGCGCAGATATATATTTGTAATTTATCACTCCTCTGGCGGTACGAGTGATATCTAACGCGATTAGGAATTGAATCCCGTTGTATTCATGGATCAGGTCAGAGGCCGGATGCTCTGTTCTTTCTATCAGGTGCCGTTTAACGATGTGCTCGTAATGAGTGTGAGTATAAGGAGCTTGGGCACTGCGGTGAATATCTTTCATTTTAGTGTGGGATACAGTCATTACCTCAGGCAGTACTTTTCCAATATAACATAACCCTTCTGAGTTTGGGGCAAGCCACTTATACGCCTTCCTCCCGCATATGAAGTATGCATCATCGGGGAGAACATATGGGACGGAGTGTGACATAACCATATTACAGATTTTCCATGTGAACTCTCCTAACCCTAATTCTTCCATCTGTTTAGTACACGTATCAGTTTGTACGATCTGTGCACAGTATCCTGGTGATACTTCTCCAACTCGCATGATTCTACTTCCTAGGGTGTACCTATACCGAAAGAATTTCCTATGGTCGGCTATCTGGCGTATAAGTTCTGTGTCTATGGGCAAACTGTCGGCTCTATGTGAGAATGTCATGGTTTGATTACTCCATGACACTTCCCAATTTCCCGGCTTTCGGGGATTGGAAATGTTAAAGCACACTAAGGACCTATCCACATGATTTTGGTGGAGCTTCAAACTAGGAGGACTAGAGATATTAAACCTCTTGTCCACCGGCCTCCCACCACTTAGCTCAAGTACCTCTCCTACAGTTAAAGGGAATGGTACTAATCCTGATTTACTATGGCCTTGAGGTACTTGAGAGCATACCCAACAGTCTGTCTGGTCTAACACTTTACCCACTAAGGAGTGATAGTCACTCAATGGATGCCGGTCCATATGGATATTAAAACTGGACTGACATTTCTTTATGCACCCATCCTCAACTATATTGTCACAATGTCTACAGATGCAGTTCTCTTCAGCTAACAATCCTTCACAATTCCTTCTATTGTCAATGCTACCAGATCGTTTTCTGATACTCGCCTTTACTCAGTGATTATGTTGTTCTTGGAAAACTACGCCTCCATCCTGGTCATCAGAACCCATTCCAGATCCTTTCTCGACCTCCATGGTACTCTCACCGAAACAGACTGCTCTGGTCAACATCATGGTCAACAGGAAAATCCGAATCACAGTCTCTTGGGGCAAGTCCATCTTTGAGGAGTAAAAGGAGAAAACTAAGAAGGGGGAAGGGAAATATGAGGGAGGTGGGAAACTGGAGAAAATAACAAATGGGAAAAAGAAATCTGGCTCGACAAGCTTCTGGTCTTATTATCCTCAGCGCTCAGGTGTCCTCTCAATCCTCCCTGAACAGACACTCTAGTGATACAACCTCTACCGTCTGTTCTTTATCACGGGACCTCTCTGGGTCAGTGACCTTTTTACAATGAGACGAATGGACCCAAGTCTCTCTCTCGGCAACCTTCAAAGCAGTTGTGCTGGTCAATAAGACTTGATATGGTGCTTCCCATCTGTCAATAAAGCAACCTGAGCGTAGAAAATTCCGTATCATTACATAATCCCCAGGTTCAATGTCATGACAATTACTGTCTGGCAAATCAGGAATCACCAACTTTAGATTATCATTCTGATTCCTCAATTGCTTACTCATCTTAACCAAGTACTTTACGGTTACTTCATTGTTACATTTCAAATCATCCTGGGGGTTAATCATAACATGGGGTTGTCGACCAAACAGAATTTCAAAAGGAGACAGATTAAGAAGGGACCTGGGAGTGGTTCTGATGCTGTACAATACAATTGGCAAAGCTTCGGGCCATAACAGTCCTGTTTCAGTCATTACCTTGCTCAATTTATTTTTAATAGTGCTGTTTACTCTTTCCACCTTTGCACTCGCCTGGGGACGATACGGAGTATGCAGCTTACTATTAATTCCCATCAACTTACACATTGTTTGAAAGACTTCACCTGTAAAGTGGGTACCCCTATCACTTTCAATTATTCTAGGGATACCGTACCTACACACAAATTCCTGCACAATTTTCTTTGCAGTAAACACAGCGGTATTTGTGGCCGCGGGAAATGCTTCAACCCAATTTGAAAACACATCAATACAGACCAAAACATACTTTAAATTTCTACAAGGTGGCAATTGTATGAAATCAACTTGTATCACCTGGAAAGGGCCATCTGTTGGAGGGATATGAGATGGCTCTGTCGGTATTGCCTTTCCGATATTCTTCCTCAAGCAGGTGAGGCATGTCATCGCTCTCTTACCCGCATGGGAAGAAAATCCTGGGGCACACCAATAAGCTCTTACTAGCTTACACATCCCTTCTTTGCCCAGATGAGTCAGCCCGTGTGCTGCTTCCGCTAGACTTGGAAGGTATGCTCTGGGGGCCACTGGTTTACCATGTCCATCTGTCCAGAGTCCTGAGGACTCCTGGTCATATCCTTTTGACTTCCAAACTGCCTTTTCCTGTGGGGAACACAAATTTTGCATTTCACACAATTTCTGTGTGTTTACAGTATTAAATACCATGAGTCGTGTACTATCTGTTTGTATGGGGTTACCAGCTGCTGATTTAGCAGCTTCGTCTGCTCGGCTGTTACCAAGTGATACCGGGTCTTGGCTATACTTGTGAGCTTTACACTTGATAACAGCCACTCTGTCGGGTTCCTGTATCGCTGTTAGAAGTCTTTTGATGTGGGCTGCATGCGCTACTGGTGTGCCAGCTGCCGTCATGAAATTTCTGAGGCGCCATAGGGCTCCGAAATCATGGACTACTCCGAATGCGTACCTAGAATCTGTGTAGATATTGGCTGACTTGCCCTTAGCCAATTCACATGCTCTGGTTAGGGCAACCAGTTCAGCAACTTGTGCTGAGTGAGGTGGGCCTAGCGGTTCTGCTTCTATGGTACCTTGGTCATCTACGACTGCGTATCCAGTACACAAGTCTCCCGAGTCCGTCTGTCTGTGACAACTACCGTCAGTGTAGAAAGTAAAATCTACATCTTCCAGTGGGTTGTCACTGATGTCAGGCCTTGCCGTGAAAATTTGGGTCAAATATTCCATACAATCATGTGTGTCATCCTCTGTATTAAATCCTCCTTCACCATTACTCTCATCCTCCACCCTTTGTGCCTGTCCAGGCACACCTGGGAGATACGTTGCAGGATTTAATGCGCTGCATCTCCTTATGGTGATGTTTACGGGGGCCATCAATGCCAATTCCCATCTTGTAAACCGCGCTGATGAGACGTGCCTGGTTTGGGCAGAATTCAGCAAGGCTGACACTGCATGTGGTGTATGGATTGTGAGGTTGTGTCCTAGCACTACATCTTCGCTTTTTGTAACTAGCAATGCTATCGCTGCAACGCTTCGCAAGCATGTGGGGAGGGATTGCGCTACCGTGTCAAGCTGGGCGCTGTAGTAAGCTACCGGCCTGCTGGCATCACCATACTTCTGGGTTAATACACCTGCTGCGCACCCAACACTCTCTGTTCCATACAGCTCAAAGGGTTTCCCATAGTCTGGCATACCTAATGCTGGTGCCTGCGTTAGGCACTGTTTAAGTCTCTCAAATGCCATCTCAGATTCGTCTGTGTGCGAAATCCAATCAGGTTTGCTTGATGAGACCATTTCCTGCAAAGGTAAGGCCAGTATGGAAAAACCTGGGATCCAGTTACGGCAATACCCACATATTCCTAAAAATGTTCTAATCTGTTGCTGGGTTTGTCGCAGGGTCATGTCACGAATTGCTTGAATTCTATCAGCGGTAAGGTGTCTCAGTCCTTGTGTTAGACAGTGTCCCAAATACTTCACACGGGTCTGGCATAATTGCAACTTGTCTTTGGAAACCTTGTGTCCTGTGTCTGAAAGATGAAACAGGAGCTGTTTCGTATCTCTCAGGGACGCTTCCAGTGAATCTGAACACAGTAGTAAATCGTCCACGTACTGTATCAATACTGATCCACTCACTGGTTGGAAAGACTGTAAACAATCATGCAGAGCTTGTGAGAAAATACTTGGACTGTCTATGAAACCTTGGGGTAAGCGAGTCCATGTATATTGAACTCCTCTGTATGTAAATGCAAATAAGTATTGGCTGTCAGGGTGTAGAGGTACCGAGAAGAAAGCGGAGCAGAGGTCAATCACAGTGAAAAATTTGGCAGTGGGAGGGATTTGCATTAGGATGACAGCTGGATTAGGCACTACGGGGAATTGACTCTCAACTATGTTGTTGATCCCTCTTAGATCCTGCACTAATCTATAACCCCTCCCCCCACTCTTTTTAACAGGGAAGATGGGACTATTGGCAGTGCTGGACGTCCTTACCAGAATGCCCTGTTGTAGCAAGCGCTCTATTACAGGGTAAACTCCTAACTCCACCTCTGGCTTCAGAGGATATTGTGGGATTTTTGGAGCTATCCTACCATCTTTTACTTGCACAACTACTGGGGCTACATTTGCCATCAATCCAGTGTCTTGTCCGTCCTTGGTCCAAAGTGATTCCGGTATCTGGGAAATCATTTCTTCTACCCTGGACGGACACCTATTTACAACAACAGTGTGTGACATTAATCTTGTTGGGGAGTCTAACATATCTTGTGCTTCCTGAGCGTGGTTTTCGGGTATGTCCAAGAACACACCTTCAGGAGTACAATATATGACGCATCCCATTTTGCCCAGTAAATCTCTCCCTAAGAGATTAGTCGGAGCTGATGCAGCCAGCAGAAAAGAATGCTTGGTATGCAAAGGCCCTATCGTAACCTCTGTTGGTTTGCTTAAAGGGTATTGTCGTACTACTCCTGTTACTCCCATGGCTGGAATTGTTTTACCAGTGGTTCTCATGTCCACGGTCGAATTTATCACTGACTTGGCCGCCCCCGTATCTACAAGTAAATTTAGAGATTTACCAGCTACATCCATTGTGACCTCGGGTTCACTTCCAAGGCTCGCAATCAATTTCACTGGCTGCAGATTACAGGTGTGACCACACCCCTATGGTGCGTGGTGACCTCCCTGCATTGCAGTGGCAGCTATTACCTGTGAAGGGGGTAAATGGGTATTATCAGAGACTTGCCAGTCTCTTTTTGGGGGATACCTTCTTGTTTCCCCTGCGTGAGGCTCATAACTCCGTCTCTGCGGTCCTTGATCCCAATTTCGTATGTCATGTCGTTGTCTAGGGTTTTTATGTGCATTATGTGAGTTATTTGTACAGTTACGTGCAAAATGTCCTTCCCTGTTACAATTGTAACATTTTACCACATGCGGCTTACCACCAGGAGTCTGTGATCGGGACTGAGGCGGCCTTGTTGTAAGGGCCTGGATACTTATTGCCATCAGTCTATCACTTTGTGACTCCCTGCGTCTTGTGATGTTCCTGTCGTGCCCAACAGCAGTCTCTCTTAAGGCTGCCACCGACATACCTCTCCAGTTAGGTTGAGTAGTTTGTACTCTACTCCTTAATACCTCCTTTAAACCGTCCATCAAGACGGACACCGCTACCTCTCTATGGTGTATATTTGCCTCAATGTCCACGATCCCAGTATATTTAGCCATTTCCTCCAATGCCCTGTGGAAATAGTCAGGGGCAGTTTCCCCTTCCATTTGTTTAATGGAGAATATTTTGTTCCATTTTACTACAGCTGGGAAGTATATTCCCAACTGCAGATTGATTCTGGTTACATTGTCTTGATTATATTCGTCCGTAAGGGGTACCTCCTCATCTAATTTACAGTCGGCTATAAACTTTATGGGGTCAATACTAGAGGGCAGACATGCCCGCAGTAGTGTCCGCCAATCTTTGTTGTTAGGTTCAGTGGAGTTACCTAGGTCCTTAATGAACCTCTGGCATGCGGCTAAATCTTTTCTGGGATCAGGAAATTCTGACAAAATTGTTCTTAATTCTGCTCGGGACCAGGGACAGTGCATTGCAATATTCCTAATGGGTGTGGCTCCATTTGTGTCAGTCTTACCATTGGGGACCGCTATTACTCTAACAGGGTTAATATTAATTACTTCACTCTGGTTTGATTCTTCAGTGTATGGTGCAATAGTTTCAGCATATTGTACAGTGCCGTACTTACCTGTAGACACAACCTCACCTGTCCCTGAGCTATGGGCTTTAGATGCCAATCTTACTGGTTGGGCGATGCCCACTGAAGTATCGCTTATGGTGGCCACTAGAGAGAGAGCTGAAATCGTAGTGGGCTCATCTTCTTGGTCGTATTCCTGGGGGAAGTTTAACATAGGATACAACTTGCATGGGTTAGCGTTAGTATCAACATTTGCATTAACTTTTATCTTAACTTTATCACTACTATATTGATTAAGTGCACTCTTATCATACACCCGCATGTCATTCTCTGTAGCCACTTTGTCCCCTACTATATATGGTGGTGGTGCCGTTGCTACTAGATTTCTACCAGGATTTGGAATTGCTTTCTGAGCTAATTCCTGTTGTATTTCACTTTCCTGTTGCCATATCTGTAAACAATCATAATGTCTAATCCTCTGCTTTGCAGATTTTATTAGACCTATCCTTTTTCTTAGATTCTGCAATACATCAGGGTTCAGACTGCCTACCCGGGGAAACTGTTCCCCATCATCCTCTGTCATACGTTCCCATTCTTTGCATAATACCTGTGTGTGTGATCCGTATTTTTCACACATTATATACCGTGCGGACCCTTTGGGCCAGCAACTACCAACGTGAACCCTTGTTGGACGTCCCTTCTTTGAACAACTGGCCCCCATTGTTTGCAGATATTGCTGTCTTAGCTAATTCTTACAAACAGACCAACTTGCCTTCGGTAAGGCGACGGTGAAAGTTCAACTAGTGCCTTCACTCACTTCCGTCCTGTAACCTCTATTTACTGGGGCGCGTGGGAGTATGCTACCCTCCCCATTAAGTATTGGTTGTTAGAGATTTCCTGAGTGAACAGCGAAACTCCCTTAAAATAACAAAAACCTACACAAATCACGTTAGAATGTACAAATAGCGTTTATGATCCCACAGTAAATTTTTAATGGGTATCAAGGTAACAAACTAATGCACACAATTACGTGCGGTCCAGTCGCACAGCGCATAAATAACTAAATTTTTATACGCTTTACGACCAATGGAATCGTTTGTTTAGGCTGCGAAACCTTCAGCTGGAGCTTTAACTTGACTATATGGGTGCTACGCCAAACCCCCGGGGCTGCGCTTAAATACCTCGCAGTCCTTTTGTCTGCGGAAACTACTTGCTCCTTTTACCTTCTACAATGTTAACGCGGGTGAGCTAGTCCCACGCCACCAAGTGTCCACTCACCTGATGTGGTCTCCGACGGAATCCCGATTTGTGGGTTCACAAAAATAATACCTTAAGTTCCACACTCACTCCTACTCACTCATATACACACTGATCTTTTTCTGTACAGAAATTCCTTTCATACAGGTAGGGGTCTAATCCCTGGGTTTTGCAGTAGAAAAAGGTTTTCTTTTTTTTTTCCAATCATAAAGTTTTATTGTGAGAAATAAACAACGTTAACAACATTCGGTAATAAAGCGAACAATCATACAATAAATGAGTCACGAATCAAATTTCACAAGACTCGTCATGAAGAGTGTTATGACAATAGAGATTCATGTGTGATCAGAGGGGAGAAAATATCAGAAGAAAGAAAAAGCGTACTTCCAAAAAGTATAATCGTCGTATTAAGAGGTCTAGGCAAATTGAGTAAGTGAGGTTGTTGGGGGAATATAAGGAAGGTAGGGGAGGCGGAAAGCATAGAGAGAACTCCGACGAGCCAGGGGCCCAGGCGGTAGGGAACAGGGAAAAGGAGAAAGGGAGAGAATTGTGAGAGAGGGAAGAGAAAGAAAAGTGGAGAGAGAGGGGAAAAAAAAAAAAATAAACAAGTAAGTAAATAGAAAAATAAAAAAAAAATAAAAAAAGGGGGGGGGGGGTTAGTAGGGGAGGGATATCAAACGCGCCCAGTTTGAGTAGCAATCTAGCTGAGTCCTGGGAGGGGTGAATTTTTATATCTGTACCAAGGAAGCCAAGTGCAATGGAATTTTTGGACTGTGTTGTGTTGGAGGCTTGTGATGTATTCCATTTGTGCAATAAACCAAATCCTATTTGTTAGTGCCTGGCGGTTAGGAGCGTCTGGTGCTTTCCAGTTGCGTGCTATTTGGTATTTAGCTGCACAGGAGATATGGAGGATCAGTTTATTTGAGTCTTTAGGTACCTGGTCCACGGGGGCACAGAGGAGTAGATTATTGGGTGAGAGAGGTTGCGGGAGATCTAGCAGCTGGGCAAGCAGGGCACGGACCATGGTCCAGTAACGTATGATCACTGGGCAGGACCACCATGTGTGGAAAAAAGTGCCCACTTGTCCACAGTTCCTCCAGCAAAGGTTTGAGGTACCAGGATACATTTTATGTAGGCGGTCTGGAACCAAATACCATCTTGTATATATTTTAAACGAGTTCTCACGGATGGCCACGCTAATGGAGCACTTCGAGACCGCGGCCCGGATAGTTTCCCACTCCTCGGCCTCGAATTGTCGTCCCAAGTCTGTTTCCCAAGCCTGTTCGTGAGGTTCAAGGGCGGGGGTTACCGGGGACAAGATGGTTTTGTAGAGAAGAGAGATGACTCCTCTGTTAGTGGGGTTATGCAGGCAAAGCCTTTCGAAAGAGGAAGGGATTGGAAGTGGGAATGAAGGGTGTAGAGAGGAGATGTAGTGCCGTATTTGTAGGTATTGGTAGTGTAGGGAGTTGGGCAGGCCATATGTAGTCTGTAGATCAGAGAAAGATCTGATAGCGTGGGTTCCTGTAAAGTGGTGGATTCTAGTGACACCAGCAGAGATCCAAGGACGGGCCATTGCTGAGGATAGACCTGGGGGAAATGCTGAATTGTTCCAGATAGGGGTTAGGGGGGAGGGGTAAATAGGTAGTTTCAATTTTTTGCTCAGGAGCTCCCAGTTTCCGAGTGTGACCGCTACAGTAGGTGTAGGGAGGCTAAATTGGGGATAGTTTTTGCGGTGAATCCAAGGTAGATAGGAAACCGAAGGAACGCCAATTAAATCGCTCTCCAGGTCGACCCATCGCTTAGTGCCCCTCGGAGCGTGCCAAGCAACCAATTGGCTCAGTTTAGTCGCAGCAAAATAGCGTTGAAGGATGGGAAGGCCTAGGCCACCCAGCTGAGAGTGTTTGGCCAGGGTTTCCCGTCGGAGTCGAGGTTTTGTATGGTTCCAAATAAAATCACCTAGCGAGGACTGGAGGGAGCGGAGGGTGTGCGAGGGGATCTGGATTGGAAGTGTTTGGAATAAGTACAGGAGTTTGGGGAGTACATTCATTTTTATGGCGTTAATACGTCCAATCCAAGAGAGATAATAAGATTCCCATTGGCGGATGTCCTTGAAAATTGAAGTTATGAGTGGGGGGTAGTTAGCTCGGTAGAGAGAGTTGTATGATTTGGTAATGAAGACTCCTAAGTATTTAAGTGAATGTTTGCGCCATGAGAATTCGAAGTTTGTTTGTAACAGGGTCTTGGCGCTCTTGGGGATATGTAAGGAAAGGGCCTCGGATTTTGACTGGTTGATTTTATATCCCGAGAGGTTGCCGTATATAGACAGCTCTCGAAGTAGATTGGGAAGGGAGATGGTCGGGTTCGTCAGTGTGAGGAGTATGTCGTCTGCGAATAGGGAGACAGTGTAGTGAGTGCGGTTAACAGCGATCCCAGAAATATCTGGGTTGGCTCTGATGCGGCACGCGAGGGGTTCGATTATCAGCGCGAAGATGAGGGGGGATAGCGGGCATCCTTGTCTGGTTCCGTTGGAGATTGTGAAGGGATCCGATAGTAGGCCATTTGTGTGTACTGAAGCCGAGGGGTTGTGGTACAAAGCTTGTATAGCCTGTAGGAATTTACCGTGAAAGCCAAAGTGTTGTAGGGTTTGCAGCATGAAGGGCCAGGACACCCTATCGAAGGCCTTCTCCGCGTCCAGAGCAAGCGCCAGAGATGGGATTTTGTAGAGATTAACATAGTGAATAATGTCAATCGTGCGTCTGGTGTTGTCAAGCGCTTGTCTGGACGGGACAAAGCCCACCTGGTCAGGGTGAATCAGGGAGGGGAGAATGGGGTTGAGCCTGTTAGCTAAGACTTTGGCGAAAATTTTGAGGTCTGTATTCAGTAATGAAATGGGCCGGTAGTTAGTAATTAGTTTGGGGTCTTTATTTGGTTTCGGAATTACAGTGATGGTAGCCTTGGTGGTTTGAGAGTGGAAGGGGGAGCCCTCTAGTATTAGGTTAAATACCTTCGTGAGATGGGAAAGTAATGAAGATTGAAAGGTTTTGTAGTATGACATAGGAAAGCCGTCTGGGCCAGGGGCTTTCGACGGTTTCTGAAATTTAATAGCGAAGGCAATTTCTTCCTCAGAAATGGGCCCGTCCAAGCCCGATGAGGTCTCTGGATCTAAGCGGGGCAGATCGCACGATGTCAGGTAGTCAGAAGCAGGCGGGTAGGTCTGGTCGGGAGTGGGCGATCTATCCGGGAGATTGTAAAGTCGCTCATAATAAGCTTTAAAAAGGGAGTTGATGGTGGAGGGGTTATATTGGGGTGAGCCCTTGTCATCTTTGATCGCTGAGATGGCGGATTGCGCTTTCCGAGCCCTCAGTCTGCTGGCCAATAAAGTGTCAGCTTTGTTGCTCTTTTCATAAAATCTTTGTTTCAGCCAGCGGAGTGAGTGCTCAGTTTTTTCGGCCAGCAAAGCGTTCAGGGCCGCTCTAGCAGTGGTAAGTTGTGTATAAAGGGGGCGAGAGGGCCGCTGTTTATGTTGGGTTTCCAGGTTGTGGACCTCTTCTGTGAGGGAGGCCAATTTTTGTTTGTGTTCCTTATTCCTGTGTGAGGCGTAACTAATGATGTGACCTCTGATGACGGCCTTGTGTGCTTCCCATATTAATGGGGTGCAAGAGGAGTCAGTGATGTTTAAAGTAAAGTAGTCTGCAAGAGCAAGTTTGATTTTTTCCTGAAATTGAGGAATTTTCAGCAGCGTCTCATTTAAACGCCAGGCAGGTCGGGATGTCGGGGTGTCAAGGAAATCAAAGGTGGCGGTGACGATGGAGTGATCTGACCACGGGTTGGTGATAATGGATGAGTCGGATATGTGCTTGGAGGCCTGGGTACTACAGAAAAAAAGGTCGATACGGGAGTAAGATTGATGTGGACACGAGTAGAATGTGTAATCCTTGGATGTGGGGTTGAGGGCCCGCCAAACGTCAGTGAGACCGGATTCCCGTGTGTGTTTATTTAAAGCTCGGGATGAGGGGTCACGGTGTAGGCGTGGCTGGGGAGAGGATTTATCTAAGTGAGTATCCGGGGCAGTATTAAAATCTCCACCTAATATTAAGTAGCCTTTTCTGTTTTTGAACAGTGTGGAGAAGAAGGAGTTAAAGAAGGACGCTTGTCCAGAATTAGGGGCGTAAACAGTGGCTATTGTGCATTCTAAGTGTCCGAGCCTGCTCGTTAAAATGATGAACCGACCATCTTTATCCGTATGTGAGGAACCCAACACAAACGGGATTTTAGAGTTTACCAAAATGGCCACCCCATTGTGTTTGGATTGGCTCGAGGAGTAGAAAGCCATTGGGTAACGTTTAGAGGTGAGGGCCGGGTGTGACTGGGATTTGAAGTGAGTCTCCTGGATAAATACTAGGCCCGCTTTAAGGGTGCGAAGGGATCGGAATAGAGAGGAGCGTTTCTGGGGGGTGTTGAGGCCCTTGACGTTCAAAGATGCTATCAACAGAGGCATTGTGAGTTGGGAGTAAGAGGAGGTGGAGAAAGAGAGGGAGAGAAGAAGAAGGAGAGAAAAAAGAAGGAGGGTAGAGAGAGAGAGAAAAAGGTGAGAGGGAAGAGAAAAAAAAAAAAAACCCCGGGGAGAGGGGGGGTGGGGAGGTTAGAGCTGGTGGGGGGTCCCGGCTCGTCGGAAGAAAAAGGAGAGTTGGCGGTGATCGGCCAGAAGAGGACAAAAGCAAAAAGAAAAGAAAAAAAAAGGGAAAAGAGGGGAAAGGGTCCGTGTAAGGAACCTCACGACCAGCGAGGAGGAACCAGCACAGAAATTAGGACCGATTGGTCCAAGGTGGGGAAGCAGCGGGTGATAACCGTACTCCCTCCTAGGAGGTAGGGTGGGGGGGAGTGTGTTTACAAGTAGGAGTTCGGCAACATGAACTCGTGGGTTATGTAGAGTGGAAGAGGGATCGTGGCCCTCCAGTGGTGGGATATTTAGAGAGTAAGCTAATATTGGCCTTAGGGGAAAAAAGCATCAAAGAGAAGTAATGTAGAATAAACGTGTAAGCAGTGAATAACATAACAGTAACATTAGTTAAGTAGAAGCAGAGCAAACAGGGTAGAGTCGTGAACATCAACCAGTACCCTGTGTGCTCCAACATAGTATCCTCAGAGGTCGGGTCACTCCCTATGGAGGTGTTCCGAGTCACATGCCCAGATGTGTCCAATATGACCGGGGCGTTGACTCTAAAGCAGTGAGTATAATAGCTAGGCGGAGGGGTCTCGCAACACATTCGGAAGCCCTCCGTAGCATTAAGCATTGTGGAAGGGCTAGGTGGTTGCTATATAAACCTCCCCCCCGCATAGTAATAACCAATATATAATATATGTAATAAACATCAACTGGTCAAGTAGATCTAAGCGTCAACAAACAAAAAAAAAACAAAAAAACATTTCACACGGGTGGGCCAAGATGCTTCAATTAAGCAAAAAGTTTAGGTGGCATTTGGAGTGAGGATAGTTAGGTCGACTGGTGGATAGGGGTTGCCGCCTGTACAGAGTCGGAGTCCTCTAGGTGTGACAAGAAGTCTCTACCCTCTCTCGGGTCCCTGACGATAAGAGTTTTTCCATTGAGGTCAATCAGCAGCTTGAATGGGAACCCCCAGCGATATCGAATTCCGCGCGTGCGAAGCGCGGAGGTCAGATCTTTTAGCTCTCTCCGTTTGAGTAGCGTGGAGGGAGCCAAGTCCTGAAAGAATTGCAACCTAACATTTTCGAATAAGATGTATGGCTTGCTCCGGGTGGGATTAAGAACCAGTTCTTTATCTTTGAAGTTAAGAAAGCGCAAGATTACATCTCTGGGGGGGTCACCATCACGTGGTTTGGGCCGGAGAGCTCTATGGGCCCTTTCTAGCGGCAGTTCACGGGAGCCTAGAGTCGGAACCACGGCGGAGAATAATTTGTGTAGGTATGTTTCGAGGTTCGCGGGAAGGACGGATTCCGGGACGTTCCGTATGCGGAGATTGTTTCTTCTCTCGCGATTCTCCAGGTCCTCGTTCTTGTCGCGTAGTTCCGAGATGTCCCGGATGAGATGGTCGATGTCTCTAACGGTCTCACTCTGCTCTTTGTGCAGAGTGTCCTGACGGGATTCAAGTTTGGAGGTCCTAGAGGATAGTGATGTAATATCCGACCTAATGGAGGTAACCACGTTGTCTAGTTTGGACTCCAGTGACTCCTTGAAATCCATGATGAGCGATTTCAGAGCTAGGATGTCCTCCTTGGTTGAAAGAGCGGGGGATGAAGACGAGTCTTCCTTGTCGGACACCGAGAGGCTAGGGGAGGGGGGTCCAGAGAGCGAGGATAGTTTGTCGTTTTTGTCGGCTCTGGTGAAGTGCTGGGTTATGTCTGTCCCCGCACGTTTTCTGATGGAGGCGGCGGATTTAGACATGGTGGCAGTCTGTTGGATTGAGTCGGGAAGGGTTTAGAGAAATTGTTGAAGCGGCTCGTGGAGATGTGCAAGCGATAAGGCCTGAGGGCGAACCACTGGAGGGCTAGATTATGGTGTCTTCAGTGGGGCATGAGGCCCATCAGCAGTAGTGTAGAAGAAGAATCACAAGGGGTAGAACAGTGCACTGCGAGTTGTGGCTGAAGGTAGACTAGCAGTAGGTGGGGGGGAGGTAAGGGCTCCTTGTGTTGGTGCGACCTCCTAGTGAAAGGAGAGTGCAGGGTGGTATAAGTGGACCCCAGGAGGGTATTTGGGGGTACGTTTGGGGCGGGTAATTGCGGGAGCTGCAGCCACTAACCCCCAGTGTCTCCCGCAGCAAGCCTCCACTTCTTTTTTTCTTGTCTTTCCCCCCTTCGTTCCCTTCTTCGATCCCCCTCCTGTTCCCTTTCTCCTCTGATGTTGGCAGGGGGATAGCAGAGGGCAAGCAGGTCTCACCTGAAATAGGCGCCGGGCCTCATGCGGCTCCGTCCGGCCACCGAGGGTCCCGACACCTCCGGGTAACAGAGACAGGCAGGATGCGGTGGTGGATGACGCTCCGCCGCTGCGAGCCGAGATCCAGGCTCCAGGAGGTGGCGGCGGGTTCAGCGGGGGATCACCGAGGCTCCGGTCACCCTCCTCAGCAAATTGAGGCCCCGGCTTCGTAGGTTCCTGTAGGCCGCAATCCGCGGGAGCTTTAGGCGTCGCTCCCCGATTCCGCAGCACGAACAGGGGTGCACCAGGGAGACAGGGGCAGGCAGGCAAGCCGTTAGGAGAAGGAAAGGGATGCTGAGGGGTGATATGAGAGGGATTTAGGGATTTCAGCTGCAGGAGCTCCCTCAATGTGTGTCTGCTTCCCACACCAGCCAGGCCACGCCCCAGAAAAAGGTTTTCTTTTAACTAATACTTTTTGGAAAAACTGAACAACCGTGTGCTATTATCAGGTGGCTGTACTATACCGCCCACCCTAAACAAGGTTATTGTGTGATTTGAGTCTCAGTGGGCGTATCCGTACGCTCCGTTGCGTAAAACACGCCACGTGTGTATGCCTTTGCATCACGTACGTGATCTCGCACGTTGTCCGAGACACGTATGCACAAAGTGCAGATATGCCCACAGCGACACAATCATCACGCTTCTATCAATGTAAACGATATTCAACTATGATCGCTTACCGTACACCACACAGTATTTGCTATGCTGTGTGCGTGTCCTTTACAATTATTCCCTTAAAAATTATCCTATTTAATCTCAACTAAATAGCACCAGATTTCTTCAGCACGTGTCTAATAATCAATTCTAATGGCAACAAGAAAGTGAGCTGCAACAATGTAGATGTGTGCGTGCATGTGTGTGCAAAAACAGAAATAAACAGTTTTAAAAGATAATAGCGTATTGTTCTTACCTCCGGTTCCGGATTCCTTCAGCACTCCTTACTAAGCGAAGCAGACGCTTATCTGGTCAGCACTACGAGGGATACCACCTTCCCGCCCTTTGCTGAACGATAATGTCTGCTAAAGTTACCTAGTGCAGATATGTGAAGAGCGGAGGAGCCCCCAATTGATAATGCTGATTTAAATTACCTTATAACCTTCACAATAATGGGTCAGAGACACAGTACGCAATTGGCGTATGGGGTACCGTAAGGGTACGCACTTAGCGTAGCATACGCTCGGCCGTGATCGAGACGCACATGCGGCACGCTCGCTCACAGCTTAATGCATGGTGTCGAGCACGCTATAGGCGAGCGACTACCGTAATGCTACGCTACTAGCGTAGTGGACGCTCGAGACCACGAGGAGATCACAAGCGGCGCAGACGCTCACAAGATGACAATCAGTAAACCTTGAATGTAACACACAGAAAGGATATTCTTATACTGTAAACCTTGTACTGAAACACTATAGCGATATAACGCTGCTTAACCTTGTTAACACTAAAGCTGTTTGAGCGATCGTGACATTCCCATTACCCACTGCAATGCAATGAACACACGATACCGTGCTAAGGATCCAACACCTTTACTAACAATCTTCTAGTTATATCGAAAAAGAGAAACAGTTAACAAGTCATACACTACAGGCTAACATATAATTCTAACAGGATATCTAGACAGAAATATACACAATAGTAAACAATCGCAAATACAAATACATAGACTAAGAATGAATGGCTAACATTACACGGGTAACAAAGTGGCAACAGAGAAACATACCATACGGGGAACACTCGCAGGAGCAACCGGAATCCAGTCCTCCAATTATCAGCGATAACTGTTGAAGAGAGAGTACTGGCCGGTCTGGGGACAGTGACCCTTATATACACAACATACAGTGTACTTCAAAGGGCCCTACAACCTTATTGTTCATTGGACACAGGAATGTCTCTCTGCACTATAACAAAAGGTCATAGGTGGATTTGAACAGGTGGGCTGTGACTATTTCAAACAGCTCAGGTGGGTGGGAATCTCCGGATTCACGCCGCATGGATAATGAACTGCAAATATAGAATATGTCCAGAAACTACTAATGGCCATAACTACACGCAGGAGCGATTAATCTTTACCTAACCAACACCGGATTATTGCTATTAAAATACTCTTCGGTTAGGTACCAGACACCACTGTTCAACCTTAAACAGACCCTTTGTACCACGCAAAGAGGGATTCCCAAGTCCGTGAACAAGTCACATTAAACAAACTTACAGTTATTACTAAAGGGAACATTACCTATAAAACATGCTATTTGGTTCTATCATTAAACGATTGAGTCGCCCGCTAGACGCACACAAACTCTACCGTAAATGCACATACCACGCGCTCGAGCGCATGGCCGAGGCGCCATCACGCGGCTGCGTATATCCGCATGCACGGGAGAGAATGTGCACGTGCAGCAGGCACGCGCATGAGGTGAATATATGGCAACGTGTAGCGTGATATTTTTCTGACTTTGACAGCTTATTTTTAAAACCAGGTAACCCCAACTGATGCTTGGTGCAAAAGATACTGTACATCTGATAATATATACGTATTTATGCTGCGGACTAACTTTGCATTGCCCACACTTCTATAAGCACAGCCTTACTATTATTGCCTACATGTGAATGACTGTTACAGTCCATTTACACTCCTTCATTCGTAAGTGGGGATGCCTCTGAAATGTGTACAATTATGGTATGACCATGTTTGTGTATGCTCACTTCTGGAGCATGTGCAATGTGAAAATACACAAGAGAGGATCAGCAGAAAGACATATGTTCAACTGTGCATCAGCTAGCAAACATGGGAGTTATCTAACTGAATGCCTGTTACCTAGAGTTTGGGCTCAAAGTCATGTTCCAGCTCACCACACCTGTGGTCTCAGTATGTTCATACCTCCATAAAGCTCTATTTTGGAGGTTTGGATGGATTGTAAAATACTTTGCTGTGTGAGTGTTGACACTCACTGATTGATTTGAACTGCAAGCTAGGTTCATGAAAATGCAAGGGCGCAGCATAGAGACATAACACCCATAGGAAGTTTGTTCACTGGAGGAAAGCATTGATAGTGGACCTTCAGCTTGCCCAAATTGATTGATGGACAGCCACACAAGGAAGACAGTGCAAGTAGGAGGAGCCATAAAATCAAAGAGTCATAGACTTAAGACCATCTACCTTGCAGCTTGTATTTTGGCTGGTCTGCTTCACCCCATACTTTGCTACTCTTCCGGAAGTTGTGGGAGACTCCCAAATTTTGGGAAGAGTAGGTGGATCTCCTGCATCTCTCCTGCTTCCTGGTGAAGTGGGTAGGAAGGGGAAATATTCACAAAAATTGCAGCTCCATATAAAGGGGGTGCGGCTAAATGATGCTAATTGTGACATTTAGCCTCACCCCCTACTTACAGACCGCGATTCAATACACTTTCCTGTGGAGGGGGGGTGGGTGGAATGACGCGAGAGCCCAGTTCTGACCCCTGAAGTGGCCAGTCTTCTCTCCAGACTTCTCCCTTAGAGGGGAGATATAAAGTCAGTAAGTATGCTTCACCTCTGCCCAGGGACAGACTGGGGGCCAAAATCGGCCCTGGCATGTGCGTGCACGCGTGTCCAAGACAGGGGCATGCGTGCCATGAAAGGGGGCACTTGGACACTACCGACGGGGCATGCCATGAGTCCACATCCCCATTTCCATGGATATGGGTGTGGGATGCCGCGAGTCAGGGGGCATGAACTTGTGGAACGCCACCATTTCTATGTGAGCAGCCTTCCCGGGTATCTGTGTGACAGGACCGGCCCACCAGCCCATTGGTCCTTCTGGCATTTGCCAGAAGTTCCAGATGGGCAGTCCGACCCTGCCTCTGCTTCTCCTCTGTAGCATCTCTGCAACAGTGCACAGCAGGGAGTCCATTCACTCTTGCATTGCTACACAAAGTAAATATACTATGTAATTGCAAGTCTGTTATTTATTTTAAGGTGTCTCAGTATACTAAAAAAACAGGAACCAGATTAAAAAAAATATTATTTATTCAAAGTATTCACAGTATAGAGGCCAATTTATCATGAATAGACCCTTCGTGACAATAGATAATCTTTTTATTATTGATGCTTATCACAGAGATAAAAAAAAAATATGGCAGCTCTAAGATACCAGAGAGTCAAGGGTTAATTTTCCGCTTTGTCAGGCAAATCTTTTACTTGGCTTGCCAGACCTAGGCTTTCATTTCCCTTAAAGTGGAAAAAACATTTAACAAAAAGTTTAAAAACAGATAAAATCTATTTAAAAAAAATTAAAATATTTGAAAACATTTATACATTAAAATGCTTTATTCAGAATATAAGTATATTTTGAAATGAATCATGTAATGTAATATGATAAAAGAATAGGTGTTGTAGTAGTACATAAAAGTCATAATGCTTCTTTAATTCACATAAGGAAACTTAATTCTCCCATTATTTTCCATCTCATCAGATGCTGACGTGTGAAAATGTCACACAATGGGCGAGATTTAAATCTTATCCCGCCAGCAGCCACTTAGTGGTGCCCAAACTGAGCTATTCAATAGTAGCTCCATTCAGGTGTGGGTTGCGGTTGTTAGGTTAACCTTACACATGTCGACCTAACGACCATGTCGACCTAGTGCATGTTGACCTTAAGTGGTCGACCCAATGCATGTCTACCTAATGTGTGTCGACCCATACCCTCAGGTGTGATGGCTGCCGGTGCCTGCACTAGAAGTGGCAAGCTGAAATGTGCACAAAGTGACCCATTTCAGCTCCCAAACAAAACTTTTCGTTAGCTGCTTTACGTGGCTAAACTCGACCTCTATGGGCGCAATAATGGGAATCAAATAATTTAATTTAAAGCCAAAATTTCTTCATGGGACAGCAGTCCCAAAAACAATCATATAAGGAAGCTTCAGGTCTATTACACATAGAGCAAGATGACGAGCACAATGGGTCTAATTCAGGTTGGATCACAAATCACGATCCTACTGGAATTTTTGTGGTCGGCCCGCGGGCGCATGTGCCGCGCCCATACTGTGCATGCGTCTGTGGGGGGCCACAGAGAATGCGATCGCCTCTGCCTGTCAATCAGGCAGAGGTGGTTGTGGGGAGGGGGGGGCGGGCAACGGTCCGTTTCCAGGAGGAAACGGAGCGTTGCGGGGGCGGAGTGTTGCAAATGGTGGGCGGTGCAAATGGGGGAGTGTCGGGGGCGTGATTGCGGCGGCTGCATGACATAACACGCAGCCGCCATGATGGGTAAGATGGCGCTGGGTCTCCTGCGGCCGCAGCTAAGCTGCACCGGCAGGAGGCATCAATAGTTTTTACGATGAAGCAGAAATTGCGAGGCAATTGGAATTTCTGCTTCATCAAGGGGGCGAATCGCCGGTCAGCATGCTGGGTGGGCTTTCCCAGTGATTGCTGGCCCCCAGCATGCGATCTAAAGGATAGCAAATTCTGCTGATTAGCAGAATTTGCTATCCTTACTGAATTAGCCCCAATATACCAATGGGGTGACAATGGGAGGGGGAGAGAAACCCTCTATAAAAAAAATTATAAAACATTTCTTTATATATAGTAGCTGGGGAAAACTAACATAGAATAAAATAGTGCCTGTAAAATCACTGAATCATTCTTAAAAGGCCAAAATACTGTGTCAATCAACTTAGTCAAAACAACAGAACACCTGTTATGGATATAGTAGCTTAGGAAATGTGACTAGTTTAATTAGATTGGATTTGTTTAATTAGACAATTGCAAATGCTGGCAATTATCTAGATATTTCAAAGTTTTGTCTACTATATGTTTAACATTTGAAGTACACAGGTCATGTACATTCTTAGGGAGAAGAATACCTAAATAAGGGATTTCTGGCTCAGCCCACTACAGGCCACCTAAACGGTGAGTAGTTCCCAATTCCAAGACTACAGATTTTGTAAAATTAATTATGAAACCCGAGATTTTACAAAAATTGTCTAAGTTAGAAAGAAGGTAGTCAGCAAATACAGATACCTTAATGTCTGTAGGACCAAATTTGATACCCTAAAAAAGGACCATAAATGCATTATTTCAAATCATAGACAGACACTTGCAGAAAGAAAAATCACAAATTAACTGTATAAATTAAATTGTGATGAAATTAATACAGTTAAGCAGGAACATATTAACTGTATTCATGGATGGCACTGTTGTCTAAAGCACAGAAATACAGAAGCCATAAAAAACTAGCCCAAGAACAGCATGAAAATGGTGTAAAGATTGTCTAAATCTAATTCAAACAGAAATAAAATACGTGACTCCAGGACAAAATAAACATTTTCACATTCACTGATGATTACTGAAAGCTCCAAGCACTTTATGCACAGTAAGGATGAAGTATTAGAAAAACTGGAAGAATATCTTGTTCAAGTTAAGAACAAGTTTGAACGTTTTCCAAAAAACGTTGTGCAGATAATGGGACAGAATATACAAGTGGAACGGCATTCTAAAAAGATATGGAACTATGTTTCAGACAACAGTGCTGTACAATCCAGAGCATAGTAGATCACAACAGCCTGCTATCTTCAAAATCGTTTATTGAGAAAAGCTATTGAAAAGACTCCATACGAACTGTGGAATGGAAAGAAATCTGACCTACATTCTATAAAAATATTTGGACGCAAAGCATTTGTACGTGTCCCTAAGTAGAAATGCTGATAATGGGATGCTTGTGCAAAGGAAGGAGTGCTTGCAGACTACAGTGAGTCACAAAAGGGATAGAGAATTCTGCATAAAGAAGCCAACCAGTTGACAATAAGCAAAAGTGTTATTGATGAAAACTCAGTGTAGCAATCTTTTCATGAAACTACTCAATCTGAATACCTTGAGGAAGACATTCAAAAACCACCAGCAACAGAAGAAGAGGAACATGAAACTGAAGTTGCTATGGATGATCCAGTTATTGTTGAAGAGGGAAGATCACCTTTGCCCTTGGTGAAGAGATCTACTAGGTGGAACAAGACTGAACCACCAATGAAGTTATCTTATCTTGCTCAGTCAGCACTGCAGCCTAAGCCAGAAACCTAGAAAAGAGATGCAGTAACTGGTTACCTTTGAAGAGGAGAAATGGATTAAAGCTGTTGATGAAGAGATGGAACCTCTCAAACAGTTCCAGACATGGGATCTTACGGAGTTAACTCCAGGAAAACATGAGTTTTTAAGACCAATTGGGACTCTGAAGGTAAAGCTTAAAGATGTAAAACAAGAATAATGGCAAAGATCTTTTCTGAAAAATGTGGTGAAGATTATATTGCCACTTCTGCACAAGTTGTTATACAAAGTACTTTCAGAACATTGATCACCATAGCTGCCTTTAGAAATATGCAAGTGAGACATTATGACACCAAAAGTGCTTTTTAATGGTGATAATAGAAGAAGAATTATGCATAACACAGCTTGAAGGTTTGTCAAAGAACATCTTGCTTGCAAATTACAATAATCAAGAGCATGGAGTTATTAAATTGACAAAGTTTTATTGATAAAAGAGTTCACAACACTGTAAAGCTGATTCATGCCTACACTCAAAGTTTGAAAAAGGAAATTAATGTATCTGCTCTTATATGTGGATGCTTTGATAATTGCCCATGAAGAAGGTGAAGCGATCACAAAACTAAGTGAAGATCTAGACTCACACTGGCATGCCTTCCAGCATAGTTGTTAGACTAATTATTATTTCTGTGCCACAGTAACTTGTATAATCAACTCCCTCCAGTGGTCAGCACAGAAAATCTCAAAGTTGTCTGTTCTCTTTTTTCCCTCATAACTTGTTGTAGTTAGCTAGCTATGCATGATGGGTCAAGGGAGCTGTGAATAGCCATTTTCTATTCACACATGGACACAGATAGAATAGTTACACTCATCGTCCACCTGGCTATCGTATTAGATGGTGAGTTAATGGCTTAATTATGTCATCATAGGCTTGTTTAGTCAGTCAGGAATGCTATCTATATTGGTAGCACTGCAATTTATACATGTACAGTAATTCCAGTTATGTTTGTATACCCATGTCATATGTATTGTACTGTATATACCTGTCTGCTCTTTTCACATGCATATTGTAATTGTTTCTTATTGTTTTATTCACAGTTTTACCACTTTCATCTCAATTGTATTACATCATCTCATCGTTTCACATACTTTTATGTTTCCTTTTACTAAATAATAAACACTGTTCTTCAGACATCGCTTCTGAAAGGATTATTGAAAAGTAAAAGGTGGTTATATTGTAGACTTTAAATTTGCTTAAAGTACCATAGCTTAGTGAGAGGCTAAACACACACTTTGATACTAAACACCTGAAAGAGTGACATACTACCTCAGAATCCATATACAGTGAGAAAAAGATGGATGTTTTGTACTCAAATCAGTGTACTATTCTCAATCAGTTTGGAATGTGAGAAGCAACAGATATGACAATGGATGCATCATATCTGAAATTAGAAGATTATCTCTTACCATGTAATGAACACTACAGAAAAGCAGTAGGTAGGGCCAAAGAGAGCTTGGCCGAGCCTGGATACTTGGGATGTAACCTAATATAGAGCAGTGCATCCACACCTCTTTGTAAATAATTCTCAGAAAAAGCGACCCACATGCTCCACAGGGAGGCACAATTGCCAGGAGAATATCAAGGGGGAGCATGATCAGTGCCATCGCTTCCCCCTCACAACCAGATGAGATAGCTGCTGCTCAGCAGTCCAACAAACAGCAGCGGGTGCCGGGCTGGAGAGACGGGCAGTAGCCTCTGACAGGTATGGGGGAGAGGGGTGGTGAGCAATAGACTTGGGCCCTGTCAACAGGTCCGGGTCTGGGTAATTAGTACCCGCACCCCCCTCTCTGCACCATGGCAGGTGGGGAACTTTTATATATGGCAACTACTACAAGGCTGATATTTCAGTAGCTATGTCTCATCTTTGTAGACATATGAGAAAACTTTGTGTAAGGGATTGGAATGCAATTAAGAGAGGGATGCAGTACCTTAAACATGTGCAGGACATGAACCTGATAGTGTCAGCAAAAGTTAAACTTGAAAGGATATGTAGATGCAGATTGGGCAGGTTATTACAGAGATCGTAAGTCAACAAGTGGCTACAGTACTTGCTCAAACTTGGGAACAGTCCAATCTCATGGTCCAGTAAAAAGCAAATAGTTGTTTTATCATCACCAGGAGCCAAATGCTTTTCAACTGCCTATGCCAGTCAAGAAGTTGTTTGGTTACGTCTGCTATTACAGGATTATGGAGAGTCAGTAGCTAGTATTGTTTGAGGAAAATCAAGGATATTTAAAGCTTGCAATCAGTGAAAAGATAAACACTAAAACCAAACATGTTGATGTGAAGCATCATTACCTTTCTGATCTTGTGGAACAAGATGTGATTCTGCTTACATATTGTAAGACTGAAAATATGTCGGCAAATGTTTTGACAAAGCCAATACCAGGGCCAAAGCTTGAGGACATTAGATCAAAGATGGGACTGGTTTGAGAAGCATTTGACGGGGGGCGTTAGACATGTCATTCTGATATTAAAACCACTCTTCTCAACTTTGTTCCTTGCACATACAGATGTCATTAATGTTCAGCTGTTGATAAAGTTAGATAAAAAAAAGGTAGCCAGGGGGTGTGTTTATCCAGTATTTGATATAGGATTTCCTTCTCTCCTTTCCTCCATATTGAAAGCTGCAGCATGTGTTTGTTCATGTTTGTACAGAAATAAAGAGTTCCTGTTTAATTATACTTTGTCCTGCTCTTACATAGCGCATCTGCAAATAAAGCGTCTGTTACTCAGACCAATGAAAATAAAATAAACTTACACTTCCCCACAAGATAAGAAATGAAAAACAGGTATCCCTCAGCACTCGGGATGACATCAGCAACAAGATTTGAAAACTACTATACATGGTGGTAGAATTCAGAGGTCCCAGTTGCATATATTTGCAAAGATATAGTAACTCTCCAGGCCAACTTCACGGCTATTCTGATACTGGAGCTCACTAATACTAAATTTAAGTCCGGGGCACAGGAACCCCACAAGCAAGTGAAGGCCAGCTACCCCAGGGCAGCAACCAATGAGAAGCTAAGGCGTTAGTGAATTTTTAATAAGAAAGAAGCAAAAGCTATGTATTAAAAGGTGATACACATGTGAAAGGTATAATTAGAATGCTTAAATGAGTAGTATGAGTAGAAAAAGTATTTGAAAGTGTTACAAAAGGTCTTGTTTAGACTAACCCTTTTAGACTCCCTTTCATGCTCCTGGATAACATTACTAATTTGTTTGAGCAGTTACCACATTTTTATTACTTCCCCACAGGATACCAGGTACAGATAGGTCCACGATTATCTTGGCTAGTTTTCTGTGCCTAGGCACAACATGGTTTATTAACATAAACCCTTCATCTATTGTTCTCAGCTGCAATACAATACAGAGAGAATAATACATCAGGGGATTAAGTCATTACAGCAGGGGATTAAGTCCGACTGCCCAGTCTCAGTTAATCCTATTAAAGGTCAAGATAAACATGGACCCATCTGTATTGTACATTGGCCCTCATTCCGAGTTGTTCGCTCTGTAAAAATCTTCGCATCGCAGCGATTTTCCGCTTAATGCGCAATGTTCGCACTGCGACTGCGCCAAGTAAATTTGCTATGCACTTAGTAATTTTACCCACGGCTTTTTCATCGTTCTGGCGATCGTAATGTGATTGACAGGAAATGGGTGTTACTGGGCGGAAACAGGCCGTTTTATGGGCGTGTGGGAAAAAACGCTACCGTTTCCGGAAAAAATGCAGGAGTGGCCGGAGAAACGGAGGAGTGTCTGGGCGAACGCTGGGTGTGTTTGTGACGTCAAACCAGGAACGACAAGCACTGAACTGATCGCAGATGCCGAGTAAGTCTGAAGCTACTCAGAAACTGCTACGAGGCGTGTAATCGCAATATTGCGAATACATCGTTCGCATTTTTAAGATGCTAAGATTCACTCCCAGTAGGCGGCGGCTTAGCGTGAGCAACTCTGCTAAAATCGCTTTGCGAGCGAACAACTCGGAATGACCTCCATTGTAAACTGAAACTCACATGCATCATGCTCAATTTGCAAATGTTTATGCTTTGGCTAAATTATATAGTATTAGTAATATTCCAATTGTAAAGCGCAACGGAAAATGCTGTGCTATATTAGAAACTGTTAATAAACAAATAATAATATTCTATAGCGTATTTTCGTATTTATTTTTTTTAGTCATCTATTTTCTTATTCAACTCTGTTTTTAATTTTGGATGCAAAAAATAATATAAATAATAAATAATTGAGAGCATGCATTTAAATAAAGATCATTTACATAATGTTAAATATGTATTAGAGCGTGTTGTTGCTGTTCAGTTTACAAGTGAGACTAGCGAAAACTCTTTGAAAACAACTATTCTAGAAGTGAATGTGAGAAAAACCTCAGCTGCAGTTCTTTGGATTCTCCTTCCACCTCCATATCTGCCACCCCAAGATACATCCAACACACTTAGCTTACAGAGATACAGTACCTGTACATGGGATGTCGTCATGATGCCAACTGCCACAATACCGACAGCGGCATCCCGACTGTCAGAATCCCAACACATTTTGCAGATAAGTATTAGGATTTCACTGTGAGGGGGGTGGGGGGTTAAAGTTAGGCTGTGTGGGAGGGGAGGGTTAGGGGGAGGGTAAGAGTAAGGGTTACAGTACCAAGATGTGTTGGGATTATGAAAGTCATGATGCCGCTGTCTGTATTTAGGTCATTGACATCCTCACTGTCCGGGTTCCATAGCCATCCTCTTTACACAATACTGCGGACCTCATTCACCAATATTTTGCCCCTTTTACTCTGCCAGCAACCTGTCAGTGTATCTCCTGTTATATGCCATCCTTGTCACTTCTCTTTCACCCCTATCTGCTAAGATCTTTTTTTATGTCCCCATAGTTTCTAGTACTGTATGTCCTTCTGCACGTTTATGCTGTCTGTCTGCCATCATGACTGTGTCCTCCTCATTCAGGGGCATACGTGGTGCAGAGTGCAGATCGCAGAAAGTGGAACAGACAATACACATACATGCTTGCAGTAAGGTCTCTCCAGGGACCCACAACTAGTCAGGTGTGTCACTTATATAACCATATTACTATGCCACATCATTATTCTGATTTGCACTATTTAAAGGTTGCAAAATATTATGTGAAAACACATTTTCTGATTAAAGTAATAATACTGTACTTTAAACAATATAATGGTATGGTTGCACTGAATAATCTGCTAAACTGATTTTCAGTCACTAGGGCTGTACATCACCACAGTAATCAGTATTATATTCTGGCAAACGCTAGAAAGAGGCTAATGATGAGTTTAACATAATAAAATAGCCATTAAGTAAGTTAAAGAAGCACAACCAAATGATATACTGCAAAGGAGTTTGCAGCACATTTACCAGGGGAAGGAAAAAACAAATTTAAAAGTTAACGTTTATACACAAATTGACCAACAGATACCACCTGTCACACACTTTGCCATTGCCACAATTATAATGTGCCACAAAGCAACAAGACCATGGTGCTTGGCAGCACGACTGCTCCTCCCACTTTGTCAGGGTTACTGGGAGTGCGAGAGTGGCTGTATTTTCCTGTTATAGTGGCGGCATTACTATATATTGTTATTAAATTGGGGGCATTACTATATATTTCTACTATACTGGAGGTATCACTATATATTTCTATTTTACTGGAGGTATCACTATATATTTCTATTAAACTGAGGTATCACTATATATTTCTAATATACTGGAGGCATTACTATATATTGTTATTAAATTGGGGGCATTACTATATATTTCTATTATACTGGAGGTATCACTATATATTTCTATTATACTGGAGGTATCACTATATATTTCTATTATACTGAGGTATCACTATATATTTCTATTATACTGGAGGCATTACTATATATTGTTATTAAATTGGGGGCATTACTATATATTTCTATTATACTGGAGGTATCACTATATATTTCTATTATACTGGAGGTATCACTATATATTTCTATTATACTGAGGTATCACTATATATTTCTATTATACTGGAGGCATTACTATATATTTTTAGCCTTGCCTCCACAATCCCCCAAAGAAGGGGGCTGTGTCATGTGGCCACGCCGCTAGTGTCATACAGCCACTCCCACTAGCAGCATGTGGTCACGCCCCATCACAACACATGACCACGCCCAGTTTTCATCACTCTGTACCCATAAGAAACTATTTCCACTGGTTATGTGTAAAAATAACCAACATTTTTGTCCAACTCATAATTCCCAGTTCTTAAAAAAACACAAAACCCTGAAAACTACACTGTGAAAGATAGAAGCAAAATGATGAAGGCTGTGACGCTGTGACTCGCATTCATCATCAACCATAAACAAACAGTTTCCAATGCTAGCCTTCAAGTGGAGTTCCGGGGACTCACAGTTTTAATCATTTCACTTTCACCATTCATAGAGTGCAGTTATGGATTACACTCGATCATCAAAGAATAACAAAAGATTTTATTTTACATTTGTACTATGACAAAACAAGAAAGAATATATTGTTCCATTTATTATAGTTGGCAACAAAGGCTTTGTGGGGTCTTGTATACACTAGAGATGAGCGCCGGAAATTTTTCGGGTTTTGTGTTTTGGTTTTGGGTTCGGTTCCGCGGCCGTGTTTTGGGTTCGACCGCGTTTTGGCAAAACCTCACCGAATTTTTTTTGTCGGATTCGGGTGTGTTTTGGATTCGGGTGTTTTTTTCCAAAAAACCTAAAAAACAGCTTAAATCATAGAATTTGGCGGTCATTTTGATCCCAAATTATTATTAACCTCAAAAACCATAATTTCCACTCATTTTCAGTCTATTCTGAATACCTCACACCTCACAATATTATTTTTAGTCCTAAAATTTGCACCGAGGTCGCTGTGTGAGTAAGATAAGCGACCCTAGTGGCCAACACAAACACCGGGCCCATCTAGGAGTGGCACTGCAGTGTCACGCAGGATGGCCCTTCCAAAAAACCCTCCCCAAACAGCACATGACGCAAAGAAAAAAAGAGGCGCAATGAGGTAGCTGTGTGAGTAAGATTAGCGACCCTAGTGGCCGACACAAACACCGGGCCCATCTAGGAGTGGCACTGCAGTGTCACGCAGGATGTCCCTTCCAAAAAACCCTCCCCAAACAGCACATGACGCAAAGAAAAAAAGAGGCGCAATGAGGTAGCTGTGTGAGTAAGATAAGCGACCCTAGTGGCCGACACAAACACCGGGCCCATCTAGGAGTGGCACTGCAGTGTCACGCAGGATGTCCCTTCCAAAAAACCCTCCCCAAACAGCACATGACGCAAAGAAAAAGAAAAGAAAAAAGAGGTGCAAGATGGAATTGTCCTTGGGCCCTCCCACCCACCCTTATGTTGTATAAACAGGACATGCACACTTTAACCAACCCATCATTTCAGTGACAGGGTCTGCCACACGACTGTGACTGATATGACGGGTTGGTTTGGACCCCCACCAAAAAAGAAGCAATTAATCTCTCCTTGCACAAACTGGCTCTACAGAGGCAAGATGTCCACCTCATCATCATCCTCCGATATATCACCGTGTACATCCCCCTCCTCACAGATTATCAATTCGTCCCCACTGGAATCCACCATCTCAGCTCCCTGTGTACTTTGTGGAGGCAATTGCTGCTGGTCAATGTCTCCACGGAGGAATTGATTATAATTCATTTTAATGAACATCATCTTCTCCACATTTTCTGGATGTAACCTCGTACGCCGATTGCTGACAAGGTGAGCGGCGGCACTAAACACTCTTTCGGAGTACACACTTGTGGGAGGGCAACTTAGGTAGAATAAAGCCAGTTTGTGCAAGGGCCTCCAAATTGCCTCTTTTTCCTGCCAGTATAAGTACGGACTGTGTGACGTGCCTACTTGGATGCGGTCACTCATATAATCCTCCACCATTCTTTCAATGGGGAGAGAATCATATGCAGTGACAGTAGACGACATGTCCGTAATCGTTGTCAGGTCCTTCAGTCCGGACCAGATGTCAGCATCAGCAGTCGCTCCAGACTGCCCTGCATCACCGCCAGCGGGTGGGCTCGGAATTCTGAGCCTTTTCCTCGCACCCCCAGTTGCGGGAGAATGTGAAGGAGGAGATGTTGTTGACAGGTCGCGTTCCGCTTGACTTGACAATTTACTCACCAGCAGGTGTTTGAACCCCAGCAGACTTGTGTCTGCCGGAAAGAGAGATCCAAGGTAGGCTTTAAATCTAGGATCGAGCATGGTGGCCAAAATGTAGTGCTCTGATTTCAACAGATTGACCACCCGTGAATCCTTGCTAAGCGAATTAAGGGCTCCATCCACAAGTCCCACATGCCTAGCGGAATCGCTCCGTGTTAGCTCCTCCTTCAATGTCTCCAGCTTCTTCTGCAAAAGCCTGATGAGGGGAATGACCTGACTCAGGCTGGCAGTGTCTGAACTGACTTCACGTGTGGCAAGTTCAAAGGGCATCAGAACCTTGCACAACGTTGAAATCATTCTCCACTGCGCTTGAGACAGGTGCATCCCACCTCCTATATCGTGCTCAATTGTATAGGCTTGAATGGCCTTTTGCTGCTCCTCCAACCTCTGAAGCATATACAGGGTTGAATTCCACCTCGTTACCACTTCTTGCTTCAGATGATGGCAGGGCAGGTTCAGTAGTTTTTGGTGGTGCTCCAGTTTTCTGTACGTGGTGCCTGTACGCCGAAAGTGTCCCGCAATTCTTCTGGCCACCGACAGCATCTCTTGCACGCCCCTGTCGTTTTTTAAAAAATTCTGCACCACCAAATTCAAGGTATGTGCAAAACATGGGACGTGCTGGAATTGGCCCAGATTTAATGCACACACAATATTGCTGGCGTTGTCCGATGCCACAAATCCACAGGAGAGTCCAATTGGGGTAAGCCATTCCGCGATGATCTTCCTCAGTTGCCGTAAGAGGTTTTCAGCTGTGTGCGTATTCTGGAAACCGGTGATACAAAGCGTAGCCTGCCTAGGAAAGAGTTGGCGTTTGCGAGATGCTGCTACTGGTGCCGCCGCTGCTGTTCTTGCGGCGGGAGTCCATACATCTACCCAGTGGGCTGTCACAGTCATATAGTCCTGACCCTGCCCTGCTCCACTTGTCCACATGTCCGTGGTTAAGTGGACATTGGGTACAGCTGCATTTTTTAGGACACTGGTGACTCTTTTTCTGAGGTCTGTGTACATTTTCGGTATCGCCTGCCTAGAGAAATGGAACCTAGATGGTATTTGGTACCGGGGACACAGTACCTCCAACAAGTCTCTAGTTGGCTCTGCAGTAATGATGGATACCGGAACCACGTTTCTCACCACCCAGGATGTCAAGGCCTCAGTTATCCGCTTTGCAGTAGGATGACTGCTGTGATATTTCATCTTCCTCGCAAAGGACTGTTGGACAGTCAATTGCTTGGTGGAAGTAGTAAAAGTGGTCTTACGACTTCCCCTCTGGGATGACCATCGACTCCCAGCAGCAACAACAGCAGCGCCAGCAGCAGTAGGCGTTACACGCAAGGATGCATCGGAGGAATCCCAGGCAGGAGAGGACTCGTCAGAATTGCCAGTGACATGGCCTGCAGGACTATTGGCATTCCTGGGGAAGGAGGAAATTGACACTGAGGGAGTTGGTGGGGTGGTTTGCGTGAGCTTGGTTACAAGAGGAAGGGATTTACTGGTCAGTGGACTGCTTCCGCTGTCGGCCCAAGTTTTTGAACTTGTCACTGACTTATTATGAATGCGCTGCAGGTGACGTATAAGGGAGGATGTTCCGAGGTGGTTAACGTCCTTACCCCTACTTATTACAGCTTGACAAAGGGAACACACGGCTTGACACCTGTTGTCCGCATTTCTGGTAAAATACTTCCACACCGAAGAGCTGATTTTTTTGGTATTTTCACCAGGCATGTCAACGGCAATATTCCTACCACGGACAACAGGTGTCTCCCCGGGTGCCTGACTTAAACAAACCACCTCACCATCAGAATCCTCCTGGTCAATTTCCTCCCCAGCGCCAGCAACACCCATATCCTCCTCATCCTGGTGTACTTCAACACTGACATCTTCAATCTGACTATCAGGAACTGGACTGCGGGTGCTCCTTCCATCACTTGCAGGGGGCGTGCAAATGGTGGAAGGCGCATGCTCTTCACGTCCAGTGTTGGGAAGGTCAGGCATCGCAACCGACACAATTGGAGTCGGACTCTCCTTGTGGATTTGGGATTTCGAAGAACGCACAGTTCTTTGCGGTGCTACTGCTTTTGCCAGCTTTAGTCTTTTCATTTTTCTAGCGAGAGGCTGAGTGCTTCCATCCTCATGTGAAGCTGAACCACTAGCCATGAACATAGGCCAGGGCCTCAGCCGTTCCTTGCCACTCCGTGTGGTAAATGGCATATTGGCAAGTTTACGCTTCTCCTCCGACAATTTTATTTTAGGTTTTGGAGTCCTTTTTTTACTGATATTTGGTGTTTTGGATTTGACATGCTCTGTACTATGACATTGGGCATCGGCCTTGGCAGACGACGTTGCTGGCATTTCATCGTCTCGGCCATGACTAGTGGCAGCAGCTTCAGCACGAGGTGGAAGTGGATCTTGATCTTTCCCTAATTTTGGAACCTCAACATTTTTGTTCTCCATATTTTAATAGGCACAACTAAAAGGCACCTCAGGTAAACAATGGAGATGGATGGATTGGATACTAGTATACAATTATGGACGGGCTGCCGAGTGCCGACACAGAGGTAGCCACAGCCGTGAACTACCGCACTGTACTGTGTCTGCTGCTAATATATAGACTGGTTGATAAAGAGATAGTATACTCGTAACTAGTATGTATGTATAAAGAAAGAAAAAAAAAAACACGGTTAGGTGGTATATACAATTATGGACGGGCTGCCGAGTGCCGACACAGAGGTAGCCACAGCCGTGAACTACCGCACTGTACTGTGTCTGCTGCTAATATAGACTGGTTGATAAAGAGATAGTATACTCGTAACTAGTATGTATGTATAAAGAAAGAAAAAAAAACCACGGTTAGGTGGTATATACAATTATGGACGGGCTGCCGAGTGCCGACACAGAGGTAGCCACAGCCGTGAACTACCGCACTGTACTGTGTCTGCTGCTAATATAGACTGGTTGATAAAGAGATAGTATACTCGTAACTAGTATGACTATAAAGAAAGAAAAAAAACCCACGGTTAGGTGGTATATACAATTATGGACGGGCTGCCGAGTGCCGACACAGAGGTAGCCACAGCCGTGAACTACCGCACTGTACTGTGTCTGCTGCTAATATAGACTGGTTGATAAAGAGATAGTATACTACTAATATTATATATACTGGTGGTCAGGTCACTGGTCACTAGTCACACTGGCAGTGGCACTCCTGCAGCAAAAGTGTGCACTGTTTAATTTTAATATAATATTATGTACTCCTGGCTCCTGCTATAACCTATAACTGGCACTGCAGTGCTCCCCAGTCTCCCCCACAATTATAAGCTGTGTGAGCTGAGCACAGTCAGATATATATATATACATTGATGCAGCACACTGGGCTGAGCAGTGCACACAGATATGGTATGTGACTGAGTCACTGTGTGTATCGTTTTTTTCAGGCAGAGAACGGATATATTAAATAAAACAAACAACTGCACTGTCTGGTGGTCACTGTGGTCGTCAGTCACTAAACTCTGCACTCTCTTCTACAGTATCACAGCCTCAGGTCAATCTCTCTCTCTCTCTCTCAACCCTAATCTAAATGGAGAGGACGCCAGCCACGTCCTCTCCCTATCAATCTCAATGCACGTGTGAAAATGGCGGCGACGCGCGGCTCCTTATATAGAATCCGAGTCTCGCGAGAATCCGACAGCGTCATGATGACGTTCGGGCGCGCTCGGGTTAACCGAGCAAGGCGGGAGGATCCGAGTCTGCTCGGACCCGTGAAAAAAACATGAAGTTCGTGCGGGTTCGGATTCAGAGAAACCGAACCCGCTCATCTCTAGTATACACTAACATTTTATTTAAAAAAAAAGTGTGTGTTTATTATTTTTCGCTCTTTTGGTAGGGTGTACAGGAATCGGAAAGACAGCAACGTTTCTAATGATAACTTCATGCTTCAATTACTTAGATTGGAAACATTCCTGCTCTGGTCTTTTTTCAAACACACAACACAACACAAATGGATCAGTATGTAAAACCGCTGGCCGGGATCCAGGCTGTCAGTATACCAGCAGTGGGATCCCTTCACCGGTATGCCGGCAGCAGGGCGAGCGCTAGAAAGACCCTTGCGGGCTCAGTATCTCGCTCCCTCTATGGGGTTGTGGACACCCAGAGAGGGAGAAAAGCCAGCTGAGGGAGAAAAGCCTGCAAGTCTGGATTCTGGGGTCAGCATTGTGATCCCGACTAGTGATATTGTAACAGCTTCCCAACACAAAAGCACTTGATTACATAGACATTCAAGCCTGGAATTAAATTTTTTACCCTCATGAGCCATTTTGTTTCTACTACCCCAAATCATCATTACACTCACCAAAATCCCAACCAACACTGCTTCTCTGTATAAAATGGACAAATATAAATCATGCCACCTGTATACAAATAACAAAAAAAATCCAAAACAATTATATGCAGATTGCCAGTGCTACACCTCTTCTGTCCTACAGTATGTCCTGGCCCATGTGACTGTCCATAAATCAGGGCCTGTAGCTAATAAATAAGAAATCCAAGGAAAATGTCATGGCAGTCTTTGATGTTCTGATAGTAGCATCAGTGACATACTGTAAATGCACATCCTACAAGTCTTTCAATTCTCCTGCACCTCAGAGGCCCAGTTTAAAGTAAACAGTCTAAATAGAAAAATGACCTTTTCCAGACACCCTTCACTTTGGGAATAGATTCTCTGCAACACATCACTAAGGTCATTTATTTAATTCCACCAGTATGCATTCACCAACATTGCATTCTACTTTATTCATTTATTACACAATCTATTATGTGGCTGCTCAAAAGATCTTCATATCAAAGATTATAGACCCATATGGCTCTATAGAGAATAAAGTGAAAGACTAATTTTATCTTTTAATGAGTATGCTCAGTAAAACAAACATTTATTATCAGTGACATTGTTATTGCCATAGAGTTGAAAAATAATATACTTATTTTCTCTGTCGTTAAAATTGCACCTGTAATAAAATTAACAGCTGCTTATTTAAGGTAACTAACTGATTCCATTCTCTGTCTGTATCCTTTTACTTAGCTGCACCTGCCGTAGATTTATCTGGGCGACTCACTCAATGCCAGGTAAGATCACCAGAAAGAAAATGAGATTACTGGGATACACTGACACTATAAAACACTATAATGCTAACTGTTTTTAGTGTTATATTCATGTGCCAAACCACATAGACAGTATTGCCTTAATATAATGATTTGCAAGCCTATTAACTCCTGAACCCTTCTAGTTGAATACATTGTAGGCCATAATCTGCCAGCTGAAAGAACGGACTCATACTGAAAAGCCTATTGGAAGAGTCTAAATCAAAGTAAAAACAATAAAAATAGAAAAGCAAATGCACTGAGGTTTCTTATAATGGTATTTGGTATGTATGTGTTTCTGGCGATCTGTATCGTAGATTTTGCTTGCATGACTTTGTTGTAGAGACAATCAAATTGTTTTGTCAAGATTTTTGTTTCTTCAACTATTGATGTTTTCCTGCTGGCAAATCAACTCAAGGAGGTCAAGTGGGGAAAAAAAAATCTGAATAAAATGGCCTTTACATGTATAGTTTTTACTAACCAAATTCTACTTAACATGTCAAAATAAAAATAAATTGAGAAAAAAAAACTAATTTTATATGCTAAATGTCTTTTAAAATTAGTTTTTGTTCTCCTTGAAAAGTAACAAAAATATACAATATTACAATATCATCAACAACAACAACAACAACAACAACAACAACAACAACTTCTATAGCACCAGCATATTCTATTGCACATTATAACTGGGAACAAAATAGTAATAACAGGAAACTGGGTAATAACAGACAGATAAAGAGGTAAGATGGTCCTGCTCACAAGCCTAGTGAAAAAGGAATATAATACACAAGGATAAATGCTACAGATTGCATATCAGACCAGCCAGATTGCAGAGGTTCTTGGTGGGCATTATGGACCAGTCACACAGCAATGCTGACCTTGTGTCAGTGGTGGCTATGACTGTAGAAAAAGAACATACAGAATGTAACGTTATGTGTGGACTGTGTAGTGGGCAGGTAGTTAGTAGAATAACTTACAGAGATTATGTAGGTGGTTTTGGAATTTGAGAAGCTTGCCTGAAGAATACTGTAAGTTTACAGGGAACGCTGGAGGGTTTGTAGACTAGCGGAAAGTCTTATTGTGCATGGGAGGACATTCTACTGAGTGGGTGCAGCTTGAAAAAAGTCCTGTAACCATGCAAGGGAGTAGGTAATGAGTGTGGGTGAGAGATGCAGAGTGGAGGGGTTGAGCTGGGAGATGTTTTGATAAAAACAAAGAGATGTATGTTGGTATAGTTTGGTAAATAGATTTATGTGTAAGCTGAGGTAGTTTTTATTGAGTTCAGTAGAATACAGGCAACCAATGTAGGGAATGGCAAAGTGGGACAGCAGAAGAACATTTTGTAGGAAAGGTCTGTATTGCCGCTGTATTCACAAAATATTTTAGGGGTGAAAGTATAAGTGTAATCCCACTGTTGCCTATACAGAGAAATCAGAAGTTTTGGGGTTAAAGTGTAATGTAATACATCAGGATAAGTGGGAGTATAGTTTGTGGACCTTGTATTGAGGTATTACAGCTGTTCTGTGTTTACACAGTGCCCGGGGATGGCCAGAGGAGAAGGGTTGCTATAGCAACTGGGTGGCTTGAGACTAGGTGACCAGAAAGAGAGCTCTGAAGCAGCTAAAAGGGAATGCAGGGGCTACTGTAGCTCAAGAGGTGAGCGGTAAATGGAGGCAGTACAAGGACTGTGCTTACAAATAGCTTGCAGCAGACAGTTATGAGGAGAGATTGAGGTGACTGACTGAAGAGGAGTCCTGGTGCAGAATTAGCAAGACAGTGGAGGAGAAAGCTGCTGTAACCTGCCACTAGGAATAATATGAAGGATGATTTAAGGTATCTGTGAGGAAAAATAAGTGGCAGGCAGGGCCGGTTCTTGCCCTTTTGGCGCCCCGGGCGGGAAATAGGGGCATGGCTTCATACAATTAATACTTACTATCCCCACTCCCGACCGCTGCAGACCTCCGCTGGCGCCGCTCCTCTCCTCGGATCTGGCATAGACAGACACTAGAGGTCAATTATGACCCCTGACGTCTGTGTCAGTCCCACAATGCTGTGCAGTGCGTGATGACGTCATTGCGCACCGCACAGCAAAGGTCCTCTCCACGAAGGGAAACTAGATGCGTAGCATCTAGTTCTCTTCACAGTGGGGAACCAGCGGGGGACACAGCGGGCAGCGGGGGGCACAGCAGTAGCGGATCTTGCCATGATGCGGCGCCCTCAGGAAGGCGGCGCCCCGGGCAAAAGTCCTGCTTGCCCGTGGCAAGATCCGCTACTGGTGGCAGGGTACCCCCGGAGTATTATAGTAAAAGTGCATATTCTGATCAGGAAACTGAATAAGAAACAGAAGGAAAATTGACAGGGGAGATGAGGCAGTGATATGTCATGTCAGTTAGTACAGTGAGTGACAGCTGTCATGCTAGTCAGAGAGGTCTGTCAGTATAAAGGAAAGAGACCTGAGAAATGAGACATAAAGAGAAGGAGAGAAAGTGGCAGAAACAGAGAGATGGACTATTGCCCAAATGTGTTAAGCTTTAACAAGAGATAAAGTGGAGGCGGATAAAGAGTGATAAATGATCAGCCAATCACCTTCCTAACTGCCATGTCACAGGCTGTGTTTGAAAAATGACAGTTAGGAGCTGATTGGCTGGTCATTTATCATTCTTTATCCATCTCCACTTTATCTTTTGTTAAGGCTTAATACATTTGGGCCTATAAGAGAGGCTGCCAGTATCTTTATATTAGATAAAGTGGTGTTTAATGGATTAAATTATTTTAAAGCAAAGGATATATACATATGTATATGAGTTTTTATTTCCTTTAGACAAAGTACAATTACCTCAGTTAACATACATTTAGCCCCCGATACTAGTAACAATTTGCTAACATTTGATGAGGCAAAATCTCTGAGAGTAGGAGGCTCCATTTATAAATATATTCTTCTTCTTGCCACCTCAGCAAGACTTTGTCATTAAATAATACATGGTGTCATTATTACTAGCCGAGAAAGACTGACTGCAATATTCTTGGAGTTAGTGAGATTTTGATTGCTGTTGCAGTGCAGTCATACTGTATAAAACAAAGGCACAGAAACAGCAGACTATATTACCACTAACTTTATAAGGACTAATCCAAAGACACTTATCATCTAAAACCTCCAAGGAGATACAACTAAACTAGGTAGTATTCAGACTCATCACCAAGTGGTAATTTGAAGACTTAAAGGAGAGGTTGAAGGTAATAGTGAGTTGTTCTTTGTGCACCAACAAATTATAAAGGTACAGTATCAGTTTATTAAGGTAAATATTTATTGCTTTGAGTGAGGGATGGAGTAATGTAATAGTGTGCACTGGGTAACTACAGTATCAACTGTTGAATACTACCAAAGGGAATTTTTAGTTAATTGCTAAGCCTAAAAAGGGATACTTTACCATATTTTATTTAAAGGCACAGTTTAATTTTTTTGTATCAGTTTCAATATAAAGAGCTATAGTATATCTATCCATCTATACAAATGGGAATTCCAATTTTTAATTTTAATATTATGGTTGTTGTCTTATACATGAACCCTATTGGCATATTTGAATAAAATAATTTTACTCTATTGGGTAGGTTCTTTTCAGTCACTGTTATATTATTGATTAGTCGGGACATAGTCTACCACACCATTGCATTAAACTGGGGAGGGGGGGGGGGGGGAGTGTTCCCGAGTTGACCCCTGGTAAATTTCCTGATTCAATCAACAACCTGGGTGGTGGCACCATCAGAAATAGAGAGGAAACTGATCTTACTGTTGTAGCCTGTCTACCAAATTCTATCTACAGGTGAGCAGGTATTACATAAAACTATTGCAATAATCACTGTGGAAGATGTTAAGTCTATGCAGTGTCTTGTCAGATTTAGACATATTCTAATTATTTTCTGGATCTGTATATCTGGATGTATGTAATATTATTTTGATACAGACTGAATATGGGGGAATAAAGGACAAGGTCAAGGATGACATGTAGGAAGCGAGATGGCTACTGGCCCAAAATAGAGAACTACTGGCTCAATACTCGGTTGAGGTCAGACAGTTAAAATATAGACAGTCATTAGGTCGACCCCATATGGTCGATTCAAAAGGTCGACATTGTCAAAAGGTCAGCAGTCAAAAGGTGAATAGGGTCAAAAGATCGACAGTCAAAAGGTTGACAGGGTCAAACGGTCGACAGTCAAAATATCAACAAAATATTTTTTTGTGTTTTTAAATATTTTTTACCCAAATTTATTGAAATGCGGCCCCTCACGGGCTCGCTTCACTCACCACTCTTCGTGCTCATTCAAGGTTAGTACAGGTAATAGTTTGTGACATGGTTAGTAAATTAGGCAAAAATTGTAAAAGCATGAAAAAACCCTTAAAAAAACAAGTGTCAACATCTTGACCCTATCAACTTTTTGACCCTATTGACTTTTTGACCGTTGGCCTTTTGACCCTGTTTACATTTTGACCCTGTCGACCATATGGTGTCGACTTAATGACTATCTATCTTTTAACTGTCTATCTATACATTGGAACCCATTTTACTTATCTTCAGTGTTAGAAGTAGAGATGAGCGGGTTCGGTTCGGCGAGATCCAAACCCCCCCGAACTTCACGTGTTTTTCATGGGTCCGGGGCAGCCTCAGATCTTCCCGTCTTGCTCGGTTAACCAGAACGAGGCTGAACGTCATCATCCCGCTGTCGGATTCTTGCGAGATTTGTATTCCATATAAAGAGACGTGCGTCGCCACCATTTTCACTTGTGCATTGGAGATTGAACGGAGAGGACGTGGCTACGTTCTCTGCCTGAAAAGCTCCATATCTGTGCTTAGTGTGCTGCAAATATCTGTGCTCAGGGTGCTGCAAATATCTACGTTCTCTTCCTGAAAAGCTCCATATCTGTGCTCAGTGTGCTGCAAATATCTGTGCTCAGTGTGCTGCAAATATCTGTGCTCAGTGTGCTGCAAATATCTACGTTCTCTGCCTGAAAACGCTCCATATATGTGCTCAGTGTGCTGCAAATATCTACGTTCTCTGCCTGAAAAGCTCCATATCTGTGCTCAGTGTGCTGCAAATATCTACGTTATCTGCCTGAAAACATCCATATCTGTGCTCAGTGTGCTGCAAATATCTACGTTCTCTGCCTGAAAACGCTCCATATCTGTGCTCAGTGTGCTGCAAATATCTACGTTCTCTGCCTGAAAAGCTCCATATCTGTGCTCAGTGTGCTGCAAATATCTACGTTCTCTGCCTGAAAACATCCATATCTGTGCTCAGTGTGCTGCAAATATCTACATTCTCTGCCTGAAAAGCTCCATATCTGTGCTCAGTGTGCTGCAAATATCTACGTTCTCTGCCTGAAAACGCTCCATATCTGTGCTCAGTGTGCTGCAAATATCTACGTTCTCTGCCTGAAAAGCTCCATATCTGTGCTCAGTGTGCTGCAAATATCTATGTTCTCTGCCTGAAAACATCCATATCTGTGCTCAGTGTGCTGCAAATATCTACGTTCTCTGCCTGAAAAGCTCCATATCTGTGCTCAGTGTGCTGCAAATATCTGTGCTCAGTGTGCTGCATTGTGGGGACCACCAGTATATAATTCTAGTAGTACAGTACAGTAGGCCATTGCTGTATCTTGATGCTCTGTGTCACTTCTAGTATCCTGATCAGTGCTTAATATCTGTGCTCAGTGTCAGTGCTGCATTGTGGTGACCAGTATACTACAGTACAACAGTTCAGTGCTGTTCTCGCTGCTCAGTGTCAGTTCTCCGTAGTATCATCAGTGCTCAGTAAAATCACTGCTCAGTAAAATCAGTGCTCAGTATAATCAGTGCTCAGTATAATCAGTGATCAGTATAATCAGTGCTCAGTATAATCAGTGATCAGTATAATCAGTTCTTAGTATAATCAGTGCGCTGTTAGATGTGCGCCCGTTTTCCGCCATTAGTGCATTGGGATTTAGACAACTGATGAAATTATTGTGTCCCCGGTACAAAATCCCATCTAGATTCCACTTCACTAGGCAGGCGATAGCGAGATTTTACCAATTAATATCAGTGATTTATAATAAATTATTAATTATACAATATACCATTGATTAGAACGAATAATTCCTGTGATATTGAGGTGTTTGTGTCACTTAGCTTAGCCGTCCAGCGACCACAGTGCACCTCTTTTTCTCTTTTCTTTGCATCATGTGCTGTTTCGGGCCAATTTTTTTAAGTGCCATCCTGTCTGCCACTGCAGTACCACTCCTAGACGGGCCAGGTGTTTGTGCCGCCCTCTTGGGTCGCTTAGCTTAGTCACCCAGCGACCTCGGTGCAAATTTTAGGACTAAAAATAATATTGTGAGGTGTGAGGTGTTCAGAATAGACTGGAAATTAGTGGAAATTATGGTTATTGAGGTTAATACTAAAGGATCAAAATTACCCCCAAATTCTATGATTTAATCTGTTTTTGAGGGGTTTTTGAAAAAAAAACACCCGAATCCAACAAAAAATTTTCAGGGAAGTTTTGACAAAACGCGTTCGAATCCAAAACACGCCCGTGGAACCAAATCCAAAACCAAAACCCAAAAAATTTCCGGTGCACATCTCTAGTTAGAAGGTACATTTCTTTTACCATAAGTCAATGAGATGCAAAGTAAATGGCACTAAGTAGGTTTCCATACATACAAAAAATAAACAAATAAAGTGCTATAAAAGTACTATGATTAATGATGTGACTATAGCATCATAACAGATTTATGGGCATAATTGTTTGGTATAGAGAAGCATATTGTTTCTTGAAATAAACCCCCAGACAAAGGGAAAATGTTGTATGGAAAATAACTGATTAGGGTCACTTTCTGTGTAAATCCTTATATTTTTTCACAGTTTATCCTGAAAACTGTTCACCTGTTGACTGTGTGTGCATATATGAACAGGAGACTGTATGGGTCTATTTACTAAGTCTAGGAGAGAGATAAGCTGGAGAAAGATAAAGTACCAGCCAACCAGGTTCTAACTGTCATTTTTCAAACACAGCCTGTAAAATGGCAGTTAGGAGCTGCTTGGCTGGTACTTTATCTCTCTCCACTTTATCTCTCTCCAAGGCTTAGTAAATAGATCCATATCACATAAATGTGTTGACATGTGCAGAATATTAAGAATGTCTGATATAATTTTCTCTTCTAGCTCATGATATTCTACACTACAATAAAAAAAGTGACCGTGAAGATCCAGCATTTGAATTACTTCAATAAATCTGATACTTGTTACTTTGATTTTGGGTATTAGTTGGTTTGACCTATACCTTGTAGGATCACAGACTTTAAATCTTGTGTGAAGAAAATTTTATGTTGTTCATAATAATTAACCAAATATGTAAATGGCTGAATGTGATTGGTTGCTATGGGCAACAGGTTTTTCTTGCACAGTTACCTATGGACCAGTTTCCATAAATGTCCCCCATTAGCAGCTCTGCTGGCCGCAGAGAACAGCACTTCAAGTTTGTAGAAAAAGCTTTAATTAAATTGGAGGTCTCTTTCACAGAGATTACTTCTTTTCTCCACTTTCATTGTCTCTTAATGAAACTCTAACTTTACTCAGCCTGCTCTTAATATCCCCCCACAATTCTGTGCACTGTATGTGCTCCTAGTGTCGTCATGGCAACTATTCTTCTTCATTGAATACAGTACAAGAATAATTAGACAGTAGAATAAGAACTTTGGGACAACTCCTGCAATGTAACCTTTTCCACTGTGTGTAAAAAAATAAATCACTGCAATATATGTAAATGCTTGCAGTGCATAGAATTGGTGTATATATTTTTGACTGAATTAAAGTTGACAAAATATTTAAAATGAATCTCCCCGTTATATTTATTGGCAGTGCTTAATTTGTTAATTAAAAAGTAGAACTAAAAAAAAATTACATTTACTAGGATGACATTAAAATATTTCTTCAAAGGTTACAAAGTGTTCCAGAAGCACATTTCTTTCTGTGTGTTCCAACATTATAATCCACCCTTACGGTATAAAATAATATATGTTACCTGTTAACTAAAATGATCACTCATTTTGTTGTCGGGAATGTTTGTCCTCAGAATATCCAGTCCAGATATAATTCAAATAAGTAAGAAAGTGATTCAACTGAGAATGGAAATTCAGAAAAACACACACCTACAATATATGAAAACAATGGGCAAAATTGTAATTGTCCCACACTAGCTCCTGGCTATATGTTCTTTACACATACTCAGGGCCAGAATTAACAATGGGGCAGGTGGAACTACATCTCCAGGCCCCAGCTAAAAATAAGCCCATCACCATGACAGCATGAGGATGATTAACTGTCCAGCTGGTCACATGGTTGCCATACACATACCTCCTAACTTTTCTACAAAGTGGTTGCGCACGATCTGTAAAAGGGGTGTGACCTCGGCCAGGAGGGGCGTGTCCTCACCCGAGAGAGCATGGCCTTGCCAAACTGACCCATTTTCTAGCCTTATGGAGGCATGTCCAGCGCTACCCGAGCAGCTGGGTAGCCCCTTGCTCCCCTCCCAGCACTAAATAGATGCACATGCACAGCATCTATTCAGAGATGCAGAGCAGCAGGTGAACAAATGCTGCCCCAAATGCACCCCCCCCCCTGCCTGTGGGACATTGCGACCACAGGTGGGACACTGTCCGAATAGCGGGACTGTCATGCTGGAATCAGGACAGTTGGGAGGTATGCATACATGATAAGAATGTAATTTATATTTCTAATTACCTCACAAAGTGATGCTGTTTTTCTACTTTACACATTTGGGGAGACATTGGGGATTATAGTGTAGGGATTGTTATAGTGTAGGGATTGTACCCACCCATATGCCACTGGCCACACCCTCACAACATTAGCCAAAACTCTTCAACTTCTCACAATAGGCCCTTGATCATTTTCAGCCCCAGGTCCATTGAAACCTTAATCTGGCCCTGCACATACTGTATTTTTGTCCTGTGTCTATGTTGTGCTTGTAGTCACTAATTACCATCCTGGTATACTCTGCATCTAAATTGGTGAGCAGAAGTGAATGTCTCAATACATCCATATGTTCTATAATACACCAATGTCTGAATGTTATGTACTGTACACTACCTTCTGACACCAATGCATCAATATACTGAAACATCAGACCTAGCATTCTACATTTTCTTTCATATGGCTTCATAACTTTGATACCTGCATGTGATTTTCTGAGCTCTATACTTATTTAGTGATCCTTACTGTTATGTGACATTGCATGTTTTCAGCCCACACTGACCATTTGCATCGACCACTTTCTTATTCTGATTTTATATTACCTGACAATTACTGTCCATTGTTTTGGATCTGATTACTATCTGGGCAAGATCACTGCAAGTTGTACCTATTTATGCACTGTACACTGCTACACTGCATTATCATAAATGGCCCCTACTATCTATGAAAGTATTTACATAACTGTGTGATTTAGTGTAGATTAGATGTAGATTCCATCTCAAAAATATTTCCAGGATCAGACCCTTTCCCACCCTAGATGCTATTAAGACCCTCATACACTCACTAGTCATCTCCAGATTGGACTACTGTGATCTTCTCCTACAATATCTGGCCTTACTGACAAACACTTCTTTCCACTCCATTCTATCCACACTGCTGCTGCCAGGCTCATCTTTCTCTCCAAATGTACTATGTCCACCTCTCCTCTATTACAAGCCCCACATTGACTCCCCTTCCCCTTCCGAATCCAATTCAAGCTTCTTACACTCACTTGCAAAGCCTTCATCCATTACTCTTCCATTTACATATCTGACCTTTTCTCCCTTTACAGTCCCACCTGCCCACTTTGCTCCATAAATAGATGGTGCCTCTCCTGCTAACTGATTAATTCCTTTCATTCCTGCCTCCAAGATTTTGGCTGTGATGCTCCCTACTTCTGGAATTCTCTGCCTCTCCCTATCAGACTCTCCACCTCTCTACAAAACTTTAAATAGGCTCTCAAGACCCACTTCTTCATCAAACCCAGCAATCTCTCATCCTAACCCTCTGTTCCATGCTCACTTCTACCACATCTGTGTCACCCCTGTCTGTCTGCCCCACCCCTTCAGAATGCAAGCTCTCATCAGCAGGGCCCTCTCCCCTCATGTGCTTTTCCCTCTCTTAGACTATTTTCTCCTCCATACTCCCTACAACGACACCTAACCCTCAGTTTCTGCCACCATGATTTCAGTGTCCTGTCCCCTGATGCAACATTTTTTATATACCATTATTTATTTTATTTTATAAACAGTTTTTCATATATATAGTGCAACTTATTGAGTTGCGCATTACAATTTGAACAACAGTAATAGAACAAAACTTGGTAAAATAACAGACAGACATTGAAGTACGAGGGCCCTGCGCACAAGCTAACAAACTATAGGGGAAATAGACATTGATACACAAGGATATGTGCTACAGATGGAGCCTCCGTTATCTTGGCTGGCAGAGGCGTTAGTCGCGATGGGCATATGCAGCGTGCCTGGGCGCAAGGAGGTGTGCCTAGTCTTTGGGAGGCGCACAGAATGTTTGGTGTTACCTTTAAGTGTAATTCCTGCGATCATTCACCAGATGTCGCTTTTTAAAATCACCATTGCGCTTGCATGTGGTCTCCATTAAAATACAACACCGAAATATATAGTAAGAACTACTTTACTGGTGCGTCTCATTATGCTACAATATGCTACAGTATGTCATACAATATATTACAGTGTACAGACATAAATACAGTAGTACAGTGTATACAGACGCAAACAAATGTGATAAAGCCACAGTATAGTCCATTGACGTTAGGAATATGTGAGCATCCAAATCCCGCAGACAAATCAACAAATAAAACCAGTAGTGTACACAGATGCAAACGAACATGTTACAGGTACTTTGTGGTCTATTGATGTTAGGGATATTGTATGTTAGTGTCCAAATCCCGTAATCAAAGCCAATGGGCTTATTCATCTGTCATTCGGCGCTGATGTGTCCAAGTGGTGAAGTGTTCCACTTCCCATGCTTAGAGTCCCGGGTTCGATTCCCAAAGTGCGAATGCATGTTAATTTTTTCCAGACACTTTTTTTTTTAATCTATGTATACTTTTTATATTATATATTTATATATTGCCTACTTTGACATTCAATAGAAGTGTGCACACAAGTTTTACATAAAGCAGGGCAAAGCTGCAGGAGCATACCTACTGTAAAATACACAGCGGCTACGAGGATAAGGTTCTATGCACCATACGGTACACATACAATTCTGTAGCAGGGCAGACTTGATTGAAATGGTTACCACCCATGACCCCTTGCCTCGTGGAAGCCCTCAGCTATTGAGCCAACGACTGCATAGGTTTTGCAAGTTACAGGGCAATGCTGAAGGAGCGACACAATACCCTAGCTAAAATACACAGGGGCAATAGGGATAAGTGAGCTCTATGCACAATACGATACACTGGACTCGATCACATAGCAAAATGACAAAATGGCCACCGCACGTGACACTCTCGCTTTGTGGCAGTGCTCGGCTATGAAGCAAGCGACGGCATAGGTTTTGCAGGCTACAGGGCAATGCTGAAGGAGCATCATAATACCCAAGCTAAAATACACAGGGGTGATAGGGATAAGTGAGCGCTATGCACATTACGATACACCGGACTCAAATGCATAGCAAGTTGTCAAAATGGCTGCCACCCGTTATCCTTTGCCCCGTGGAAGCCCTCGGCTACAGAGCGAGTGACGGCACAGGTTTTGCAGGCTACAGGACAAAGATGAAGGAGCGTCTGAATACCCTAGCTAAAATGCACAGGGGTGAAAGGAATCGGCAAACTCTATGCACATTACGATACTGTACCATACCCTCCAACATTTTACACATTAAAACCGGTACAAATTAGGGAAGGGGGCGTGGTCATGGGTAAAAGGGGGTGTGGCCACGGACCCTTTCCTATACTTTAAATGTTAATTTGGAGAGTCAAAAATCGGTACAAAGCTTTTTTTGCCAGGTACAGACCATAAAAAGGTTCTGTACCTGCAAAAAAGGTAGTTTGAGGGTACTGTATTCAATACACCGGACTCGATCGCATAGCAAGTTGACAAACTACAGAGCAATGCTGAAGGAGCATCTCAATAACCTAGCTAAAATACAATGAGGTCCCGTAGAGTGATCAATTAATAAATATAGTGTATACAGATGCAAAACCAGGAGTTTAAGCAACAGTACAGTATGGTCCATTGAAGTCAGGGATACAGTACAGTACATGAGTGGCCAAGTCCCCTAGCCATTAGTGCATAATCTAAAACCAATGGCAAGGGATCACTGCTTACTGTACATTTAGACATGAGCTTGTGTATCTGTCATGGGGCATTTTTTTTTACAAATAACAGAGTATCTATTGGTTTTGCCTGCATTTTGTGATTGCAATACATTCTGAACATCGGGCACACTTAATCTTCGTTTAAATTTCATCAGCAGCCTAGGGGCAAATCACGGATCATTGACTATTACATCCATATTAATGAACGTGTTAACCCCGATTTGTCTACCTTATACTATACAATTCATGTATTAACGGGAGATCCTAACAGTGAGTGCCCATATTATCAACACGGGACACATAAAGGTTGTGTCGACTCAATGTACTCGCATATTTTCATGGGATTGATGGACACAGGCAGGAATGGCCTTTAATATAGTGCCAATTCCATTGATGAATGTAGTGATACATACTGGAAACAAGCTGTTTCTATTTATTTAATAGCAGCAGCAGCAACTTAATTTATTTATTTAATTGTCAGCAGCAAACTGCGGGCACAAAAATCAGTGCTGCCAAGTTGTTTATTATTTGACACACACACGGTGAATGTTGAAAGCACATGTTAGGGTGAATACTTACGCTGTATGGGATACTGGAAGCTGTGGGCATATAAATTGGTATATATAATATATCATTCTGACATTTGAGTACATGCCTTACTTACCCCGGTACACACAATAGATTAATCTGACATTTGAGTATATGTTAAACTTACCCGATATTGGTAGTTCTTGCGATCCTCGGAGTGGAGAATTTTAATTCTTATCACTTCTCTATCTTTGAGCACAATTTCCTTGGATTCTATATTCAATTTTAACCATATATTTCGCTACGCTGACCGATGTACGGCCTCTTAATTTGATAATAAAAGTTACATTTTAAACATATTTTCTTTGTGCACCTTACCAATACAACCCCATTCTCTTCCTTGTTTCATGTGTTACTAATGGTTGTCTTAGGTAGCACCCCCAAAATTTATGTACATTAATTCTTCAATGCTTTCATTGGGGTTATTACATGTGATTTATTTCACTGTAGTATTTTGTGATATGAAATTTGAGAGTGCAGATTCTTTTCCAGTTCTTGTTGTCGTATTTTTTTTACCCCTGACACTACAGTATATTTTTTTATGTTGTAATATACTGTACTGTACTGTTACTGTACTTTACATTCCATAGAGATACTGTATGCACACAGGTTTTACATGAGTCAGGGCAATGCTGCAGGAGCGTCTCATTACACTATATAAAATACACCACGACTATGGGTCTTATATGTGAGGAAGTCACTTGAAGTACGAGGTTTACGTCACTGACGTTTTACTTTACGTGAAAGTTTTTGTAGGTGTTTTCTGAATTTAGAGTCTATGTTGAGTGTGATAGGTAGCTGGAGACACTTCATCAAGTGCATTGAGTCTGGTTCAGGTGTGATACAGCAGTCTCAGGACAGGTGAATGTAGAAATTGGTGATAACAGTTGTTGCAGAGCGATGGATAGTTACTGAAAATTAAAAAGTTTAATATTTCTGCAGAGGTTTGGTAGACTTCAGTGACATTGATTTTGAAGTAATGGAGGAGAGCAAGCAGGTGATAAGGTTATGATCTGAGAGATGGAAAGAAGTATTGTTGAATTGAGATACTGAGCTTAGTCTGGTGAATACAAGTTCAAAGCAGTGGCCCTCGTGATGAGTAGAAGAGTCAGTCCATTGGGAGAGGCCAAGAGAGGCGGTGAGAGAGAGAGTAGATTGGAGGCACGAGCAGGGCCATTTTAACAGCAGTGTAGGCCCCAGAACTAGGAGAGGGGGTGCTATCAGTTGTAGCTTTGGTGTCCCGCGGGCAGTAGGGGGTGTTCTATCTTCTGCTCAGCATGTAGGACCTGGAGCAGTACTTTCTGCTAATTACTTCTTTACTGCACAGACAGTGGGAGATGAGGTGGGTGGAAGAACACTAAACTATACTAGGGGGCATTAGGCTACATGAAGGGTCCCTGGTACATCACTTCCAGGGTGATAGGGGGTGTTTAATATGCAGGGGAGGTGTGGATATTGGAGTGGGCTTAATATTCATCATTTGCCAGTGGGAGGGCAGCTTGCTTGACTGCAGGTATTTCCAGTTTCTGTAAGTAGATTTCTTAGCTTTCAATTAAATAAACAAAAATAGAGAGTCTCGCCTTTCAGGAGGTACTGGTGACTTTGGGATCAGATTTCAGGAGCCAGAGCAACCCACAGATGAAAATATAAAACTGAATACCAGGCGTGTGGAGCTGGAGCAGGGACCAGCTGCTGGAAGGCTGATATCTCTGGTTCTGGGCATAGTAGAGATTAGCTGCCAGTGTTCACCAAAAGGGAAAAGTCCCAGATTTTGTAGTATATCCTCAGAAAAACTCTAAGTCAGACAGAAACCGAGACGTCTGGCTGGGAAAAGCAATTAAAAGGCTCAGATAGGGACCACTGCTTTAAAGTTGGATATCTCTGGCTCCAAAGTGCCGATTTAAAAAAATCTGGTAAAAGGGGACCCTCAACTATCAGCCTAGGGCCCTTATACTCCTGGGGCCCTTGGGCAACTGCCCATTGAGCCCATACGAAAAGACGGCCTTGGGCATGGGGAGATTGTGGACTGTCAATCGCGATATTGAATCGCCCATAATGATGGTGGAGATGTCAGAGCATTAGAAGTGAAGGAACGAATCAGAAAAATCCTACAAGAAATTGTTTGTGTTGCCAGGGTGGACGAAAGATAGCAGCAACACAGAGAGAGAAAGGGGTGAAAATCCTAATAGAATATATTTCAAATGATGTAAATGTAAGTGATGGAACCATTGGTAGAACTGTACATGTGGAAAATTGTGACAATAATATTCAGGGGCAGATTGGGATGGAAAACAAGCCTGGGAAATTTATGGAAGCAATCCTAATGGGGGTGTGGTCTGATGCGGTAGTGGAGTATGTGGAGGGCGGTGAGATCCCACCTCATAGGGCACAATTGTACACAAATGTAGCCATCGCTGCATCTTTTTGCTGCAGTTGTGTGCAGGGTTGGAATGGTCCACATGGGTACAGGGGAAACCCCGGGTGGTCCCCACTGCTTGGGGGCCCACCTCTTACTCTAAGGTTCCAGACTGTGCACTTGAATTACACATTATGCATATGTTACCTTATACTGCACAGGACTATGGTGTATTTTCTACAGTGGTGTTATTACTCTGGTACTTGATCATGCATGCACTAGCAGTATATATTATACATACAGCATTTATCAAGGGGCCCAGACCATGCACCTTCTTTTTAGCCAAACCTCTGTGGTTGCTGGCCATGCCCCTACACATGGGGCCTTACCACTGCATTCTCCCGGTGGTCCTTTCATGCCCCAGTCCGACACTGGTTGTGTCTATAACTAGTAGTGGATTGTGAACTGAAAGTGGGCCTGTAAAATCTTGTAGAAGTGGCTCGCCATGGGCAGCAAAAGCGGTAAAACATACTGTGTAGCCATGGCAGCATCACTGAATGGCAGAGTTTGTAGTTTTGCAGAGATAGAATAACAGAATGAATGGGGACAATGCAGTGTACTAAGTGCGGTGGGCTGCCTGTCATTTGGGTGGTGGGGCCATATGAAAACACACAAAACATGCCTCACAGACATGTCAGCCTACCAGGAATCTTCCTGGTAAGCCCTATATCCAATCCTTCCATAGGCGTTTCTATAATTGGTGCAATGTGTGCGGTGCACACGGGCCCCTGGTTCCAGGAGACACACACTGCACCCATGGTGTTTAAATACATACCTTTCCGGAGTCCTGCTAAATCACTTCCAAAACATCCGCCACACATGCGCAGTATGTAATTAGTCTCCGGGCCATGGTGGGCGCAATGTTTCTGGAGACCTATGTATGCGCAGTAGTCTCCCGCACAGTGTCGGAGCTTACTGTGCCGTGGAGAAGAGGTCGTCCACTTGGAGTCTGTTCATGGGCCCTCTCCTCTATTAAAATAGCCCTGAATCCTTCACTGGTAATATTCCAACCCCACCTCCTTTACTGTTTCCAGGCCTGGAGGTTTGTGTGAAGTGGATGTACTTGTTACTGTCAGGTGTCGATGACGCAGAAGCCAATTTTAAATCCATGGCTTCCAAGACCAGCTAGAGTATGTAGAGAGGAAGACAGAGAGTGGAGAAACAAATGATCTGCTTTTTTTATTAATGTATCTTATATGCAACATATCTTTTAGGCAACAGGATTGTAATCATGATTGACTAAATACCGTATGAACAGCAATAGTATGATTTGCCCATTTCAGCCTACTCATAATCATCACTGTATTTAGTGCCTTTTTTACTCTTTTTTATGACTTTTATCATGCACAATGTTTGCTTAGTTAGACATTTTCATTTCACTATATGTGTAAAATGGTGTCATGGAAGGACTGGGAAAAATATAGCCAATAAAGGAACTTTCAAGGTAGAATGGAAATGAATTTCTACTAGATTTTCTCCATTGTTATTTACATTTTGTATTATTATTTATTTGTTTATCCATTAATATATTTATGTCGTTTTATTATTTCCTTTACTTGTAAATGTGAAACAATTCTGTTTGTTTCTTTTGGCCAACATTTGATAATAGTGAAAACAAAGTCACTCTTCTATACTGAGAGTGTCAATTGATTATGCTGAAGATATTCTGTTCTGATACTTCTTAAGTAGGTTAAATTGGCTAAGTAGTCTCTGGTGTGATCAATAGTGACTAAGATAGAAAGCAAAACTTGCACTACTTTGATTTTTTAACTATGGCAGATGGCACTGGTACCTCATTTGTAGCACTATTGCACAAGAAAGCTGCTATTAAATTTGTTAGTATGCTTCCTTGTCATGTGATCACTGTGCTTGGCTGTAATAGTACACACATTTAATGTCAAAATAATTTCAGCAATTAAGCAGGGGTCAGTATGAAATGCTGGAAGCACGGGATCCTGACTTTCGAAATACCAACGCCTGGATCCTGCTGGTGCAAAAAGCCAACAGGGATGAGTATGGGGTGTTTTCCCCTCTCCCCTCCCCACTAACCCTAACCCTCCCTACCTGCAGCCTAACTCTAACCTCCCCCTTGGTGTCCAAACCCAACCCCGATGCCTAAACCTAACACTCACCCCCCCAACGCAGCCTAACTCTAAACTAGTGATGAGCGAGGTTCGGTTTTACTCGGTTTTACTCGGTTCTCAAAACGGCATCTTATTGGCTATCCAAAACACGTGACATCCGAGAGCCAATAAGATGCTGTTTTGAGAACCGAGTAAAACCGAGTAAAACCGAATCCGCTCATCACTACTCTAAACCTCCAAGGGAGATGCCTAACCCTAACTCCCCTCCCCACAGCCTAAACATTTCACTCCCCCTGCGGCTTAACTCTCCAGCGCTGCGTCTTCATTTGGCATCCTGGCTTTTAAGATTCTGGCGCCGGAATGGCGCACCCATTCTGGATGCTGGTGTCGGTATTCAGCAGGATCCTGACTGCTTCCCATTAGGGACAGCTACCTGTTCTCTTCATAGTGTAATTTCTATAGTCAAAGAGGTAAACAGAATATACTACTAGATATACAATTATACAAGTCATATTATTTTTATTTTTCCCTTATCTGCATTCCTACCCTTATGTTTATGGGGAAAACTTTTTTACAAACCATTATAACCGTTATCATATTTTTGTATTGTATAGATAGTTTAGGTTGCAGCATAGCAGGCAATTATATAAAATAGTTACTATAATGAAATTACATAGATGGTTTTCACAGGGAGTTAGTTTCACGCTGTCGAGATCCCAGCGGTCAGGATACCGACGCTGGAATCCTGACAGGCAAGTACAACAGGAATCCCCACTCAGGGGAAGCGACACCCCACGAGGGGGAATAAATTAGTGAGACGACCAAAGGAACATGCTGCGCTCTCCATTGGGATCGCGCCTATGGGGATTCCGGCGTCGTTCTTATGACCACTGGGATCCCAACCGCCAAATGTTGAGCACCTCTGTATTAATCAGTGCTCAGGGTTGACAATCCTTCAGTGGCAGGATAACCTAGTGGGCAAAATGTATCAAAGGGCATTTTGTGGTTTTCCCACCTTTCGCAGCCTTTCGTATATGCACCAAGCTCCTGAATGGATCACATATTGTTACCCAATAGAAGCCTATGGATGTTTTTCATGTTCTTTGTAAGAGGGATCCACCACAAGCATCCCCTGTGGTGGCATGGGTCATTCTACGCATCAGCCGAAGGACTCCGGGGTCAAAAACCCAGCAGTCCTTCTATCATAAAGGACAGCTCTTGCTGGTAGAGTTCTTACTGGGAGAGCTGTCCTTTGCTTAAATCTTCATGTGTACTGCGTTAATAAACACTGATATGCACGTGATCATTGGCGGGATGCATTACATTCAAAATGTGATGCTTGATACATCCCAACCCTAGTTAGAGACCAGATCCAGGCACTGTAAGCTGTTTTTGTTTATCGAACTACAGTAGGAACAGACATTACTGTGATTAATTTGACAAAAAAAAACAGTTTATTATTATTTAGAGTTGCTGATTTAAAACTATACCATACTATAAGCCCACAATTGTTTTTTTTGGAACAGGAACACTTTTTTTGTACATATTCTAAACCAGTTATTGTTACTGGCATTCCCTGGGTTTTATTGTGCTTTCTTTTCTTTTTCTCTCGCTATCTACTGAATTTTCTTACAGTGGTTAATGGACACTACTACATATTTAATAAAATTTAAAACAGTGGGGGTCATTCCGAGTTGAGCGTAGCTGTGCTAAATTTAGCACAGCTACGATCTTCTTCCCTGACATGCGGGGGGACGCCCAGCACAGGGCTAGTCCACCCTGCATGTCAGTCCGGCCCCCCCTCGCAGAAATGCAAAGGCATCGCACAGCGGCGATGCCTTTGCACTTCAAGAGTAGCTCCCGACCAGCGCAGCTTTAGCGTGCTGGCCGGGAGCTACTCATCACTCCCCGGCCTGCAGCGGCTGCGTGTGACATCACGCAGCCGCTGCGGCCCGCCCCCATTCGGTCCGGCTACGCCTGCGTTTGCCGGACCAAACCCATGAAACAGCGGCCAAATGCCGCCATTCCGCCCCCTCCCTCCCAGCATTTGCCTCTGCCTGTCAATCAGGCAGATGTGATCATATCCCTGCTACGGCCTTTGGTCGTCTGGCATGTGCCGGCGCATGCGCAGTAGGGACCCGTTCGCTCTGTTCCTTTACAATAATGCTAAATCATAATTAGTCCCAGATTTACATTTGTTTTCCATACTATGCCCCCTTTCCTGTAATAATTAATACTTCCTCTTCCCCACTTTCCAGGCTGGGGTGAGAACCATATGCCCCTAGTCCTGTCCGCTATTAAATATCTTGGGATGTACCCTATCTTTTTGTGCACCAGTCATGTAGTATTAGGTCCTATGTGAGTCTTTTGACAATAGCAGGTTCCCCTAGGCACGGACACTCATGACTCTTATCAGAGTTTGGTACCAGCTTGCCCAAAACCGTGACCACAAGGTATCTCTGGATTAAACCCTACCCCCCTCAACTTAAACATCTTAACTTGGATAGGAGACAGAAGAGAAGATATAGAGGAGATTGCATTCAATAATATTTAGATATTTATTATTTAAATTATAATTAATATATTCTTAAAATTATTTTTATTTATTTGAGAGCTATATATATGCGATAGCCTTCACTCACTCACTCACTCACTCACTCACTCACTCACTCACTCACTTATCACTAATTCTCTTACTTTCCGATATGTTAGGAATTTAACATAGGTATTCTTCAGGAGGGAAATAGGAAACCTACATAATTAGAATTTTAATATACCTCCCCTAGGAGGATGAGCAGGGGGTTGACATAATGATGTAATGACCGCGTGGCTAGAGTTGCGAGAGTCGCCTAAATGGACAATTGGTTTAAAATTTGGATTGCACCTCCAGTGTGTAGAATTTAATAAACTACTAAAATGGTCCTGTCACTTTTTACCGTATCTGCTACGGGTGCTCCTCGGGTTTTTAACACTCATTTATATTTACAACCATGAAAATCAGAAACTCCTGTGCGAAGAACATGTAGAACAGCTAGTTAGATATATTTAAAGTCAATTTTGTAAAAATTACACACATTTATTACATAAGTAAAATTTATATTTTTAAACTTAATTCAATTAATTAAGTAATTTTATAGTACTTGCTAATAATTATATGGACAAAACTGTAGCTCATGAATGCCACAGTGCTTCTCCATCTTGAACTACTGTTTGCAAATCTTCCATTGCTAGGCTGACATGTGGGGGAATTAAGAAAACTTTTGGTCAAGTGGAAGAATAGGTTGCATAATTACTCCAAAAGAACATAAACATAATAATGACAACAATTTAAATAATACTATGTTACATACATTGTTTTACTTCAAGTATCGAGAATATTTTTAAAGCTTTTGCTCTGGTAATGCCATCTGAGGATGCTTGGTGTTTGATAAATACATTCTCCAAAGGGGGGTTTACAGACAGCAATAATCCATTACATAAGGCGAATAAAAAATGGCACAGTTGAGCAAAATGTCTTTTCACCCTTTGATAAATCATGCCATGTTCTCTACCTAAAACCACATTGTAATGATGGTCCGCCAGACATTGGCCATGCTGGGTGCTTGCTTCTAAGCTAGAAATTGGCCAATTTGCCAGCCAGCCCTTGCTTATCTAGTCTTGGTTGCAATCCTCATATATCCAATTTTATTAAAATTAATTAAAGTAGTTCAACCCATAGTTAAATGTCAAACACCTTCACCTCCCTTAAAGGCCTGAACCAATGTGTCCTAACCACAAATCCAAGCTACTGTAGATGATAATGTGTTGATTATTTATTTATTCTATCATTTACCTTTAAGTGACTAAAAAACATTCATAAAAACAATAAAAGAATAATGCTGTGCTGCTTTTTCCTCTCCAGCACAAATTATCTGCAGAATTTACCCAACTCAAAAGAGATTTTTAGAGGATGTTGGAAAAATGCTTGAGTTGTGGGGGTGGCAGATAAAATAAATGTATTTGTGTCTGCATTACTTTCTGTAATGACCTAGAAAAATACAGTCTTACTAATCATAGTGCTAGAGTGCTGAAATTTGTGGCCTCTGTAAACGGCTGTTTAAAAGCTAAAATAACTGCTTATGTAATGGGAAGACAAAGTAATAAATATTGTGTAAAACACACTGTAAAGCATATTTTAAAAAATGATTTGCAATTGAGAGTCCATTAAGAGAGTTTACGGAGGCTAATGCCAGGATGAAACTGTTGTAGAACTGTAAAACCTTAAATATATTTAAAAAAAATGTTTTCTTTATCATCTTAGAAAAAAGTGAAACACGGAAATCTTTCTGTTGTAAACTATTCATATCTGATAGATTAAAACCACTCTGGGTAATGCACATCTGCAGTGAAAAAAATCCCTTAAGAGGAATCTAAGATTTAAACACATCTCCTGGCAGGTTAAAAGAGAATTCCTATATGTTTTTGAGTGTTGTAAGGATTGTGGGTGGCTTGCAGGAAACTTATATTAATCATACAGGGACAAGAAAACTAAAATATGTCTAATTTCTGGCAACATTTCAATTCTCCACTTATATTCACCTACTTAGTTATAGTCATTTCTTGTACATATAGTCCTGTAATTAATTGAATTTATCTCCGCACATCAGGTCTAGATCAGTTTCTTGTGATTATTGCATGCACACAAGATATCTGGTTTTCCTTGGGTCCAGTTATCCAGTGGATTATTTTTAGTGATGTGCACCGGACATTTTTCGGGTTTTGTGTTTTGGTTTTAGATTCGGTTCCGCGGCCGTGTTTTAGATTCGGACGCGTTTTGGCAAAACCTCCCTGAAAATTTTTTGTCGGATTCGGGTGTGTTTTGGATTCGGGTGTTTTTTTACAAAACCCCCTCAAAAACAGCTTAAATCATAGAATTTGCGGGTCATTTTGATCCCATAGTATTATTAACCTCAATAACCATAATTTCCACTCATTTTCAGTCTATTCTGAACACCTCACACCTCACAATATTATTTTTAATCCTAAAATTTGCACCGAGGTCGCTGGATGACTAAGCTATGGGACCCAACTGGCCGACACAAACACCTGGCCCATCTGGGAGTGGCACTGCAGTGTCAGGCAGGATGGCACTTCAAAAAAATAGTCCCCAAACAGCACATGATGCAAAGAAAAAAAGAGGTGCACCAAGGTCGCTGGATGGCTAAGCTAAGCGACACAAGTGGCCGACACAAACACCTGGCCCATCTAGGAGTGGCACTGCAGTGTCAGGCAGGATGGCACTTCAAAAAAATAGTCCCCAAACAGCACATGATGCAAAGAAAAATGAAAGAAAAAAGAGGTGCAAGATGGAATTGTCCTTGGGCCCTCCCACCCACCCTTATGTTGTATAAACAGGACATGCACACTTTAACAAACCCATCATTTCAGCGACAGGGTCTGCCACACAACTGTGACTGAAATGACTGGTTGGTTTGGGTCCCCACCAAAAAAGAAGCAATCAATCTCTCCTTGCACAAACTGGCTCTACAGAGGCAAGATGTCCACCTCCTCCTCATCGTCCGATTCATCACCCCTTTCACTGTGTACATCCCCTTCCTCACAGATTATTAATTCGTCCCCACTGGAATCCACCATCTCAGGTCCCTGTGTACTTTCTGGAGGCAATTGCTGGTGAATGTCTCCACGGAGGAACTGATTATAATTCATTTTGATGAACATCATCTTCTCCACATTTTCTGGAAGTAACCTCGTACGCCGATTGCTGACAAGGTGAGCGGCTGCACTAAACACTCTTTCGGAGTACACACTGGAGGGTGGGCAACTTAGGTAAAATAAAGCCAGTTTCTGCAAGGGCCTCCAAATTTCCTCTTTTTCCTGCCAGTATACGTACGGACTGTCTGACGTGCCTACTTGGATGCGGTCACTCATATAATCCTCCACCATTCTTTCAATGGTGAGAGAATCATATGCAGTGACAGTAGACGACATGTCAGTAATCGTTGGCAGGTCTATCAGTCCGGACCAGATGTCAGCACTCGCTCCAGACTGCCCTGCATCACCGCCAGCGGGTGGGCTCGGAATTCTTAGCCTTTTCCTCGCACCCCCAGTTGCAGGAGAATGTGAAGGAGGAGCTGTTGACGGGTCACGTTCCGCTTGACTTGACAATTTTCTCACCAGCAGGTCTTTGAACCTCTGCAGACTTGTGTCTGCCGGAGAGAGAGATACAACGTAGGTTTTAAATCTAGGATCGAGCACGGTGGCCAAAATGTAGTGCTCTGATTTCAACAGATTGACGACCCGGGAATCTTGGTTAAGCGAATTAAGGGCTCCATCCACAAGTCCCACATGCCTAGCGGAATCGCTCTGTTTTAGCTCCTCCTTCAATGTCTCCAGCTTCTTCTGCAAACGCCTGATGAGGGGAATGACCTGACTCAGGCTGGCAGTGTCTGAACTGACTTCACGTGGTGCAAGTTCAAAGAGTTGCAGAACCTTGCACAACATTGAAATCATTCTCCACTGCGCTTGAGTCAGGTGCATTCCCCCTCCTTTGCCTATATCGTAGGCAGATGTATAGGTTTGAATGGCTTATTGCTGCTCCTCCATCCTCTGAAGCATATAGAGGGTTGAATTCCACCTCGTTACCACCTCTTGCTTCAGATGATGGCAGGGCAGGTTCAGGAGTGTTTACTGGTGCTCCAGTTTTCGTCACGCGGTGGCTGAATGCCGAAAGTGGTCCGCAATTCTTCGGGCCACCGACAGCATCTCTTGCACGCCCCTGTCGTTTTTCAAATAATTCTGCACCACCAAATTCAATGTATGTGCAAAACATGGGACGTGCTGGAATTTGCCCAGATGTAATGCATGCACAATATTGCTGGCGTTGTCCGATGTCACAAATCCCCAGGAGAGTCCATTTGGGGTAAGCCATTCTGCGATGATGTTACTCAGTTTCCGTAAGAGGTTGTCAGCTGTGTGCCTCTTCTGGAAAGCGGTGATACAAAGCGTAGCCTGCCTAGGAACGAGTTGGCATTTGCGAGATGCTGCTACTGGTGCCGCCGCTGCTGTTCTTGCTGCGGGAGGCAATACATCTACCCAGTGGGCTGTCACAGTCATATAGTCCTGAGTCTGCCCTGCTCCACTTGTCCACATGTCCGTGGTTAAGTGGACATTGGGTACAACTGCATTTTTTAGGACACTGGTGACTCTTTTTCTGAGGTCTGTGTACATTTTCGGTATCACCTGCCTAGAGAAATGGAACCTAGATGGTATTTGGTACCGGGGACACAGTATCTCAATCAAGTCTGTAGTTGCCTGTGAATTAACGGTGGATACCGGAAACACGTTTCTCACCGCCCAGGCTGCCAAGGCCTGAGTTATCCGCTTTGCAGCAGGATGACTGCTGTGATATTTCATCTTCCTCGCAGAGGACTGTTGCACAGTCAATTGTTTACTGGAAGTAGTACAAGTGGTCTTCCGACTTCCCCTCTGGGATGACGATCGACTCCCAGCAGCAACAACAGCAGCGCCAGCAGCAGTAGGCGTTACACTCAAGGATGCATCGGAGGAATCCCAGGCAGGAGAGGACTCGTCAGACTTGCCAGTGACATGGCCTGCAGGACTATTGGCTTTCCTGTGTAAGGAGGAAATTGACACTGAGGGAGTTGGTGGTGTGGTTTGCAGGAGCTTGGTTACAAGAGGAAGGGATTTAGTGGTCAGTGGACTGCTTCCTCTGTCATCCAAAGTTTTTGAACTTGTCACTGACTTATGATGAATGCGCTGCAGGTGACGTATAATGGAGGATGTTCTGAGGTGGTTAACATCCTTACCCCTACTTATTACAGCTTGACAAAGGCAACACACGGCTTGACACCTGTTGTCCGCATTTGTGTTAAAATAATTCCACACCGAAGAGGTGATTTTTTTTGTAATTTGACCAGGCATGTCAATGGCCATATTCGTCCCACGGAGAACAGGTGTCTCCCCGGGTGCCTGACTTAAACAAACCACCTCACCATCAGAATCCTCCTTGTCAATTTCCTCCTCAGCGCCAGCAACACCCATATCCTCATCCTGGTGTACTTCAACAGTGACATCTTCAATTTGACTATCAGGAACTGGACTGCTGGTGCTCCTTTCAGCACTTGCAGGGGGTGTGCAAATGGTGGAAGGCGCCACCTCTTCCCGTCCAGTGTTGGGAAGGTCAGGCATTGCAGCCGACACAATTGGACTCTCCTTGGGGATTTGTGATTTAGAAGAACGCACAGTTCTTTGCTGTGCTTTTGCCAGCTTAAGTCTTTTCATTTTTCTAGCGAGAGGATGAGTGCTTCCATCCTCATGTGAAGCTGAACCACTTGCCATGAACATAGGCCAGGGCCTCAGCCGTTCCTTGCCACTCCGTGTCGTAAATGGCATATTGGCAAGTTTACGCTTCTCCTCAGACGCTTTTAATTTTGATTTTTGGGTCATTTTACATGCTCTCTACTATGACATTGGGCATCAGCCTTGGCAGACGACGTTGATGGCATTTCATCGTCTCGGCCATGACTAGTGGCAGCAGCTTCAGCACGAGGTGGAAGTGGATCTTGATCTTTCCCTATTTTACCCTCCACATTTTTGTTCTCCACTTTTTAATGTGTGGAATTATATGCCAGTATCAATAGCAATGGCCTACTACTATATATACTGCGCACAACTGAAATGCACCACAGGTATGGATGGATAGTATACTTGACGACACAGAGGTAGGTAGAGCAGTGGCCTACTGTACCGTACTGCTATATATTATATACTGGTGGTCAGCAAACTGTGCAAAACTGAAATGCACCACAGGTATGGATGGATAGTATACTTGATGACACAGAGGTAGGTAGAGCAGTGGCCTACTGTACCGTACTGCTATATATTATATACTGGTGGTCAGCAAACTGTGCAAAACTGAAATGCACCACAGGTATGGATGGATACTGGTGGTCAGCAAAATTATGCACTGTACTCCTACTATATACTACAAAGCAGCACAGATATGGAGCGCTTTTCAGGCAGAGAACGTATAATACTGGTGGTCACTGGTCAGCAAAGCTCTGCACTGTACTCCTCCTATATAATACTGCTGGTCCCCAGTCCCCACAATAAAGCAGTGTGAGCACAGATATATGCAGCACACTGAGCACAGATATGGAGCGTTTTTCAGGCAGACAACATATAATACTGGTGGTCACTGGTCAGCAAAACTCTGCACTGTACTCCTCCTATCATACTGCTGGTCCCCAGAATAAAGATATGCAGCCCCCTGAAACAAAGTGAGAGGACGCCAGCCACGTCCTCTCAGTATCATTTCCAATGCACGAGTGAAAAATGGCGGTGACGCGCGGCTCCTTATATAGAATCCGAATCTCGCGAGAATCCGACAGCGGGATGATGACGTTCGGGCGCGCTCGGGTTAACCGAGCCATACGGGAGAATCCGAGTATGCCTCGGACCCGTGTAAAATGGGTGAAGTCCGGGGGGGTTCGGATTCCGAGGAACCGAATCCGCTCATCTCTAATTATTTTAACACAATACTTCACTGTCTTCTGATAGAACCCACAAATTTATCTTTATGGATTTTTTGGTCTATTTGTTAGGTACTAAGTGTGTGAGAAGAAAACGCCTTTTTATATTAGCCAGACTTTTGGAGTTGGCGATTTACTTATAAAGCTAAAAACCTTTGTGATCTACCTGGGTGGGACATTAGCATGTGCCGCAGTTGATCACCTGAAAAAGGAGGCAGGGTGTGACAAAAAGGGGTGTGACCTTGCAGGGCCGCAACTAGGGGTGGCTAAGGGGGCACGTGACCCAGGCGCCGGATGTTAGGGGGTGCTGACAGCGCCATCCAGCAAGGGTTTGTTGCTGCTATGTGGCCTGGGCAGTCACAGGGACCTTCCGTTCCAACTGCACCTTCCCCGCTCCCACCATATCCTGAGCCCTCAGAGAGACCACAGGGAGGACAGAGAGAACCTTCCTCCCGCGCCGCAGGAAGAAGGGGTTCCTATCAATTAGCGCTGCTGCGGCACTGCATGAGTACTCAAAGAGGTGCGGATGCACTGATTAAACATGGCTGGGGAGAGAGCAGGACACGCTACCACAGGAAAGAGAGCACAATGTCAGCCCGTCAGGAGTATAGAGAACAGAGACGTACACCACAGCTCGACCCTGCCCCTTGATTCTCGACCTTCTGTGCAGAGGTGATTGTGCGGGGGTGCTGTAAGCCTGGCGTGTGCAGTGAGTGCTGTGCTACTGAAAAGTTAGATTAGCAGTTTTTTTTTGGATGGGTCTGTCCTATACATTGTGTGTTTTTTATTTGTATTTACAGGTCTCTCTATATATTGTTTACTTGAATGAATGAATATATATATATATATATATACATATATATATATATATATATATATATATATATATAGTAAATCAGGGGGCACTCTGGTCAATGATCACTCTCAAATTAAATTGTTCATTTTGCAACGTTTCCCATCTTTATTGACGCTTTCTTCAAACAGTATACATCACATGGAAAAAGCGCCAATAAAGACGCTGAAGAAACATTGCAAAATGAGCAATTTCATTTGTGAGTGATCACTGACCGGAATGCCGTTTGATTTACCTTTTGTATTGGGGTACATGCTGTGGTGCTCCAGACGAGTGCCGGTTATTTGATATATATGGATGGATGGGTATATATATATATATATATATATATATGTACTGTATGTATGTGTTATTTCCATTATGTATCGTATCATGTCATGTTTTGTCTGATTTAAGATCCAATGGCAGCTGTCATGTAGCTTTGTCAGAGATGTTGTGGATTGCTGGATCCGAATACAGATTGCTGTGCTGTGAATATTATCATAAACCAGTCCTTTTCAATGGCTTTGAGGTTTATGTAATTATTAGTTTTAGTAATAAAATTCATTACACTACACTGACCTTTTTGCGCTCTCTCTCTCTTTTTGTTTTTTATTCCATTATTGTGTGATAAGGGTTGGCTATCCCCTTTTTCTGAGAGGGCAGTCTGAGCTCCAATACTTCAGGATTAGTTTAGATGCCTCTCTCCATTCTATTTTCGCTAGTGAAAAGTGAGAGTGTTTTTAGACTTAAGAGTCAGGTGGATAAGTCTAGGTGGTCTGGGCTACTACTTAATGACAGGGAGGTGAGTGCAGGGTTCTGGCGCCATTTCTTCCTTTGAGCTTTTTTGCAGAGACCCAATGCTAGCCCCTATGCTAGCAATCCTGATACAAAATGGGGTGAGGGGGGCACCAAATTCCTGCCTTGCCCCGGGTGACATAAATCCTAGTTTCGGCCCTGGACCTTGCTGCACTGGGTGTAGGGACTGTCTCAGCCAAAATTGCTCTCACAGTGCGGCACACAGGAAAAACCTCAAACAAATTTCCCCACACAGTAATAACCTGAAACACATTGCCCCACACAGGAAAACCTCAAATGCATCGCCCTACGCAAGAAAAAACTCAAACAATTTGAACCACACAGGAAAAACCTCAAACACATTGCCCCACAGAGGAAAAACCTCAAACATATTGCCTCACACAAGAAAAAAAATTGTCCACCACAAAAACTAAAACCTATACCTGTGCTCCCACTGGCTGAACACCGCACGCCACCACTGACAGGATCAGGCTGGATCCAACTGTCTCCTCACATCGTGGGTGATGTCATGATGTCACCTGCATTGCAGTACTGGGAATGCTGATACCTCTGAAGCCATTGGAGGCTTATTAGTACAGGGTACACTTCCTTTGAAGTAGGGCACGAGCTACCATTAGATCGCATTTGACATTTTGACCAGGTCTGCACTAGAGTTTCTACTTTCTCCACATGATTTTCTCCTTTACTGTGAGAAAAACCTGAGGAGAGCAACATACATTGAGGGTTCTACTCATATCTCATTGATACATACTCAAAATTTAAGGAATTTGTTATAGGGACATTACATTCATTGATTAAAATAAAAGTGACCAAAAAAGTATGTGACTGATATACTCTATTGGCAGCAGATATAGAGGGAGAAGAAGAGACGTATGTGACTGATAAAAAGGCAGAAGATATAGAGGGAGAAGAAGAGACGTATGTGACTGTTATAAAGGCAGAAGATACAGAGGGAGAAGAAGAGACGTATGTGACTGTTATAAAGGCAGAAGATACCTTTTTTTTTTTTTTTTACCTTTGGTAATATAAAAGGCACTTTTCATTCCTCTTTTACATTTGCAAAATACTATTGCAGAAGAAGTGCCTTTCCTTCCACAGTGAAATTGTTGGCCATGCATGACTCCTAAAAGTTGTAAATACCATCACCGATCTGCACTTTCTCTCCAACATTCTTAAAGTATAAAGATCATCTGTCTGAGACGGATCGGTTTCAATGCCAGCTGTTTAATTGCCTTTTAAGAAAGCCCTTGTATACAAAGCATTATGGAGCTTGGCCCCTGTAGCTAACACCATCTTCAGATAGCATTAGCCTTTGTAGCCAATGGCATACGCAGTAGTGTGTCCGGCTCCTGAAGGAGAAGTGATGTGATCACTTATCTTCTAAAGGCCCGTATTGACGGGCAGATGTGGGAGAGATGTGTGCTGAGCGAACCGCTCAGCACACATCTCTCCCTCCGCTCAGCACAGCGCGATGGGTGCTGAGCGTGCGGGGGGAGCGGGGAGGGCCGCTCATTTCACCCAGCGGGTGAAATGAGCGACCTGCTAGATTGGCCTGCATGCAGGCCAATCTAGCACCAGCGATAGCGATGCACGGGGTCGCGCATCGCTATCGCTGTAGGGGTTACACACGGAGCGATCATGCTTAAAATCTAAGCAATCTAGTCAGATTGCTTAGATTATCGCTCCGTGAGTTCCCCCTTTAACACATCTCAGAGAGGGATTCTATCAAAGCCGCTTTCCATGCATGTGGTTTTTAATGCATTTGGGTGAACCTACAGCACATTTTTATTGTCACGATGAGACATTATATAGTAATTATCAGGTCTAAAACCTGATAATTAATAAATACTGTATGCCCCATACTCAGAGACATCCTTCAGAAAATATTTTTTTTTTAACAACTTTCAATGCTGTTGACCTTTTTTATGTGCTGTTTGATATCTGTCACCCTTTTTATTAATATTTATGTAATAAATATATGATATGATGTTCATTTTGGTTTTATCTGTGTTCTTTTTCTTGGTTTCAAAAAACAGTAAGAACTCGATGCAGACAGATTCTCCAGCGTATGCAAGTGTGACACCAATAAAGCATGTACCAAGTACAAATGCAGATATAGTAGTGTAATACAAGATCCTGCTGACAAATGGACATGGCAATCTTACTCTCATGGAATAAGCAATCATCTTCACATCCTCTTTTCTTTCTAGCATATCTCTTGGATGGATGGACTCGGGTAACACACTAAGCTTGTGGATTTTCTCTCCTAGCTCATGACTTTCTGAACTCTCTGAAAGTTAGACTGAGAGCACTTGGTTTAGATGCATCTGTCAAACATCCAGTAACACAGCAATATCTTCAACTCATCACTGAGATCTGAAGTCGCACTCGCCTCACAACTAACTTTGACACTGGACATAGGCTTGCAGGGAGGGCTGCCATCAGGAATCATAGGTGGCCCAGTACCAAAAGGGATCATGATCATGGAACAGAGGGGATGGGAAGAAAGATGGGATAATGTTTTAAATAAAAAAATAAAGTGACAGGGGTCAAAGGCACAACTGTAGAGGGAAGGATGGGCATAGACACAATGTGGAGGGGAATGTCATGAAGAGAAACACAAGAGAGTAGAAGAAGGAGAGGCACACATTGGAAGTGGAAAAGGGGCAATGGCACACATGGTTAGGGGAGGAGGGACAGAGGCACACATTTAGTGTGGTGTGGGAGGCAGAGACACTCATTTGGAAGGAACAATTTAGGGGCAATCATGAGGAGGGGAGGGGGCAGAAGCAATCATGGGAAGGAGTGGATGAGGGGCAGAGGCATAGATGGGAAGTGGAGGAGTCCTAGGCACTCATGTGGAGGCAGGGAGTCTCTCATGGGGAGAGGGCAGAGGCAATCATGTGGAGAAGGGGAGGGGGGCCAGTAGCACACATGGGAAGTGTAGGAGGTGTCAGAGGTACACATGGTCAGAGGAGGAGGGGCAGAGGCACATATGGGTGTGGATTGGAAAGCAGAGGCACAAAAGTGGAGGTGAGGGGGCAGAGACACTTACGTGGAGTAGAGCGGGTAGAGGCACCCATGGAGATGTGATGCATAATGTGGAGTGCAGTGGAAAGGAGGGGGGCAGAGGCAACATTCTAAGCTATACAGTGTCAAGACAAATACAGAAATCAGAAAGGAACAGACATTCAAGGTATATAGGAACATATAGGTGCAGACACAAGAGGTGAGATCCCTATAATACTTACTGTGCTGCATCTGCAGCATACTTCAAGGGCTATGCACCTGAAAAAAGTCCAGACCGCCAGCGATGATGATCGGAAGGTCTGCAGGGAATCCAGCAACTGACAGTGCTATCTCATGTGCAGGGGTGTAGGAGCTGTGATGGGCCCAGGTCCATTTTTGGGGGTGTGACCTAATCGTGGAAGGTGTGGCCATGCCCCTGTATATGTTAGGGTCTCCTGCCCTGTGCTGACACGTCGTCAAGGCAACCGGGAGACAAGTGCTAGCAGAGTAACCTGAGCGCAGCTGATACTCCGGTTCGGGTCTTTTGCTGTGCAGTGGTTACAGGCTCTGTGCACGGCAGGGGATCCGGTGGTGGTTTTTGTGCTCACAGTCTGTGAGGTCTGAGTGGGGCGTGGACAGCACCTGCTATATAAGGCCTCTTCTCAGGTTAAGCAGATGCTGCTGAATCTTTGTTGGTTAGTCAGTTCCTGAAAGTTAGCCAGTACTGTGTAGCTTTGTATTTGTTGTTGCTTACTGCAAATAGGCCTGGGGATTTGGTACTACACTCTGCCAATCCAGACCTAGCAGTAAGACTGGAGTCAGTCGTTTAACTTGCTGGGGTTCTTTTGCTACTCTGTGAACTTAGCAAGTTTGCGGCTGTATTCTCAGATTTGCCTGCCTAAATCCTGTCTCACTGTGCAAGGGGTTCAGGTGTCAGTTTAGTGGCAGTAAGCTGAACCTGTGCACTGCAAGTGAGGATTAGGATTGTGGAGACTCTCCTTGTGTCTATTATTCCATCTCTGACCAAGGAGTTTACTGCCACACCCGTTGGTAACCCTTTAGGGTTTTGCTGTTGCCCTTAGCAACAGCATTTCGGGTTCTCTACATATTAAAACACAACATCTTGCTTTTTCCATCTGAGCATTACTAATACTAGGGGGACACCCAGTTTCTTAGCCTCTGGGCTTCTCTGTTCACTTTGTGTTTATTTTGTTACCCTGTCACCTTCTGTGTACGTAATGTCATATTCCCCAGTCTGTCTGTGAGTTCATTTGTTTTGCATCCCTATCCGTTCAGACACCAGTACATTCCTGCAGGCACTGGTGTGCATAACAGTTCAAACACCAGTACATTCCTGCAGGCACTGGTGTGCATAACAGTTCAGACACCAGTACATTCCTGCAGGCACTGGTGTGCATAACATATTCAGCAGCCTAATACTCCTGTTGACATTTTGTGGGAATATGGAGCATACCCCTCAAAATACGTTGCAACAGGTGGTCGATCAGGTGCAGGTCCTGACTCGACAATTTAATGATTTGTCCATTAAAATGCACACCTCCCAGGCCGCTGGCGGAGCTCCCGCAGCAGCAGCACCTTCAGGGGTTAAGGAGCCGAAAGTAAATCTCCCGGATCGTTTTTCTGGAGATCGCTCACAGTTCTTTTGTTTCAAGGAGAGCTGCAAGCTATACTTCCGGCTTAGGCCTCAGTCTTCTGGGTCGGAGATTCAACGGGTGGGCATAGTGATTTCCTTGCTACAAGGAGACCCACAGGTCTGGGCATATGGGTTGCAGCCTGACTGTCCGTCGCTTAAAAGTGTTGATGCTTTTTTTACGGCCCTGGGCATGTTGTATGATGACCCTGACAAGACGGCCTCAGCCGAGGCTAAGATTTCGATCCTTAAGCAAGGTCAAAGGCCAGTTGAGGTTTACTGTACGGAGTTTCGGAGGTTGGCCCATGATACCCAGTGGAATGACCCTGCCCTGAGACACCAGTACCGAAGAGGTCTTTCTAACCAGATAAAAGACCAACTGGTACAATATCCCTTGCCTGATAGCTTGGATCAGCTCATGCAGTTATCCATCCGGGTGGATAGACGGCTGAGAGAGCGTAGGCTTGAAAGGGAGACCGAGGTTTCCTTCTTTCCCAAGGGAACCTCGGACTCTAAGGAATTTTCCGAGGAGCCTATGCAGATTGGGGCTACCCGCCTCTCCTCGCGTGATAAGACGCGGAGGAGACAGCAGGGGTTGGGTTTGTACTGTGGAAATAAAGGTCATGTGGTAGTATCATGCCCAGAAAAGCCGGAAAACTTCAGGGCCTGAGGGTGATGGGAAATATCCTGTCAGGCCAGAAGTCAGAATTTCCCAAGAAGACTTTTATCATTCCGGTGACCTTGAAGATCCTCGGTCAAACTGTCAAGACTGAGGCCTTTGTGGACAGTGGGGCCGACGGAGTTTTTATGGACCGCCAATTCTCCCTGAAACACTCTGTTCCCTTAGTACCTTTGGCATCGGAAATTGAGATTTGTGGGTTAAACGGGGAACCATTATCCCAAGGTAAAATTACCTCTTGCACTAGCCAGATTTCTTTGTTTATTGGAGCCACACACTCTGAAAAATTGTCCTTTTATGTGACTGTCTGTACTTTTGCCCCATTGGTGTTGGGGTTACCCTGGTTAAGGGCCCACAATCCTCAATTTGACTGGGTCTCTGGGGAGATTCTTAGTTGGGGTACTGATTGTTTCAGGAGTTGCTTGAGCCTTCCAGTCAGGCTCTCGCAGCTAAGTTTGCCAGGATTGCCAGGGTGTTATGCAGATTTTCCGGACGTGTTCTCCAAAAAAGTTGCAGAGGTACTACCTCCCCATCGCCCCTATGACTGTGCCATTGATTTGTTGCCAAATGCTAAGCTTCCCAAGAGCAGGTTGTACTCCCTGTCACGTCCTGAGACTCAGGCTATGGCAGAGTACATTCAGGAGAACTTGGCTAAGGGATTTATCAGACCTTCACAGTCTCCAGTTGGGTCGGGGTTCTTCTTCGTGGGTAAAAAGGACGGTTCGTTGCGACCCTGCATCGACTTCAGGGAATTGAACCGTATCACGATTAAAAACTCATACCCACTGCCTCTCATTTCGGTCTTGTTTGACCAGCTTCGTACTGCCACCATTTTTTCTAAGATTGACCTACGCGGTGCGTACAATCTAATCCGAATAAGAGAGGGGGATGAATGGAAGACTGCCTTTAATACCCACTCAGGGCATTATGAATATTTGGTGATGCCTTTTGGGCTCTGTAATGCCCCGGCAGTCTTCCAGGATTTCATGAATGATGTACTCAGGGAATATTTGTATAGATTCTTAGTTGTATACTTAGATGACATCCTAATCTTCTCCCATTCCCTAGAGGAACATCGGAAGCATGTACGCTTAGTCCTCCAGAAACTCAGAGACCACCGGCTTGGGGCGAAGCTGGAGAAGTGCGAATTTGAAGTTCAGCAAATCGCATTTCTAGGATATATTATCTCTCCAGAAGGTTTCCAAATGGAGGGTTCCAAGGTACAGGCAGTCCTGGATTGGGTGCAGCCCACTAGTTTGAAGGCGCTTCAGCGTTTCCTGGGCTTTGCGAATTTTTATAGACGATTTATCGCTGGGTTTTCGTCTATAGTGGCGCCCTTGGTGGCACTCACTAAGAAAGGGGCGGATGTTGCTCACTGGTCTTGTGAGGCTAAAGCAGCTTTTGCCCGTCTCAAAAGGGCATTTGTATCGGCCAAGGTGCTGCAACACCCAGATCCAGAGCGTCCTTTTGTGGTGGAGGTGGATGCCTCTGAGATGGGTATTGGGGCAGTGCTCTCTCAGATGGGAGTGTCTGATAATCGCCTTCATCCCTGTGCTTACTTTTCCCGTAAATTTTCGCCTGCCGAGTTGAATTATGACGTGGGTAACCGGGAATTGTTGGCTATTAAGGATGCACTCGAGGAGTGGAGACACTGGCTTGAGGGGGCTAAGTTTGTGGTCTCAATTCTCACCGACCATAAGAATCTGGCATATTTAGAGTCAGCGAAGCGTCTCAATGCCAGGCAGGCATGATGGGCTTTATTTTTTGCTCGCTTTAATTTTTTGATAACATATCGCCCTGGGTCAAAAAACATCAAGGCTGATGCGCTCTCGCTGAGTTTTGCTCCAATCCAGGAGACCACCGAGGAGCCGTTGCCCATTGTGTCCCCATCATGTATTAAAGTGGGCATTACCCAGGACCTCTTATCATTAGTCCTTAGAGCACAGGAGCAGGCTCCTCCAGACCTTCCGGTAGATCTTTTGTTTGTGCCTCCTAGGTTAAGACAGCGAGTGTTCCTGGAATTCCATGCCAAGAAGTCAGCAGGTCACCCGGGTATTGCCAGAACTCGGGAGTTGCTATCTAGGGCGGTGTGGTGGCCCTCGGTGGCTAAGGATGTGGATCAGTGGGTTCGGGCATGTGACATCTGTGCCCGAAATAAGACTCCTAGAGGGGTTCCTGTTGGCCCATTACATCCACTCTCTATCCCATCTAAGCCATGGACCCACATTTCAATGGATTTTGTGGTGGACTTGCCCAAATCCTCGGGGATGACAGCCATCTGGGTTGTCGTTGACAGGTTTTCGTTCCACTGGTTGGGCTGCCATCGGCCAGACGCCTGTCTGAATTATTTATGCTGCATGTTGTGCGTCTCAACGGGTTGCCACTTGATGTGGTCTCTGACCGCGGATCCCAGTTTGTGGCCAAATTCTGGAGGGCATTTTGTTCCGATCTCCAGATTTCTGTCAGCTTGTCGTCAGGCTACCATCCGCAGTCTAATGGGCAGACTGAAAGGGTGAACCAGTCCTTGGAGCAGTTCCTCAGGTGTTATGTCTCCAAGTGTCAGACTGACTGGGTTGCTCATCTGTCCATGGCGGAGTTTGCCTATAACAACGCGGCTCACTCTGCTACAGGGATCTCTCCCTTCCTTTGTGTGTATGGGCATCATCCTAAGGCCAATTCTTTTGACCCCCTGGACTCCACGCCTGGTGGTTCCTCTGTGGTTTCGGTCCTTAGAGGTATTTGGAGGAAAGTGAAGAAAGCCCTTGTGTCTGTGTCATTAGTGACCAAAAGGGTTTTTGATAAGCGGAAAAGACCCTGCAGCTTCAAATTAGGAGACTTCGTCTGGTTGTCTACCAAGAATTTGAAGTTGAGACAGCCATCTCATAAGTTAGGCCCCCGGTTCATCGGCCCTTATAAGATCACCAGGGTTATCAATCCGGTGGCATTTCAGTTAGATCTGCCCCGTTCTTTGGGTATCAATAAAACATTTCATTGTTCCCTTTTAAAACGGGCGATTAGTAATCCTTCTTCCAGTGGAAGACCTTCTCCTCTTCTGATACGTGGCCAGAGGGAGTTTGTTGTTGAAAGGATTCTTGACTCCAAGATGGTTCGGGGTCGGCTGTCATTTTTGGTGCACTGGAAGGGGTATGGCCCGGAGGAGCGGTCGTGGGTGCGCAGTTGTGATCTTCATGCCCCCAGACTGATACGCTCTTTCTTCTCGCAGTTCCCCGATAAACCCGGTGGTAGGGGTTCTTTGACCCCTCGTCAGAGGGGGGGTACTGTTAGGGTCTCCTGCCCTGTGCTGCCACGTCGTCAAGGCAACCGGGAGACAAGTGCTAGCAGAGTAACCTGAGCGCAGCTGATACTCCGGTTCGGGTCTTTTGCTGTGCAGTGGTTACAGGCTCTGTGCACGGCAGGGGATCCGGTGCTGGTTTTTGTGCTCACAGTCTGTGAGGTCTGAGTGGGGCGTTGACAGCACCTGCTATATAAGGCCTCTTCTCAGGTTAAGCAGATGCTGCTGAATCTTTGTTGGTTAGTCAGTTCCTGAAAGTTAGCCAGTACTGTGTAGCTTTGTATTTGTTGTTGCTTACTGCAAATAGGCCTGGGGATTTGGTACTACACTCTGCCAATCCAGACCTAGCAGTAAGACTGGAGTCAGTCGTTTAACTTGCTGGGGTTCTTTTGCTACTCTGTGAACTTAGCAAGTTTGCGGCTGTATTCTCAGATTTGCCTGCCTAAATCCTGTCTCACTGTGCAAGGGGTTCAGGTGTCAGTTTAGTGGCAGTAAGCTGAACCTGTGCACTGCAAGTGAGGATTAGGATTGTGGAGACTCTCCTTGTGTCTATTATTCCATCTCTGACCAAGGAGTTTACTGCCACACCCGTTGGTAACCCTTTAGGGTTTTGCTGTTGCCCTTAGCAACAGCATTTCGGGTTCTCTACGTATTAAAACACAACATCTTGCTTTTTCCATCTGAGCATTACTAATACTAGGGGGACACCCAGTTTCTTAGCCTCTGGGCTTCTCTGTTCACTTTGTGTTTATTTTGTTACCCTGTCACCTTCTGTGTACGTAATGTCATATTCCCCAGTCTGTCTGTGAGTTCATTTGTTTTGCATCCCTATCCGTTCAGACACCAGTACATTTCTGCAGGCACTGGTGTGCATAGCAGTTCAAACACCAGTACATTCCTGCAGGCACTGGTGTGCATAACAGTTCAGACACCAGTACATTCCTGCAGGCACTGGTGTGCATAACAGTATACAAATGAATGTAAAAAAAAGTATGTTCAGCGTTGAGCATAATTTTTGGGGACTCAACCATGTATAGAAGAGTGTGCGATCAGTGTGATTGCTCCCACCTACCCCCACCCAGCACAGGCAGAAGAGATTGCTGCTGGTGCTAAGTGCCAGCAGCCATCCTGCACTACCACAGCCCAGCTGGCTGAAGAAGGAAGCTGCTGCTGGCAGGTAGGGGGACGGGGGGACAGCAGTGGTCCCAAGACCCCCACCCCCACCTTGAGCCCCTCCATCAGGCCTGGACTGGGTAATTAATGCCCGCTCCCCAACTCTCAGCAGCGGCCAGCACTGGCTGGAGAGTTAATTAATGAATGGCTCATCACACAGAGTTTAGCTGTGTGATGAGTCATGCATACAACTCTCTGGCCAGCACTAGCAGCTGGCACTGTTCTGCGTGAATGTAATGATTTAAAAATGTATTCTGCCAGTTATCGGGCACCCTCGGTATGATATGGGAGTGCCCCCCTCATGGGGGCCCTGCTTGCAGGCATTATCTCTAACTTACTTTGATCCATTGATGGCTACTGATGATCAAAAAACTCTATGGGAATCAGCAAAAAACGTCATGTAAAAAATCCCTGACTCGCTGATCCCGATCATTTTTTGGATTTAAAATATGTTGGATTTCTCTGTTTCCCCGACCCAAGCATCAGCAGAAATTACCTCTATACCTGTCTGATGTATAGGCCCTGCATAGTTTTATAAATACTCCTGATCCACACACCAGGTGCTGCAAGTTCTTTTATTGTGTACCCTTAGCATAGTAAATACACTGCTGGAAGCTTCATGTCCAAGTTCCTAAGAATGATAGTACAGGTTGAGTATCCCTTATCCAAAATGCTTGGGACCAGAGGTATTTTGGATATCGGATTTTGCCGTATTTTGGAATAATTGCATACCATAAGGAGATATCATGGTGATGGGACCTAAATATAAGCACAGAATGCATTTATGTTACATATACACCTTATACACACAGCCTGAAGGTAATTTTAGACAATATTTTTTATAACTTTGTGCATTAAACAAAGTGTGTGTACATTCACACAATTCATTTATGTTTCATATACACCTTATACACACAGCCTGGGGGTCATTTAATACAATATTTTTAATAACTTTGTGTATTAAACAAAGTTTGTGTACATTGAGCCATCAAAAAACAAAGGTTTCACTATCTCACTCTCACTCAAAAAAGTCTGTATTTCGGAATATTCCGTATTTCGGAATATTTGGATATGGGATACTCAACCTGTAGTATATTTATGTAATATGTTGGCATGTATTGTTTCTGTAGTTTGGTAAACAAAGGAATTTAGGAGAGAGGTACAGTAGAAGAGTGGCACTCAGAGCAGAGATGGAACTACCATTCTTGCAGCAGGTTCACTGCACCAGGGCCCTTGGGGACTAAGGGGCTCATTTCTGCCAAGACCAGTAATGAGTTTTCCCCTGGGCCACACTGCATAATCATTTTAAGCAGAGTCAGATGACTGGCTTAGAAAAGGGAGCAGGGTGGGCCCCACGGGTGTAGTATGGTATGCCGGCGGCCAGGCTCCCGGCGACCAGCATACCGGCACCGGGAGCCCGACCGCCGGCATACCGACTGCCAGTATACCGACAGCATGGCGAGCGCAAATGAGCCCCTTGCGGGCTCACTGCGTTCACCACGCTGCGGGCACGGTGGCACGCTACGCGCGCCACGCTGTTTATTCTCCCTTCAGGGGGGTCATGGACCCCCATGAGGGAGAATATCTGTCGGTATGCTGGCTGTCGGGATTCCGGTACCGGTATACTGTGCGCCGGGATCCCGACAGTCGGCAACCTGAAGACCACCCGACCCCACTACCTGGGGAAACTGCCCCTTACCACGGGATGCAGGGTTGACCTTGTGTGTAAGTAGCCATATCAATTTGCCATCTGAGCCGGACTGATAGGGGAGTCCTGCTGCTTGTCAGTGCTGATGATCACAGACGTGTACTGCCTCTAATTCACATAACTGTGAATTCTTCCTGAATCAACAGTCTGTGAATAAAAGGCAGCTCACGGCCAGTGAAATTGACAATATCAGAGCCTGCTTGACTGAGTGCCAAACTGAGGAAACACAGGGGGTGGGGCCTCCTCTCACAGACAGGGCAATGGGCGCTTTGTTCCCACTGTTGGAAAGCATGTGTGTGCAGGTTTTGATATTGCAGAGGGCACACACCAGTGGATAACTAAAACTATGAACAGCCCAGTTACTTAACCAGTTGTGTTGGCTTGTTGATAGATAGTAGGTACACAGCCATACCCACTATGACATGTACACTGGTGAGGGTGTGGAGCTGGATTGGGGTTTAGGCCCTCATTCCGAGTTGATTGCCGCTAGCTTCTTTTTGTAGCTGTGCAAACGTATAGTTGCCGCCCACGGGGGAGTGTACTTTCGCTTTGCAAGTGTGCGATTGCATGTGCAGCCAAGCGGGACGAAAAAGTTTTTGCAGTTTCTGAGTAGGTCTGAACTTACTCAGCCCTTGCGATCACTTCAGCCTGTCTGGTCCCGGAATTGATGTCAGACACCCGCCCTGCAAACGCCTGGACACACCTAAGTTTTCCCTACCACTCCCAGAAAATGGTCAGTTGACACCCATTAACGCCCTCTTTCTGTCAATCTCCTTACGAACGGCTGTGCGAATGGAATCGTCGCTAGAAGCATTGCACAGAAACAATGCTGTCTGTACCCGTACGACTTGCGTGTGCATTGCGTTGCATACGCATGTGCAGTAGTAACCTGATCGCTGCGCTGCGAAAATCGGCAGCATGCGATCAACTCGGATTGACCTACTTTATACAGCTCATGATATTTTGAGCATATACTTCAAATGGGTAGCTGTGCAGGGAGGCTGGAACAGCTTTATGGCAGGTGTTAACCAAGTCTCTCATTGGAGCTAAGTTGGCGACTTCTGCCTCCCACCATGTCACTACACTGATTTATACAGTAAAGAAATAAGATGGCCCCTGCACATTCTCAATAGTGATCTTGGTGGCCGTATTGGGATAGGGCATAATTCTGTGCAGTAGCACAGTTCTTTCAACATCCACCCCCACCAAGGTACAGGACTGTGTGACTGTTCTCTTGTCATCCTCACCCTGTCATCCACTGTCTCTCCCTGTTATCACTCCTTGTCACTTACTGCACCTCTCTGCCACCGACTGCTTCTCCCTGTAACCCACTGGTGTGTTACATATTATGAATTTGGGTGGGTCAGAAAAGGGGGTCCCAAATTATATTTTTGCACCTGGTCCCATCACTCACAAGTTCTACCACTGACTCTCACATGACTTTCATGGGCTTTATTCCAAACAGTAATTATTATTTACCACATACTGCAGGATACATGAAATATAAACAGTGAATACTGTCCTAAAATAGTCTATAAACAACACTGTGCAATGGTATACAATGACCATAGGCGTGCGCAGCTAATATTGTTAGGGGGTGCCCTGCTGGAGGGGCATGTCTAGCACCTCCTTTTGGGCATGTCTCGCACCGCCTTTTGGGCGTGTCTAGCACCGCCCAGGGACATGTCAACCACTATTTTACATTCTCTCAGTAAAATCACATGGTGTAGTCTAATTTATCCCTAGTTCCTAATAATACAAGTAGAAATAATACACCGCAGAGAAATAAAATGAAACATAATGGTGCGACCAGTAGCCAGTACTGACTGTCTGCTACGGCATAACCCTGAGTCCTAGCTGCAGCTGCATACTATCACTACTTACACTTCCCCAACCTATCTCTGACCTAGTGGTGGAACTAGAGTGTGGTGGGCCTTGGTGCAAAATTCACATTACGCCACACGGTATGAGACGAAATTCACATTACGCCACGCGGTATTAGCCGAAATTCACATTACACCACACGGTATTAGCCAAAATTCACATTAAGCCACACAGAATAAGACAAAATTTACATTATGCCACACAGTATGAGCCAAAATTCACATTACGACACAGAGTATGAGCCGAAATTCACATTATGCCACACAGTATGAGCCGAAATTCACATTATGCCACACAGTATGATATGAAATTCACATTACGCCACACAGTATGAGCCAAAATTTACATTACGCAGTATGAGATAAAATTTACATTACGCCACATGGTATGAGGCAAATTTCACATTACCCCACGTGTGAATGTGCGGCTGCGCCCCGGCCTGAATAGACCCCATAGTACCCTCCAAACATATTATATAATACACAGTGCCCCCTAAACACATTTGCCACACAGTGCCCCCACACACACATTATGTGACACATAGTGCTCCTCCAAGCACATTATATAATATACATTATACATTACTTGTTGTGGGTGTGCTCGCAGCTGAGCGCTCCTCGCCGCCTGCCACTCCATGCATAGACAATTACTGACGTCCTTTCTCTCTCCTTCACCCCCTCCTTCCCTGCAGTCCTGTTCATATGTGGGTTCCAGAAGCGGGTGCAGCTGACAAATGCACCCTTTGTTGCCCCTGCAGCGGCGTGTCTCTTCCCCTATCGCCAAGCCTGCTGACCGGGTGTAGCCTGCAGGTGTAGAGAGGGAAGCGACGGATGGAGGGTAGGCGCGGGTGCAGAGAGCGGGGGTTGGCAGGCATAGAGAGCGGGGGTGGGCGGGCGTAGCGAGCTGGTGGACGGCCGTAGAGAGCGGACGGTCTGTGCTGGCTGGTGGGTGGTCTGTGCTGGTGGGCGTAGAGTGCGGGTGTACAGAGTCAGGAATAAAACTGCAAGCTCGGCAATGACTCAGCTACAGGCATGTGTGAGGGGGGTGCCGGACATTAGGGGGTGCCTGTGCGCACCAGGCACCCCCCCTGCGCATACCTATGACAATGAGAGGACTATACAACAGCTGGTGGTTATAAATGTCACTGCTGGGGGAATATGCGCGGCAGCTGCTGTGTTTTACAGCAGTAGAATATCCTTGTAAAGTGTTTGTTACCCAATAGGGCAAATCAGGGTACGAATTGGCAAGACGAAGGGTAAGAGTCGGGCTGACATTGCTGTCATGTAAAAGCTACAGCAATGGCAATTTGCACCCTTTGCCCTCAATTGAATTCCCCCCTCAAACTCTCCAATTTCTCGCAAATCAGACTTTGCTCATAAATAAACATGATAAACTAATAACTATTTTAAATGGTTTGGAAAAATTAGGAATAATGTATAACTTGAAAAGGAAGGATTTACAAATATCTCTATTAAGGTATTGTCTGCCACATGAACTGTTCTAGTGCCTGCTCATACTGTATATGTTTAGCAAACAGCTTTACAGGTATGTGTAAACCAGCAGCCATGTTCCCCTCACAATGTCTTACTAACATTTTTAAATGATTCTGTCCAACTTCATAAAAATATCAAAACAGAAATAAAAAAACTTAATTTGAAAGGTTAGTTTTTAGTTTTTAATTATTGCATTAACAATAACAAGTAACTGTCTACATTATTTAATTTATTACTTTTGTCAGATGTTTATAAATGCAAAGTTTATGTATCTTTAGAAAACAATTGGGTAAAGATAAAAGAGGGTACAACAATGATATGTGATTAGGGTAAGATAGAAAAAAATAGTCATATTATTGATACTATATCTTTTTTGGTCAGTAAGTAACTTTTACCCTCTGTGGGCTGAAAGATCTTCCGTCCCTTGTGTATTTTAAGATTTGATCCAAGAACATGTTTTGTTGTATTAGATGAAGAGACAAGTTATTATATTCTGTCTTTCACTGAACCAAAATTTCAATATACATAATGGCGATGTACAAAGATTGTACTTCCCATCCAGTGTTTGTGGTAACTACTAACTAAAGAATCAGGCATGTCAACTTGAAGAGTAATTAGGAGAATGTAATGAGCTCTTTGAGCCAATGTATTGATTAGCGTACATTAACAAGGCTAGAACAACCACAATAATCATAAACACAGTATTGTCTGGCACTCTTAAAGCTGATCCTTGAGAGACTGGGAACACTGTGGTAAAGACATGAAGAATCTGACCCCATTGACAGAACAACCTTTTAATTGACTGACTCACAGGGACTGTAGTTCTTTGAGCCAGCCTGGAAGCTGAAACGGAGAAAAAGAGCAGGGTGTATATTATAACCTCACTAACAGGCAGCTACAGAATTAGGCATTGTAATCAGCTCATTATATAGGTTTTTTCTATACCATGGCTATGGGACCTCAGTATCCGTGGGGAATTATGTATTTCTATTCTTTATTTCTACACATTAGAGACATAAGTTTGCTCTAAAGATGATTTTAAAATATAATTATCTGTTTGCACTCTTTAAAAGTATAGCCATCTCCAAAATCCAGTGTAGGCAGCTAGAAGGGCCGTTATGAGGTCGGGGTACTTGTGTTAGGCTTGTGGGATGCTTCGATAGGCAACTGATTACCTGGAGAGTTGCCCTGTGCCCAGGTTTTTAGTCCTGGCCCCCTCCTTGCAGAGAATGAGATGTTATGATGTCACGTGTGCGTTTGGGAAGCAGCAGCTTTCCCTAGTGACATTACTGAGTCCGGAGGCCTAGTGAATTGATAGGCTGCATTCTCATGATGTACTTTTCCAACTTTCCCAATATAAGGGCCCTTCTCTGCTTTTCAATCGGGACTGCACTGCTCCTATCAGCCAGACAGTTGGGGAAATACGTTTCATTCACTGCTGTTCTGCACAACAGAGAGACCACTTTAAGTTTGAACAGTATTAATAAAATGAATATTCTGTATGGGTACACATAATATGTATACATGGATTATAGTGAGCTTATTTTTATACAGGTTTTTTCTTACATAATATATTGCAGCCTCAGTATGGTTGAGATGTTATCAGACAGAAGTATATATCACCAAATGCCATTTAGAATTAGAAATGTATTTGCAAGTGAATATTACTAAACTTATAGGGCCTAATACAGAGCTGGACGCAATTTTGCTCCAAATTACAGGTGTAAAAATGTCCCAATGACATGCATAGACACAGTTGCAGCTACTTTTCACACCTACACAGTAGGAATTGGCTTCTAACACCTTTTCAAAAGGCTGCCTATCCTAGGATAATTGACTAAATCAGCAGTTATTTTATTTATTACTTGCTTCAAATATACACAATAGGTTATAGCAATAACTTTGTTCATAATCCCATTATAATTTTGGATCACATACCGAATTGGGGGAAAACAAAACACAAAAAGGAAAAACAAAAAAACAAAAAACAAACACTGCTTTCTCTCCCTCTCTCATCATCATATGCAGTTCAAATTTATAGTAATCTGTCATTGATGACCAAATGTATACGTATTGCTCCAGCTTCATTCTTTCACTCCGCCCACCACGCTCTGCAGTTCCTATCACACCATCACAGGCTTCTATTCTCCAATCCCTTGGCATTTTAAAAAGAAAACACAGGCGCATTCGTGGGAAGCGAGCAGGCCGGAAATGTATTTCCCCCGGTAACCATCTAAGTCCTTTGACCACCTGCTCACCCCCATACTCAAAGAACAATCAAATAGAAGTGATACCCAAAAGACGGCCCTGTGTTTGGAAGGACAGAACTGTCTACTCTCACTTTGTGACCCCCATACCCAGAGCTCCTGCACTTAACATAAAGAAAACTGAAGGCCCTCTGGTATGCCCAATCAGGTCAGTCCTTTGTAATGCCAGATCTATAAGAAACAAGACTGCAACAATTGCTGACCTTATTGAATCTGCAGATCTAGCCTGTATTACAGAGACCTGGCTAGATGAAAATGCAGCACCTATATTGGAGGCTGCAGTCCCAACAAACTACTCTGTTATCCACAACCCAAGACTGGACCGCAGGGGTGGCGGGGTGGCTATCTGCTTCAAAAAAGAACTTAAACTTCGGGTCCACCCTATTGAAACTACTCGCTCATTTGAGTGCATTGCTGCCCGGAGTTCGACAGGATTAGGTTTCAGACTACTTCTTATTTACCGGCCACCTGGAGATGGACAGATATTTCTACAAGAAATTGCAGACACTGTTGCTGGCCTGGCTCTGGAACATCAAAGATGGCTCATCCTCGGGGATTTCAATGCATGGGTGGATGATGAGCTCTCACGCCTTGGTCAAAAATTGAAAAGAAGACCTTGGCGCACCGCGAGTGAAAGGAAAAGTCAGAAAGGAATGGTCAGACTATTTCTTTATTTGCACATTTAAGATATTTATGGTAGTAAAATCAAAATAAAAACAAAAATAAAAATAAAAATAGCACGTTTTATCTAAACATTATCTAATGCACACAACAATATGATAATAACAATCTATTGTTTTTTATGAATGGTGGAATCAGTGTGTCAATACCTAAAACTCGTCCCAAAAAGGGGTGTAGGGAAAAAGTCCCGAGACCTGCTTATCCCATGTAGATGAATGTCCTTTTAGGAAAGCAATTATGAAATTTAGAGGTCTTCTCACGCCTTGGCCAAGACCTCCTGTGCACAATGAATGGTCTGGGCTTCACACAGGTCATTCCCTCTGCCACACATAAAAGTGGTCACACTCTCGACCTCGTCTTTCAGATTGGATTAGAGGTCACTGACCTAAAAATAAACCCAGTCATCTGGTCAGACCACTACTCTCTCTGGTTCTCAGTTGCAACCCCTCAAATAAGATCTCTGCCCGTGGAGTTGACCAGGTATCGTCCAAGGAGGGGTATGACTCCCCAGGCTCTTGCAGCAAATCTGGATCTCTCTGCTATACAGGGTGCCTGGGAAGATCCCTGTTCCCTAGTCCGTTATTATAATAGGGATGTTATGGCTGCAATTGATATTATCGCCCCTGTGCGTTTAAGACCTCGTAAACCACAACGTCAAGCTCCATGGTTCGACAACAGTGTTAGTGAGCTCAAGAAAAGGGGGCGTAGACTGGAAAGACGATGGAGGAAGACTAACCTAGTGGATGACAAAATAAAACTAATAAAGCATAACGAAGAATATCAATCGACAATCACTCGTAAGAAAGCACAGTTCCTGTCAAATGAGATCACAGCAGCAAACAATAGGCCAGCTCAACTTTTCCGCACAGTGGAGATGCTTTGCAAGCCAGCATGCCTGCAGACTGATGAGACCCTCTCCCAGGCAAGATGCAACGAGTTTGCAAACTTCTTTGCAGATAAAATATCCACCATCCGGGCTGGAATCTCCACAGTGCCATCAAAGGAGTGCCAAACTACAAAGCCCGCCAATATAAGCTACCTGCCTTCATGGACCAGCTTTGATCCAGTGGATGTAAAGGACACTGCTGAAATTGCTCGGATTTTGCGTCCCACCACCTGTGATCTGGACCCAGCCTCAACCAAGCTTCTAATAGGTTGTATGGATATAATTGGTCCTGTCTTTACAAAAATTGTTCAATGCTCTTTGCAGACAGGCATTTTTCCTGGACCCCTAAAGGAAGCAATTGTTAGACCGCTTCTTAAAAAACCTAATTTAGATCCCGACTGCATGACCAACTACAGACCGGTATCAAACCTTCCTTTCCTAGGAAAGGTTATTGAGAAAGTCGTTGCAAATCAACTGGAAACCCGCCTGACAACCCATGATATTTATGATCCATTTCAATCAGGATTCAGGAGAAGACATAGCACTGAAACAGCCCTGGTGTGTGTGTTAAATGATCTTCTGATGGCAAAAGACAGAGGTGACTGTTCAATATTAATCCTTCTGGATCTCTCGGCAGCATTTGATACCGTGGACCATGGGCTTCTGATTGAGCGACTGATACATTTCTGTGGTCTGGATGGCACAGTCCTAAAATGGTTCAAATCATTTCTCACAGGCAGGTCACAGAGAGTATCATCTGGATTATACTCATCACCACCAGTGTCATTGCCATGTGGTGTCCCACAAGGTTCTATACTATCCCCCATGCTTTTTGCAGTATACATGCTCCCATTGGGCGAAATAATCAGGCGCCATGGCCTGGTCTACCACTGCTATGCAGATGATACACAACTGTACTTGTCCTTTGCTCCGGGCACTGATAACCCAATAGCAACCCTTAATGGCTGTCTAGCTGAACTACAGGAGTGGATGAGCGCCAGCTGGCTGCGACTGAACCCGGATAAAACAGAGGTCCTTATGATACGACCGCAACATCAAAGGACAAGACTGCAGCATAGCCAACCAACTGGACTTACACTCGGGGATTCAGAATTACAGACCAGTGATCGTGTGTGGAATCTTGGCGTTGTCCTGGATGGTGGCTTGACACTTAAACATCAGATATCAGCCACAATCAAATCCTCATTCTTTCACCTGAGGAACATAGCCAGAATCAAGCACTTAATTCCCTCAGATGATATGCCAAAAGTCATACATGCATTTGTATCATCTCGTTTAGACTACTGTAATGCCCTCTACCTTGGTCTCCCAGCAAAAGAATTGCAGCGCTTACAGCTGGTGCAAAACACAGCTGCCAGGCTATTAACCAACCAGCCCCGTTCTAGCCACATAACACCCATCCTCTACTCCCTTCACTGGCTGCCTGTACGATGGCGAATCATCTTCAAGATTGGCTTACTGAGTTTCAAAGCATTACATGACCAAGGCCCAAGGTACCTGAAACAGCTTCTGACCCCATACTGCCCCACTCGATTACTGCGATCTGTAGATGAAGGACTTTTAGCAGTACCTAGAATCTACCGTAATTCATCTGGGGGTCGAGCTTTTAGTCATGCGGCTCCGACTCTATGGAACTCACTTCCCCGCACAGTGCGAGAGGCCCCAACTATAGAATCCTTCAAAAGTAGACTCAAGACTTTTCTGTTTACTCAAGCATTCCCATAATTGTCCCTTTTAGTATCTTCATGCTTCTGTATTTTATGAAAATGTACTTCATTATTTTCTGTACTATATTATGCTATGTATCTGTTAAGCGCCTTGAGTCCTATGGGAGAAAGAGCGCTATATAAATAAAATTATTATTATTATTATTATTATTACTACAAGATGTATAGTACATGTGCCAGGTTTATGTCAGGCATACTATATGTCTGTCACATACACCCAATGTTTTTATCCTTTATTTTTCTTATAAAATATGCATTTGCTATTCAGTTTCAATAAAACAAAAAGCTTCTCTGATAGATCAGATATAACTCTCTTTCGTGCATGAAACAAATATTGCCAAAAAGGTCAGCCACAAAAGCTTTATACTGCACATGCATGAGTGACTAAGGGGCCTATTTATCATGTGATAATTGAGGGATATTCCCCAAAACAGACGTTTTCAGGGTATTACCACAAATATTAAGGATCCCTGTACTATGGAGGATTCGCAGCAGATAACAGATATCTAATGGGTGGTCCCATTTCTGACAGCAGCAGGAACTTCCATAGAGGTCCCAAAGTCATTGAAGCTGTTGCATTTACCAAGCTCAGAATTTGCAGCTTTCCTAAGCTTGGCCCTGGTAGAATAGCACCACCCCAAGACATCCCCAGACATTTTTACAGAGAGAGAACCGGAGGCCAATGGGAGCGCATGTACGCTGGGGACCCAATCTAGGAAGCTGTGCGATAGCATTATGTTATCACACTGCTTCCAGCTCACTGCCAGGATGTCCTACAATTGGAGCCTGTCTCCTAGCAAAAGCTTTTTAGTAACTTTGCAAAAAAAATGTTTACTTTGCGAATGTACACAAATATATTTATCACATTCACATTTAAAATGCAGATTGTGATAAATATGCCCGACAATGACATTGATGGGATTTTTAAGGGCTAGATTTCAAGTGTGTGTTTTTATTAAGTTTTGTAGTATCTTATGTGATGAAGGCCATCATTTTTTGCTATTGACATATTATTGGCAAGGACTGTTGCAAACATATTGTTGCCAAACAACCTTTTTTCCAGATGACAATGGCATGCTTTCATTAGCAGACAATATGCCCCCCTTGCAGTAAGCCGTTACTGTCTTTTTTACTCACAAAGAATTAATTATTCTAATAACAATGGTCATTATCATTCAGTAATCAGTGGATCTCAAAGAATTTTGGGATTGTGTCACTACAAATTCCTTTCCAGTGAGGACATTGAATGTTAGACTACAGATGGCGGGATTCTTATTAACCTCTCACCTAATCTATTCTAAAACTGGCATAATAGTGAAATTAAAGTGGCAGCCACCTAAACCAGTTTATAAACTCATTATTCCTTCACATTTGAATAAATATTTGCCTCATTCTGCATATAGGGGGTCATTCCGAGTTGACCGTAGCTGTGCTAAATTTAGCACAGTTACGATCATGAACTCAGACATGCGGGGGGACGCCTGGCACAGGGCTAGTCCGCCCCGCATGTCAGTGGCGCCCCCCCCCCCCCCCAGAAGTGCAAAGGCATCGCAGAGTGGTGATGCTTTTGCACTTCAAGAGTAGCTCCCGGCCAGCGCTACTTTAGCGTGCTGGCCGGGAGCTACTCTTCGCTCCCCGGCCTGCAGTGGCTGCGTGTGACATCACGCAGCCGCTGCGGGCCACTCCCTGCGCGGTCCGGCCACGCCTGCATTGGCCGGACCGCGCCCACGAAACGGCGGCCAAACGCCGGCATTTCGCCCCCTCTCACCCGGCGCCGGTGCATGCACAGTTCTGACCCGATCGCTATGCTGCGAAAAACTGCAGCGTGCGATCGGGTCAGAATGACCCCCAAAGCCATAATAGTTTGCATGTTTCACCTGTGGAAACTGACAATAACCCTCTCTTCCCCACCACCACCAACCTCAACACTGAAGAATGAATTAGTCAGACAGACAGGCAGACAGACAGACAGACAGACATCAAACAAATACATTTTTATTACACTGGTTAACAAAATTGTAATAATTTTGTGACCCATAAAGTAAGACAAGTAAAATGTAAAGTATTTTGGACTCTGAATTCAAAACTGGTTGTAGAATTTTTCTATCTGGCATAGTTTTTGAGAAACAGATTAATTCAATTTCTCTGACGTCCTAAGTGGATGCTGGGGACTCCGTCAGGACCATGGGGATTAGCGGCTCCGCAGGAGACAGGGCACAAAACTAAAGCTTTAGGATCAGGTGGTGTGTACTGGCTCCTCCCCCTATGACCCTCCTCCAAGCCTCAGTTAGGTTTTTGTGCCCGTCCGAGCAGGGTGCAATCTAGGTGGCTCTCTTAAGGAGCTGCTTAGAAAAAGTTTTTAGGTTTATTATTTTCAGTGAGTCCTGCTGGCAACAGGCTCACTGCATCGAGGGACTTAGGGGAGAGAAGTTCAACTCACCTGCGTGCAGGATGGATTGGCTTCTTAGGCTACTGGACACCATTAGCTCCAGAGGGAGTCGGAACACAGGTCTCACCCTGGGGTTCGTCCCGGAGCCGCGCCGCCGACCCCCCTTGCAGATGCTGAAGATTGAAGGTCCAGAAACCGGCGGCAGAAGGCTCTTCAGTCTTCTTGAAGGTAGCGCACAGCACTGCAGCTGTGCGCCATTGTTTGTCACACACTTCTCACCAACGGTCACGGAGGGTGCAGGGCGCTGCTGGGGGCGCCCTGGGCAGCAATGTAAATACTAGAGATGAGCGCCTGAAATTTTTCGGGTTTTGTGTTTTGGTTTTGGGTTCGGTTCCGCGGCCGTGTTTTGGGTTCGAACGCGTTTTGGCAAAACCTCACCGAATTTTTTTTGTCGGATTCGGGTGTGTTTTGGATTCGGGTGTTTTTTTCAAAAAACACTAAAAAACAGCTTAAATCATAGAATTTGGGGGTCATTTTGATCCCAAAGTATTATTAACCTCAAAAACCATAATTTACACTCATTTTCAGTCTATTCTGAATACCTCACACCTCACAATATTATTTTTAGTCCTAAAATTTGCACCGAGGTCGCTGTGTGAGTAAGATAAGCGACCCTAGTGGCCGACACAAACACCGGGCCCATCTAGGAGTGGCACTGCAGTGTCACGCAGGATGTCCCTTCCAAAAAACCCTCCCCAAACAGCACATGACGCAAAGAAAAAAAGAGGCGCAATGAGGTAGCTGTGTGAGTAAGATTAGCGACCCTAGTGGCCGACACAAACACCGGGCCCATCTAGGAGTGGCACTGCAGTGTCACGCAGGATGGCCCTTCCAAAAAACCCTCCCCAAACAGCACATGACGCAAAGAAAAAAAGAGGCGCAATGAGGTAGCTGTGTGAGTAAGATTAGCGACCCTAGTGGCCGACACAAACACCGGGCCCATCTAGGAGTGGCACTGCAGTGTCACGCAGGATGTCCCTTCCAAAAAACCCTCCCCAAACAGCACATGACGCAAAGAAAAAAAGAGGCGCAATGAGGTAGCTGTGTGAGTAAGATTAGCGACCCTAGTGGCCGACACAAACACCGGGCCCATCTAGGAGTGGCACTGCAGTGTCACGCAGGATGTCCCTTCCAAAAAACCCTCCCCAAACAGCACATGACGCAAAGAAAAAAAGAGGCGCAATGAGGTAGCTGTGTGAGTAAGATTAGCGACCCTAGTGGCCGACACAAACACCGGGCCCATCTAGGAGTGGCACTGCAGTGTCACGCAGGATGGCCCTTCCAAAAAACCCTCCCCAAACAGCACATGACGCAAAGAAAAAAAGAGGCGCAATGAGGTAGCTGTGTGAGTAAGATTAGCGACCCTAGTGGCCGACACAAACACCGGGCCCATCTAGGAGTGGCACTGCAGTGTCACGCAGGATGTCCCTTCCAAAAAACCCTCCCCAAACAGCACATGACGCAAAGAAAAAAAGAGGCGCAATGAGGTAGCTGTGTGAGTAAGATTAGCGACCCTAGTGGCCGACACAAACACCGGGCCCATCTAGGAGTGGCACTGCAGTGTCACGCAGGATGGCCCTTCCAAAAAACCCTCCCCAAACAGCACATGACGCAAAGAAAAAAAGAGGCGCAATGAGGTAGCTGTGTGAGTAAGATTAGCGACCCTAGTGGCCGACACAAACACCGGGCCCATCTAGGAGTGGCACTGCAGTGTCACGCAGGATGTCCCTTCCAAAAAACCCTCCCCAAACAGCACATGACGCAAAGAAAAAAAGAGGCTTTTTACTGATATTTGGTGTTTTGGATTTGACATGCTCTGTACTATGACATTGGGCATCGGCCTTGGCAGACGACGTTGCTGGCATTTCATCGTCTCGGCCATGACTAGTGGCAGCAGCTTCAGCACGAGGTGGAAGTGGATCTTGATCTTTCCCTAATTTTGGAACCTCAACATTTTTGTTCTCCATATTTTAATAGGCACAACTAAAAGGCACCTCAGGTAAACAATGGAGATGGATGGATTGGATACTAGTATACAATTATGGACGGGCTGCCGAGTGCCGACACAGAGGTAGCCACAGCCGTGAACTACCGCACCGTACTGTGTCTGCTGCTAATATATAGACTGGTTGATAAAGAGATAGTATACTCGTAACTAGTATGTATGTATAAAGAAAGAAAAAAAAACCACGGTTAGGTGGTATATACAATTATGGACGGGCTGCCGAGTGCCGACACAGAGGTAGCCACAGCCGTGAACTACCGCACTGTACTGTGTCTGCTGCTAATATATAGACTGGTTGATAAAGAGATAGTATACTCGTAACTAGTATGTATGTATAAAGAAAGAAAAAAAAAACACGGTTAGGTGGTATATACAATTATGGACGGGCTGCCGAGTGCCGACACAGAGGTAGCCACAGCCGTGAACTACCGCACTGTACTGTGTCTGCTGCTAATATAGACTGGTTGATAAAGAGATAGTATACTACTAATATTATATATACTGGTGGTCAGGTCACTGGTCACTAGTCACACTGGCAGTGGCACTCCTGCAGCAAAAGTGTGCACTGTTTAATTTTAATATAATATTATGTACTCCTGGCTCCTGCTATAACCTATAACTGGCACTGCAGTAGTGCTCCCCAGTCTCCCCCACAATTATAAGCTGTGTGAGCTGAGCAGTCAGACAGATATATAATATATATAGATGATGCAGCACACTGGCCTGAGCCTGAGCAGTGCACACAGATATGGTATGTGACTGACTGAGTCACTGTGTGTATCGCTTTTTTCAGGCAGAGAACGGATATATTAAATAAACTGCACTGTGTGTCTGGTGGTCACTCACTATATAATATATTATGTACTCCTGGCTCCTGCTATAACCTATAACTGGCACTGCAGTAGTGCTCCCCAGTCTCCCCCACAATTATAAGCTGTGTGAGCTGAGCAGTCAGACAGATATATATAATATTATATATAGATAATAGATGATGCAGCACACTGGCCTGAGCCTGAGCAGTGCACACAGATATGGTATGTGACTGAGTCACTGTGTGCTGTGTATCGCTTTTTTCAGGCAGAGAACGGATTATAAAGTAAACTGCACTGTCCTCACTAGTAAACTCTCTCCACTCAGTCTCTACACTTCTACAGTAACAGTACTCCTCCTAGTCAGCTCCAGTAAATCTCTCTCAGTCTCTTATAATCTAAATGGAGAGGACGCCAGCCACGTCCTCTCCCTATCAATCTCAATGCACGTGTGAAAATGGCGGCGACGCGCGGCTCCTTATATAGAATCCGAGTCTCGCGATAGAATCCGAGCCTTGCGAGAATCCGACAGCGTCATGATGACGTTCGGGCGCGCTCGGGTTAACCGAGCAAGGCGGGAAGATCCGAGTCGCTCGGACCCGTGAAAAAAAAACATGAAGTTCTGGCGGGTTCGGATTCAGAGAAACCGAACCCGCTCATCTCTAGTAAATACCTTTTATGGCTAAAAAATACATCACATATAGCCCTTGAGGCTATATGGATGTATTTAACCCCTGCCAGATATTACAAACTACGGGAGAAAAGCCCGCCGGAATAGGGGGCGGGGCTTATTCTCCTCAGCACACAGCGCCATTTTCCTGCTCAGCTCCGCTGTGAGGAAGGCTCCCAGGACTCTCCCCTGCACTGCACTACAGAAACAGGGTAAAACAGAGAGGGGGGGCACTTTTTATGGTGATATTTTATATATTTAAGCTGCTATAAGGATACAACACTTATATAAGGTTGTTCCCATATATATTATAGCGCTTGGGTGTGTGCTGGCAAACTCTCCCTCTGTCTCCCCAAAGGGCTAGTGGGGTCCTGTCTTCGATAAGAGCATTCCCTGTGTGTCTGCTGTGTGTCGGTACGTGTGTGTCGACATGTATGAGGACGATGTTGGTGTGGAGGCAGAGCAATTGCCGGTAATGGTGATGTCACCCCCCAGGGAGTCGACACCGGAATGGATGGCTTTGTTTATGGAATTACGTGATAATGTCAGCACATTACAAAAATCAGTTGACGACATGAGACGGCCGGAAAACCAGTTGGTACCTGCCCAGGCGTCTCAGACACCGTCAGGGGCTGTAAAACGCCCTTTACCTCAGTCGGTCGACACAGACCCAGACACGGACACTGAATCTAGTGTCGACGGTGAAGAAACAAACGTATTTTCAAGTAGAGCCACACGTTATATGATCACGGCAATGAAGGAGGCTTTGCATATCTCTGATACTGCAAGTACCACAAAAAGGGGTATTATGTGGGGGGTGAAAAAACTACCTGTAGTTTTTCCTGAATCAGAGGAATTGAATGATGTATGTGATGAAGCGTGGGTTAACCCAGATAGAAAAGTGCTAATTTCAAAAAAGTTATTGGCATTATACCCTTTCCCGCCAGAGGTTAGGGCGCGCTGGGAAACACCCCCTAGGGTGGATAAGGCGCTCACACGCTTATCAAAACAAGTGGCGTTACCCTCAAGGATCCAGCTGATAGGAGGCTGGAAACTACCCCAAAGAATATATACACACATACTGGTGTTATACTGCGACCAGCCATCGCCTCAGCCTGGATGTGCAGTGCTGGGGTGGTCTGGTCGGATTCCCTGACTGAAAATATTGATACCCTGGATAGGGACAGTATTTTATTGACTATAGAGCAATTAAAGGATGCTTTTCTTTATATGCGAGATGCTCAGAGGGATATTTGCACTCTGGCATCGAGAGTAAGTGCGATGTCCATATCTGCCAGAAGAAGTTTATGGACGCGACAGTGGTCAGGTGATGCAGATTCCAAACGACATATGGAAGTATTGCCGTATAAAGGGGAAGAATTATTTGGCGTAGGTCTATCGGATCTGGTGGCCACGGCAACTGCCGGAAAATCCACCTTTTTACCTCAGACCCCCTCCCAACAGAAAAAGACACCGTCTTTTCAGCCGCAGTCCTTTCGGTCCTATAAGAACAAGAGGGCAAAAGGACAGTCATATCTGCCCCGGGGCAGAGGAAGGGGTAAGAGAGGGCAGCAAGCAGCCCCTGCCCAGGAACAGAAGCCCTCCCAGGGTTCTGCAAAGCCCTCAGCATGACGCTGGGGCTGTACAAGCGGACTCAGGAGCGGTGGGGGGTCGACTCAGGAATTTCAGCGCACAGTGGGCTTGCTCACAGGTGGACCCTTGGATCCTGCAGGTAGTATCTCAGGGTTACAGGTTGGAATTCGAGAAGTCTCCCCCTCGCCGGTTCCTAAAGTCTGCTTTGCCAACGTCTCCCTCAGACAGGGCGACGGTATTGGAAGCCATTCACAAGCTGTTTTCTCAGCAGGTGATAGTCAAGGTACCCCTCCTACAACAGGGAAAGGGGTATTACTCCACGCTATTTGTGGTACCGAAGCCGGACGGCTCGGTAAGACCTATTCTAAATCTGAAATCTTTGAACCTGTACATACAAAAATTCAAGTTCAAGATGGAATCACTCAGAGCAGTGATAGCGAATCTGGAAGAAGGGGACTTTATGGTGTCCCTGGACATAAAGGATGCTTACCTGCATGTCCCAATTTGCCCTTCACATCAAGGGTACCTCAGGTTCGTGGTGCAAAACTGTCATTATCAGTTTCAGACGCTGCCGTTTGGATTGTCCACGGCACCTCGGGTCTTTACCAAGGTAATGGCCGAAATGATGATTCTTCTGCGAAGAAGTGGCGTATTAATTATCCCTTACTTGGACGATCTCATGATAAGGGCAAGGTCCAGAGAACAGCTGGAGGACGGAGTAGCACTAACCCAAGTAGTGCTGCAACAACACGGGTGGATTCTGAATTTTCCAAAATCTCAGTTGACCCCGACAACACGTCTGCTGTTCCTGGGAATGATTCTGGACACGGTTCAGAAAAAGGTGTTTCTTCCGGAGGAGAAAGCCAAGGAGTTATCCGAACTTGTCAGGAACCTCCTAAAACCAGGAAAAGTGTCTGTGCATCAATGCACAAGAGTCCTGGGAAAGATGGTGGCTTCTTACGAAGCAATTCCATTCGGCAGATTCCACGCACGAACTTTTCAGTGGGATCTGCTGGACAAATGGTCTGGATCGCATCTGCAGATGCATCAGCGGATAACCTTATCGCCACGGACAAGGGTGTCTCTTCTGTGGTGGTTGCAGAGTGCTCATCTGTTAGAGGGTCGCAGATTCGGCATACAGGACTGGGTCCTGGTGACCACGGATGCCAGTCTGAGAGGCTGGGGAGCGGTCACACAGGGAAGAAACTTCCAGGGAGTATGGTCAAGCCTGGAGATGTCTCTTCATATAAATATACTGGAGCTAAGAGCAATTTACAATGCTCTAAGCCTGGCAAAACCCCTGCTTCAGGGTCAGCCGGTATTGATCCAGTCGGACAACATCACGGCAGTCGCCCACGTAAACAGACAGGGCGGCACAAGAAGCAGGAGAGCAATGGCAGAAGCTGCAAGGATCCTTCGCTGGGCGGAAGATCATGTGATAGCACTGTCAGCAGTGTTCATTCCGGGAGTAGACAACTGGGAAGCAGACTTCCTCAGCAGACACGATCTACACCCGGGAGAGTGGGGACTTCATCCAGAAGTCTTCCACATGATTGTGAACCGTTGGGAAAAACCAAAGGTGGATATGATGGCGTCTCGCCTCAACAAAAAAACTGGACAGGTATTGCGCCAGGTCAAGAGACCCTCAGGCAATAGCTGTGGACGCTCTGGTAACACCGTGGGTGTACCAGTCAGTGTATGTGTTTCCTCCTCTGCCTCTCATACCCAAAGTACTGAGAATTATACGGCAAAGGGGAGTAAGAACGATACTCGTGGCTCCGGATTGGCCAAGAAGAACTTGGTACCCGGAACTTCAGGAGATGCTCACGGAAAATCCGTGGCCTCTACCTCTAAGACGGGACCTGATTCAGCAGGGACCGTGTCTATTCCAAGACTTACCGCAGCTGCGTTTGACGGCATGGCGGTTGAACGCCGAATTCTAAAGGAAAAAGGCATTCCAGAAGAGGTCATTCCTACACTGGTTAAAGCCAGGAAGGAGGTGACTGCACAACATTATCACCGCATTTGGAGAAAATATGTTGCGTGGTGTGAGGCCAGGAAGGCCCCCACGGAGGAATTTCAACTGGGTCGATTCCTACATTTCCTGCAAACAGGATTGTCTATGGGCCTCAAATTGGGGTCCATTAAGGTTCAAATTTCGGCCCTGTCGATTTTCTTCCAGAAAAAATTGGCTTCAGTTCCTGAAGTCCAGACTTTTGTAAAAGGAGTACTACATATACAGCCCCCGGTTGTGCCCCCAGTGGCTCCGTGGGACCTGAATGTAGTTTTGGATTTTCTCAAATCCCATTGGTTTGAGCCACTCAAATCGGTGGATTTGAAATATCTTACATGGAAAGTAACCATGCTACTGGCCCTGGCTTCAGCCAGGAGAGTATCAGAATTGGCGGCTTTATCGTATAAGAGCCCATATCTGATTTTCCATTCGGACAGGGCAGAACTGCGGACGCGTCCTCAGTTTCTGCCTAAGGTGGTGTCAGCGTTTCACCTGAACCAGCCTATTGTGGTGCCTGCGGCTACTAGCGATTTGGAAGATTCCAAGTTGCTGGACGTTGTCAGGGCATTGAAAATATACATTTCAAGGACGGCTGGAGTCAGAAAATCTGACTCGCTGTTTATACTGTATGCACCCAACAAGCTGGGTGCTCCTGCTTCTAAGCAGACGATTGCTCGTTGGATTTGTAGCACAATTCAACTTGCACATTCTGTGGCAGGCCTGCCACAGCCTAAATCTGTCAAGGCCCATTCCACAAGGAAGGTGGGCTCATCCTGGGCGGCTGCCCGAGGGGTCTCGGCATTACAACTCTGCCGAGCAGCTACGTGGTCGGGGGAGAACACGTTTGTAAAATTCTACAAATTTGATACCCTGGCTAAAGAGGACCTGGAGTTCTCTCATTCGGTGCTGCAGAGTCATCCGCACTCTCCCGCCCGTTTGGGAGCTTTGGTATAATCCCCATGGTCCTGACGGAGTCCCCAGCATCCACTTAGGACGTCAGAGAAAATAAGATTTTACTTACCGATAAATCTATTTCTCGTAGTCCGTAGTGGATGCTGGGCGCCCATCCCAAGTGCGGATTGTCTGCAATAATTGTACATAGTTATTGTTACAAAAAAATCGGGTTGTTATTTGTTGTGAGCCGTCTGTTCAGAGGCTCCTACGTTTGTCATACTGTTAACTGGGTTTAGATCACAAGTTGTACGGTGTGATTGGTGTGGCTGGTATGAGTCTTACCCGGGAATCAATATCCTTCCTTATTGTGTACGCTCGTCCGGGCACAGTATCCTAACTGAGGCTTGGAGGAGGGTCATAGGGGGAGGAGCCAGTACACACCACCTGATCCTAAAGCTTTAGTTTTGTGCCCTGTCTCCTGCGGAGCCGCTAATCCCCATGGTCCTGACGGAGTCCCCAGCATCCACTACGGACTACGAGAAATAGATTTATCGGTAAGTAAAATCTTATTTTTACAGTGTTCTTTTTTCCACCAATATGGCTATTATTAAATTTTAAATATGTATAAAATTACCTTTAAAATTTAAGCAAACGATTTCCAGTTATATTTCTCTGCAGGAGTGTCTCTTTTCGGTGTCAAGCAATAGTCTGCCAACATAGACAGGCTCCACTTTACAGTGGAGTAAACTCCAGTATACAGTGGGGAGTAATGCTGGGTAAACACTAGCAGATATAACTGCAGATCTTTTGATCTACAGATATATCTATGGACGGATTGGGCAGTGTGTTGTGCATACACACTGCCCGATCCGTCGGGACTGACGTCACGAACTGGGCAGATGTTTACATGCGCCCGCCCAGTTCAGCTGTCAATCACCGCCGGCCAGTGCAGCATGTGTACAGGCGGTAGGCTTACCGCCCGCACACACACATCGATGCACCGATATAATCGGCTGTGGTGCAGGGCCAACACAATATGTCTATGAATGACGGCGTTCACAGACATATCATTCGCACACACTGGCCGACAGACCTGCAATATATCGTCCGTTCAATAGAATGGCCGATATATCGGCCAGTGTGTACGCACCATTAGACACATGTAACATGTTACATATGAGCTATGGACAGTGATCTGATCATTGAGAATATAGTGATCAGTCTATTTCAGGTGTATGATATCAGTTGACTTCAAAAGAGTAATCAGTGTGTATCAGGTGTGTGATATTAGTGTGGCCTATGTGTATGAACCATGTGATGTCAGTGTGGACTGTGTATACTGATCAGTGTGTATCAGTTTTCTATCTATCTATCTATCTATCTATCTATCTATCTATCTATCTATCTATCTATCTATCTATCTATCTATCTAATCAGTGGATTAGAGGAAGGAGCCCTTAAACCATAAAGTGCCTAGGGCTCCATGCAGTCTTAATCTGTCTCTGGCTCTAAGCACTGACCAAGGCTGGGCACACACTACACAATGTGTACCCAGCCCGACATCCTGATGATGGGACCCGGTATGCGGCAAGAGCATACGCACGATAGACAATGTACCCGCGTAATAGGGTGACATATTATCTAGTGTGTATGCAACTTAACAGGGAACTGCTTCTCACAGGTGGGTCATTTATGTTAGCTGTTGCACTTAATAATACTTATTTTAGATTATAATCAATAATTATAAATGTAATAGATTGTAGTCAATTAAAGATAATTATCTTTAATCAAGTAAACAAACTACAAAAATAGCCATTTTTGCTGCTATTCTGGTTTCAAATAATCTAAAGAATTTTTGCTGAAACCGTATTTAAATTCAGCATGCAAAAGTGTATTAGAATCAGGTTTTTTTTTTTTTTGCATGGAACAAAATCTTTGTTAACCAGTGATCTCTTTCAAACGTGATACATTGGCCCAAATGTATCATGCCTTGGAGAGTGAAAAATAGCACAGTGCTAAAGTACCAACCAATCAGCTCCTAACTGTCATTTTTCAAACACAGCCTATAAAATTTAAGACAGAAGCTGATTGGCTGGTACTTTAGCACCGTGCTATATATCACTCTCCAAGGCTTGATAAATGGGGACCTTTCTTCCTAATGCTATGCAGTAGGTACTTTGTCTTCAAATGCAATCGTCAAACTTTTATAATGGAGTCATACAGTATCTAAAGTGGCCCCGTAATTATAATGTACTTTTATCTGAATTGTATATAATGTTTAATTTGGAAATAAGTTTAAAATGGTTTAGGGCAGGGAAAGCAATGTAAGTGAATTTCTATTCAAATATAAATGACTTAGATAATGTTTAATATAAAAAATTACTCAATTTCATATTTCTTAATATGTAAATATTGGCTTTACTCTTTACATTTTATTTTCATATTTATACTTTTATTACATTACTGTATGATTATGTTGCATGAATTTACAGTACACTCATTTTGTTCGTGAATCGACTTGGGTATCCTAAAGGAAATTCCAACCACAATGTTTTTTAATTGAATCATCAAATGTCAACTAGCAGAATAGCACGTGTTCATCATTTGCGAGATTCTAAATCCCCCAATCATTCTCTTCGTAGTCTTAATCTCTTCATGTTTTTGAATGCAACAGGATAATCCTGGAGCAGGGACACTTTAGTGATTGGGGAGAAGCCCAAAGACTGTGTCTGTGCCTATGATAAGCACAAAAAATGTTCTTTGAAATACTGAACCCAACAAAATATATTGCTAACATCTGCATCACTTGCGGCCGCACTCACAGCCACTGTCAAGCAACAGCCACTTGTTTCCCCATTTATGTGATGGCCGACTTTGTGTTTGTCATGGGGACATTGGAACACTTCACAATCTTTAAGCTGTGCTAGGTTTCTCTTCTCTCCCAGGTGCTCTCTTAATTGGTATGTGGGTGTAAGTTTTTACAGCCCATTGGCTCCTTATACTTTAAATAGAAAAGTTGCCTCTCCTCTAGTGCTGATTATAATGCTAGTTACCTGACTTGATTGGCCTGCTGCATTTGTTCTGTCTGAAATTCTGTTGATGACAAAATATCTTTTTGATAACAGACTGATTTCTCTCATGTACTGACCTTGTTTTGTACATGGTCACTCATTGCCTGATGCCTACTACAAACTCAGCAGTATTTTAACCCTGTCTCTTGCTCTGACAATTGTCCTACTTCAAGACTCTGTTGCACGTGCTCTGTTCTACTGTTCATCAATACCTTCTTGCCCAACTCATCTTGTCACATTCCGTGCTTACTCAGTGGGCTGCGACCTGTGTGGTGCAACAGCTAGACCATACCTCCTTGCAGCTGAAAGTAGTGAATACATGCAGTTCTTCAAACTCCACTTCCTAGGAAGAAGTAGTGTCAAATCTGAACTGAGATCCACAGGTAGATTCTAGATGTAGAAGGTGTCCGCAGATCTGTATAACCATAATCCTTTACTTGGATTAATTCTAGATAAGATGTTACATATTTCCAGTTGGATGAAGGGGCCGATTCAAAAATGTACAAATATCTACCGAAGTACACAATATACAAACATACTCAGACAGGCATTTCGGTAACCATCTTTGGGTATAAGTAAAAATTATAGTTTGATTTCAATTGCACCTGGGCACTGAACCTATCAAAAATACTACACATAGGGCCTAATTCAGTATGGAATACATCAGTGATGCATTTGCATACTGAAGCTCTTGTCCAGTGTGTGCACGACAGCATCTCACTTATGTGAACGCCTTTGCCTGATTGATTGACAGGCAAAGGCATTTGCAGGGCAAGTGGGGGGAATTTACGCTGCATTTAACGGGCGACATTGCAGCACTGGAGGGTGGAGATTGCAGGTGTGTCTAGACCATTTGCGGGGTGGCCCGCGTCGGCTGCATGATGTCACAAAAAGCCGCTGCAACTCTAAACATGGCTGCCTGGCGACTGCCTTCATAGCTAGGCTGCGGAGGCATGGTGCAACCCTTATGATGCAAGCGCAATGCTGTATAGCGATGCACTCGCTTTTCAGCAGTGGGGTGACCTGGCATGCTCGGTGGACTTGCCCTGTGCAGGGCGGCCTCACATATGCTAGAGACATGAGTTGTAGTTGTGCAACATTTTGCACAACTACAACTCATAGTTGGCACCTTATCTCTGATCTCTTGAGATTTTATATATATATATATATATAAAAATAAGTGAATATAGGCGCCTCCTAGTGTAGTATTACAGACCTTAGGTGACCTTCACGCACAGCAACACCCTAGTGAATTAAAGGTGTACTGTATTAGGTGGAATTCCAACCACCTTCTGATGGATTGTGAACAACACTCTATCACGGATCTGGTATAAGTGTTGATGTCAATATCGTCAAGGCAGGTAGTGTCAAAGCAGCAGCAGCAGCAGCACCAGCACCAGCATGAGTGATATTTTTTTCAGATTATTGGAGGTTTGTTAGAACAGCAAACCATTTGAAAGAAAGGGCTGCCACCCCGAAAAGGAAAGGAAAGAAGGGGGAGTGTGTTGAAATACAAACTTTGAACTCCTATGCAAAAAGGGAAGTTCTAATTGTAAAGAAAGGTTTGGCGCCTGTCATCACCTTTTATATATATATATATATATATATATATATTATAATAAACACACACACATTCCTGGAGGGGTGATTGAAAATCATTAAAAATAACAGTGATTGAAAATAATGGATATGACCCTAGTTTAGTGTCATATCTAATATTGTGTGAGTAATGGTTGTCAGAATCGTATGGAGGTCTTGGGTAATCAATTTTAGAAAGACTGCTGGTGGCATCTCAAGAGCTTTCCATAAATATCTCCATAAATGACAAGACAAGCTAGATAATAGAGCGGCACTTACAAGGCAAGTACAGTGAGGAATACGCATCCTTTGAATATACATTCACTGAGTTCCCTCTATAGTTCATTGTTACAGTATACCAAAGTACCAACATTTTTAAATCTGCAAAATCACAATGGCTCCTTTTCATGCAGAGCAGTGTTGTAGAAAAGCATACAGATACAGTATGTATACAATATTGGCTATAATGAATGTATTCACTGTAAGAGATGTATAAAAAGGACTAGTGAAACACACTTGCATAGAACAATGATCTTGAAGTTTTTGCTCAATTTCCCAGAAACATAATGTGTGAGGCTTATTGTAATATATCAGTGTCCTCGTACAGAATTCAGCTACTGGCAATAGAAAAAAAATGCTAAAATCAGGCTTGTTGTTGCTAATTTAAACCTATCAGTCCAAGATGGCGTCACAAACCATGGGATACTGTAGTAAATCTACCACTTTATCTTCTTAGGACCCTGAACGGCTGAGCTGTATCATTTTTTGGGGCTACTGCTAATAAAGTTGCACTGCTAAAAGGTATACTGGTCCTAGTGAGCTCAGGCTAAGTGCTGCTTTACTAAAATAATCCAGGACCCACAGTGACAGAAATACTGCAATGCTAATCGTACAGGTCTTCCAGACCACTCCTACACTATAAAGTCCAATTTTGTTTACAGCTACCACCAAACCTTTGCAAAGTCAAAATAATTTACTTTATTACAGCTCTTGTACAACTTTTCTGAGCATCCAGACAAATAACTGTATTGTTTAAACAAATATATATATATATATATATATATATATATATATATATATAAAATTTCTTATTTTGGCCATAGTAGGCAAGCCCTAAAATCTGAACCTTGAAAAGAAAAATTCCATGGAGACAGATGCAGAGTTTGCTGATGAAAGCATCTGACTTGGCATAAGTCCATTAACAACTAGTTTTTCTAGTCCTACTACATTATAATCCACTGATAAATGATAGAGGGAGCAGTCATAATCCATTACATACCTCAACATTTCCTATTAAATTGTGCAGTAGTGTTTTCTGATTGGCTGAAGCTGAAATCACTATTTCAGTGCCTGGCAGAGGAATAAGGATTTTCGAAAGGTTTATAATGGAAAATGCTATTTATCTTCTCAATAAATGCCACAGCTGTGCTAAACGGACCTATTGTAAGAATTGGAGAAAGCTAAAAATAATTTTGTTTGGTGTAAGCTGCAATTGTGAAGTAAAGTACATTGGAAACAAGAATGCCTGCAGCAGTTTCAAGGGAGGAATGAGTTAGACTACTAAGAAATACAGTAACACTGTGCTATACAAAACATAGACTGAGCATGACCAATGGATCAAAAGCCATCAAGCATATACAACATGCATTATGAAGTGCAATTATAGAGTGTCTGTTGTACAGGAACATTTCTTTGTCAAATGTAATTAACTCACTACTGTAGTGTGTGTCTTATAGTATCACATCTAGTTGTTCATGTGTAGATTATTTCTTATTGCTGGTTCTCTTGATCATGTATACTGGGTGGTGGCATATGCTTTTATTTAATCATTTAACTAGAACAGGCCTGGCCAACCTGTGGCTCTCCAGCTGTTGTAAAACTACAAGTCCCATCATGCTTTGCCACAGTTTTGTGATTAAGGAATGCTAAAACTGTGGCAGGGCATGCTGGGATGTGTAGTTTCACAACATCTGGAGAGCCACAGGTTGGCCAGGCCTGAACTAGAACTACAGTGATCGTCATCAACATCATCAAGTTAATAAAGATGATTAGCAGATTTTATGCAGCAAAATACGATTAAAGCAGCCACGTACTTTGTCAAGGTTAGAAAACTTATGAGTGGTATAGACAAGGTGCTAGAACCATAATATAAAGTGAAATTCAGAATGCACAAAACAACACTAACACCTCAAATTCAATAAACACAACCAATGTGTACTTTCCATGTATAACATGTTTGAAGCCAATAAGTCACATCTCCTGTATAGGAGATTGACATTCATCCTGTTGAAAATCATGAGCAGAATAACATTTTCTTGACTCTTTAATCTCTACAATAATCTGTCTCTGATGCAATAAGAAGAATTAAATCTGACAGGTAATTATTAGGTTAATGATGTGGATGTCCATGTTCCTAATTTGTTTTTCAGACAACTGTATTATGGCAATATTATATGTCTATTCAGATTTTCATTCATGGCTCTTTTTACAAAGAAGGTGCAACTTAAAAAATTTAAAAAATAAACACTCGGCGCTGATTTAGCAAGGGATCTCCTGTATAAAAACACTGGTATTCCGGATATGCTGCAGCTCTATAAAGGAGATCACTGAATCTCCAAAAGAAAGTGGAAAACTGCAAGAAAAATATTAAATAAAGCGCTGCATAGCCGGAATCATTTCAAGTTTTTTTAATCACACAATATATTGACAAACAAAATAGACATAACACACACACATAGACCCGGCCGGTATTAAAATTACCTCAAATTTAAATTCTAAAAAACCATCAACCCATATAATATCATATCTCACAAAATGACCTCTATTTCATTCGTAACCCATCAATGATGCATCACTGGTATATTGATCAAATAATAGTATGCGTATAATTAACTAAGGGGCCCCTGATGATTAGGACTTATCCATCGGTTACTTTACAGCACAGAAGCAATTGGGCTATAATTGTCCACAGCATATAGCATCCAATATTCAGTCACAATTGTGTCCATATAAACAGATAGAAAGCTAGGCACATGTGCATCTAGATATTAGGTTAGTTTGTTAGTATAGCCAGCAATGTCCATAACATAGGATTTAGGTTAGTAAGTCACTTTGATCCACTCAAAATTGACATGGGCATGCAACCATATTATTATACTGCCCTCTATCTGGGGCTCTCATAATCTGTCCTGGGCACTGGTTACTGAGCGGGCTTGATTGCTAAGGGTTCTCACCGACCAGCTGGTTGTTTACTGTATCAGAGTCTCCACAGCCAACTCCTCCCTTGAGTCCCGCCACACCTCAGATCCGTTTGCATGTAAGTGACCCAGATAGACGTACTACCAGGTCCGTGTGCTTTAGACCTCTCAACGCATTTCTCCGCCTGTACAATCAGCGGCTTCCTCAGGAGAAATATTATGCCTGCTCCAATTAGCCTATTTAAATAGCCCACAGGTCATCCATTTCCGGGCGCTATTGGGGCGCGCACGCGCACACTCATTGCGTGCCACATGCGTTCCAAGGTCCGGAGATAAACTAACTTCCGGTCACCTAAAGAGGCGCGCACGCGCACTATATGCGTCTCACGTGCGGTTCATCTTCCCAGCCTCTATTTGACTCTGGTTATAGCTTCCTCTTACATACTCAAGTATGCCTCCGCCCCTCCTATACACGTCATCTCTATTACCCGGTCACTATGGCAACCCGAAAACATCCTAAAAACATTCTCAAATACATATATTATTAAATAAATTTTAAACATTAATAAACCAAAGCATAATTGAGGGGAGCTATCACTTAAGTCCACTCCCAATATTGTTCATGCATGGATTCTTAAAAATAAAAATAAATGAATAAAAATCTTACAGAGAGATCCCTATACTGTGATATAGTGCACAATGTCACATCCCACATTGACTCATTACATACATAGTAAAACCTTCTTTCGTTCTTATGCTCATGAACAATCTCCAGTGTCCCAAATTGGCACATATAGAAGATTTGACACGCGAGGGAAGGGCTGGTTCCCATCCCTTACTAACAACCCTCTAAATACTCATGACGTAGACATATATACAAACAGGAGACATAAACCCACTATAATACCAACCCTCTAATTCTCATACACTGAATAATGCTGAAAGACATACATATATCATTCCTAGAGCTAGATTACCAACACTAAGTGGAAGTACCATAAATATGGCACCTATTGTATACGAGAACCCTTACATGACAATAATCAACAGCACTTCCCTCCATATCCTAACACATTATAATACAACATCAGGTCCAATAAACCCATCATACATATGCATATATACATACAAACAAAATGTGTGCATATGCATGTACACATACATATAAATATATATATATATATATATATATATAAATATATATATAAATATAATTCTCCAGATACCACAAAAGCTACTCTGCCACTATATTGAAGTTCCCTAATTTTGGCACACTGGATATCTGGGGATTAGGATGGAAATTCATAGTTCAGTCAAACAGGTGTATAATGGATATTATTCAACTCAACTGTATCATTTAAACCACCTGGTACCATTGTCCCTAAACAGAATATCCAATAACGATCACCACCTCTAGCTGTTTTGTGAACCTGTTCTATGCCAAACATCTGGATGTTCTTTACATTTCCCAATTACTGATGTGATTATAGAGGCTATGTTTACTTGTCTTATTAGTGATATTCCTTTTATGTTCCATAAGCCTATCATGTAACATTCTGGTGGTCCGGCCGATATATTGCTTTCCCCATCCACAGATAAGTAAATAAATTATAAATGAGGATTTACAATTGATAAATTCCTTTATAGGAAAAAACTCCCCCGTAATTCTAGAACTGAACATATCGACTTTACGACTAGTGAAGGAACATGTCTGACATCTAATATTTCCACATCTATGAAACCCAGCTGGTTTTACAGGTAACCAGCTGTGCTTCAGATTCCCTCGTGAAGTGGCGCTTTTCATATGGCTTGGTGCCAATCTTAATTTAAGATTATTTGATTTTCTAAAAATCACTCTATTACTGCACCCAGTCCCCATATTCAGAATTTCATCCATCTGTAATAGCTGACTATTCTTCTTAATAATGGCCTTGATCTCAGCCGCATGGGAATTATATTTAGTAATAAAATGCGCTGAACTACCTATGTCATCCTCCCCAGTAATGCCTTCCTCAACCTTCTTCTTCTTACCTTGTAATAGGCAACCTCTATCAATGAGGCATACTTCCTTATAGGCTTTATTAACCACCCTAGGGGTGTATCCCTGTTCTATAAAGGAACCCCTCAATTTTTCTGCCTGCATAGTAAACATTTCTATGGTGGAGCTATTCCTTTTCAATCTAATAAATTGGCCCTTAGGTACGTTATCTCGCCATTTTTGTAAATGGCTACTACCATAATTCAAGAATCAATTTTGATCCACATCCTTAGAGAATATACATGTATTCAAATTATCTTCCATGGCCTCCAGAGCGATATCCAAATAAGATATATTAGTTAAACTATAATTATAAGTGAATTTAAGACCAAAATTATTACTGTTTAGACCAGGGGTGGGCAATTATTTCAGCTGGGGGGCCGCTTAACACTTCCAGTGAATAGTCGAGGGCCACACACAAAATATCTTGTAAATTGGGTCTGAACTGCACCGCAATGTGTAGGCGCGTCGGTCCGCAGCGACGGGATGGTATGAACAAAGCGATCGCACGGGCGATCGCAAGGTAATTGAGAGGAAGAGGACGTTTGTGGGTAGCAATTGACCATTTTAGAGGAGTGTCCGGAAAAACGCAGGCGGAACCTGGCGTTTGAAGGGAAGGTTTCTGACGTCCACTCCGGTCTCGATCATCGCACTGGAAGAGTAAGTCCTGGGCTGTGCAGAGACTGCACAAACTTTTGTTTGTGCAGCTCTCTGCAGATGCGATCACACCCCTGCACAGCGATTACCCCCTCCCCTGTAGGTGGCGACTACCTGATCGCAGCAGTGCAAAAGTCGCCTGCTAGCGATCAGGTCTGAATTAGGCCCATAGTTATGTATATAACAATAAAAACATAGTGTGTATATATATATATATATATATATATATATATATATATATAAAACACTATAAAAACATACTCCACAATATACATTAAATACGTAGTTTTTTACGGGCAAAATACAAAATGTCTAAAAAAAAGTAATCCAGTAATAAAAAATAAATTAAAAAAACAAAACAGTGCTGAAAACAAACAGCATTCTGTGTAATGCTGCTATTCACAGCTCCTGTCTCTCCCTGGGCACAGTTACTAGCTCCCCCCCCATCCTCCCCTGGACCCATATAGCAGTCTCTACCCCCCTCCCCGCTGGACCTATATAGCAGTCTCTATCCTCCCCTAAACCCATATAGCAGTCCCTCCCCTTCCCTGAACCTATATAGCAGCTTTTAAAGTTAAGCATAGATCCCTTTACCTTTTTTCACAGTGGCAGATCCGCTGCCCGCTGCCTGATCCCCGCTGCCCGCTGTGCCACACGGAGTCGCTGCTGCCTGCTGCCCACTCCTGCCGTGGCCCCGCCCCCCGTGCCACCTAGCGCCTGACCTCACAGTGGAAATCCCGGTCAGCAGACCCAGTGACATGACCAGGATTTCCTCTGCGGCGCCGCTTCTGGGAGCTAGGTAGCGCAATGACGAGCGGCTCAGCCAGTCGGGCCGCTTGTCATTGAACACTGGTGTGGGACAGCGGGGCCAGACAGGATTGCACGTTGCCCACCCCTAGTTTAGACCCTTCAAAAAATTAAGCAGTGTAACCTCATCCCCACCCCAAATAAAAAACAGATCATCAATAAAACGGCAATAGAGGACGAGATCCGCACCGAGCCTTCCCCCCCACACACATGTTCCTCTTCAAAGTGGCCCATGTACAGGTTCATGAAGCTCGGCGCGAATCTCGTCCCCATAGCTGTGCCTTTTAACTGTAAATAATAATTGGTGTCAAAAATAAAATAATTGTGATGAAGTATAAATTCAATTGAACTTAGAATAAATTCACATAATTCTTCTGATATTGACTGATCTGTTAGTAAATAGTGTCTAACCGCCACCACCCCTAAATCCTGTGGTATATTCGAATAAAGGGCCTCTACATCACATGTAACCATATAATAACCCTTCTTCCACCATGTATTATGTATTAAATTAAGAAAATGTGTAGTGTCTTTGATGAAAGATTTCAATTGACGAGTGTGTCCTTGCAAAAATGAGTCTACATAATGCAAAAGATTATTTGTAAGTGAATTGATGCCCGAAATGATCGGGCGCCCCGGAGGTGAAACTAAAGTTTTATGTATCTTTGGTAGGTGGTAATATGTTGGAATAACAGGGTGAACAGTGAAAAGAAAATTAAAAGTGTCCTTGGATATCACTCCGGAGGCCTGGGCACAGGAGAGCATATTTTTCAGTTTGATTTGAGAGCTAGACGTGGGATTACCAAGTAGTTTCCTATAGACAGTCTGGTTTTCCAGCTGTCTATAGGCTTCCAAGAGATAGTCTCTTCTATCTTGAAGCACTATGCCTCTCCCCTTATCAGTCGCCTTTATTACCAATTCATGGTCAGAACTGAGATTTTTAATGGCTAACCTTTCTCCCCTAGTCAGATTATCTTTAAAGGATTTTTTCTTTATCTTATCAAAGAGAGCCCTAAAATCCTCCAAGGTGGATCTATAAAAACTCTCAACATACACTCCTCGATGCTGAAGGGGATAAAAATCCTATTTCTTCCGAAAGGAGGTTTTAGTTTTAACATCAAAGATGGGTTCCTCTGTATTACCAATAATCTCAGTATCAGTCTCCATCCTCAGGGATTCAAGCATCTGTAATGCTGCATTATCTGTATCATCCAAGATGATTGGTAATTAATTGGAATTTTTGGCTTTAAGGGCCTTCATAGCAAAATAGCATTTTCTACTTAGTGCTCTCGTATATCTATTAAAATAAACAAATAATTCGAACATATTGGGTTTACTATTGCGCGCAAAATTAAGACCTTTGGATAGAAGTCTAGTCTCATGTTCATTTAGTTGTTTAGACGACAGATTGAAGATACCTTTAGCTGTTACCTTACTCGTACATTCTTTTCCATGTTTCCCTCTTCCTCCCCTGGTTCCCCTAGCTCTCTTACTCTTTTTTGAGGGGCTCTGACCGGAGGATCCTTGAGGTTCCTTTGTGGGTACTCTAAAAAATCCTCATTCCTATACCTTGGGGATGGTTCATTACTCCCTGTATTACTGGCCCATCTCGTTCTTAAGGGCCGTCGTCCCCTCTAATTAGGTGTTTCTAATTCCTCCTCATCCTCAGGGCAATCGTTCCTCAGAACTTCATACCTATTATGGTGGGTCCATTTTCTGGGATTAAATCTATTCATTTTCCAATCATCTTCCCTGGGTCGAGGGGTTGAGTAGGTACGGGTATTTTTAGAGAATCTCTTTCTATTAGTGAATCCATTACCCTTCTCTTTGTTCAAATGATCATTATTATAACGGTTATGATTAATCTTCCTTTCTCCACCTGAGAAATTCTGGGGTCTATATATTCTATTGAATGATCTCACTTGACCCTTAGCATAATCAACTCTATCACGATCCATTTTATTATCTTTCCTTTCAATCAAGGAACTTTCGAACTCCTGTATGTTGCTATTCACTTTAATGTCTCTCTCTTTAAAACCTAAACTATTCGAAAAGGGCTTTAAATCTTCCTGTATTTGTTCAATCTCTACCTTCAATTGATCCACTTTTGCCTCTCTATATTTAATGAGCATTATCATCAAATCTCTTGAACATTGGTCTAATACCATATTCCAGTCGTTGACAAATTTGTCATCATCCTGGAAAGTAGCTGTTTTAAGGATACGCAATCCTCTTGGTATGAGACCATTGTCCAAATATTTTTGCAGAGTCACCTGATCCCACCAATGCTTCATTTCTAGAATGCAAGCATTCTCTAAATTATTAAATAATTGATGCATATTTGGCCGATCATCCTTATTGTGACTCAACGCTCATACTGTATTACCTCTCAAATAACCATTCCTTCTTTCTAGTCTTTCCGTAACACATTGTAATAATGACATCATGCACTATAGGTCTGCAGCCGAGATAACAGTGAAATTGGTTAACAAAAAAATAAAAAAAAGAAACACTCGGCGCTGACTTAGCAAGGGATCTCCTGTATAAAAACACTGGTATTCCGGATATGCTGCAGCTCTATCAAGGAGATCACTGAATCTCCAAAAAAAGTGGAAAACTGCAAGAAAAATATTAAATATAGCGCAGCATAGCCGGAATCATTTCAAGTTTTTTATTCACACAATATATTGACAAACAACATAGACATAACACACACATATAGACCCGGCCGGTATTAAAATTACCTCAAATTTAAATTCTAAAAAACCATCAACCCATATAATATCATATCTCACAAAATGACCTCTATTTCATTCATAACCCATCAATGATGCATCACTGGTATATTGATCAAATAATAGCATGCATATAATTAACTAAGGGGCCCCTGATGATTAGGACTTATCCATCGGTTACTTTACAGCACAGAAGCAATTGGGCTATAATTGTCCACAGCATATAGCCTCCAATATTCAGTCACATTTGTGTCCATATAAACAGATAGAAAGCTAGGCACATGTGCATCCAGATATTACGTTAGTTTGTTAGTATAGCCAGCTATGTCCATAACCTAGGTTATATAGGATTTAGGTTAGTAAGTCACTTTGATCCACTCAAAATTGACATGGGCATGCAACCATATTATTATACTGCCCTCTATCTGGGCTCTCATAATCTGTCCTGGGCACTGGTTACTGAGCGGGCTTGATTGCTAAGGGTTCTCACCGACCAGCTGGTTGTTTACTGTATCAGAGTCTCCACAGCCGACTCCTCCCTTGAGTCCCACCACACCTCAGATCCGTTTGCATGTAAGTGTCCCAGATAGACGTACTACCAGGTCCGTGTGCTTTAGACCTCTCAGCGCGTTTCTCCGCCTGTACAATCAGCGGCTTCCTCAGGAGAAATATTATGCCTGCTCCAATTAGCCTATTTAAATAACCCACAGGTCATCCATTTCCGGGTGCTATTTGGGTGCGCACGCACACTCATTGCGTGTCACGTGCGTTCCAAGGTCTAGAGATAAACTAACTTCCGGTCACCTGAAGAGGTGCGCACGCGCACTATATGCGTCTCACGTGCGGTTCATCTTCCCAGCCTCTATTTGACTCTGGTTATAGCTTCCTCTTACATACTCAAGTATGCTTCCGCCCCTCCTATACACGTCATCTCTATTACCCGGTCACTATGGCAACCCGAAAACATCCTAAAAACATTCTCAAATACATATATTAAATAAATTAATTTAAAACATTAATAAACCAAAGCATAATTGAGGGGAGCTATCACTTAAGTCCACTCCCAATATTGTTCATGCATGGATTCTTAAAAATAAAAATAAATAAATAAAAATCTTACAATGAGATCCCTATACTGTGATATAGTGCACGATGTCACATCCCACATTGACTCATTACATACATAGTAAAACCTTCTTTCGTTCTTATGCTCATTAACAATCTCCAGTGTCCCAAATTAGCACATATAGAAGATTTGACATGCGAAGCAAGGGGTGGTTCCCATCCCTTACTAACAACCCTCTAAATACTCATGACGTAGACATATATAAAAACAGGAGACATAAACCCACTATAATACCAACCCTCCTATTCTCATACACTGAATAATGCTGAAAGCCATACATATATCATTCCTAGAGCTAGATTGCCAACACTAAGTGGATGTACCATAAATATGGCACCTATTGTATACGAGAACCCTTAAATGACAATAATCACCAGCACTTCCCTCCATATCCTATAACAGATTATAATACAACATCAGGTCCAATAAACCCATCATACATATGCATATATATTTGTTGATCTTAATAGATATACGAGAACACTAAGTAGAAAACGCTATTTTGCTATGAAGGCCCTTAAAGCCAAAAATTCCAATGAATTACCAATCATCTTGGATGATACAGATAATGCAGCATTACAGATGCTTAAATCCTTTAGGATGGAGACTGTTACTGAGATTATTGGTAATACAGAGGAACCCATCTTTGATGTTAAAACTAAAACCTCCTTTCGGAAGAAATCGGATTTTTATCCCCTTCAGCATCGAGGAGTGTATGTTGAGAGTTTTTATAGATCCACCTTGGAGGATTTTAGGGCTCTCTTTGATAAGATAAAGAAAAAATCCTTTAAAGATAATCTGACTAGGGGAAAAAGGTTAGCTATTAAAAATCTCAGTTCTGACCATGAATTGGTAATAAAGGCGGCTGATAAGGGGGGAGGCATAGTGCTTCAAGATAGAAGAGACTATCTCTTGGAAGCCTATAGACAGCTGGAAAACCAGACTGTCTATAGGAAACTACCTGGTAATCCCACGTCTAGCTTTCAAATCAAACTGAAAAATATGCTCTCCTGTGCCCAGGCCTCCGGAGTGATATCCAAGGACACTTTTAATTTTCTTTTCACTGTTCACCCTGTTATTTCAACATATTACCACCTACCAAAGATACATAAAACTTTAGTTTCACCTCCGGGGCGCCCGATCATTTCGGGCATCAATTTACTTACAAATAATCTTTCGCACTATGTAGACTCATTTTTGCAAGGACACACTCATCAATTGAAATCTTTCATCAAAGACACTACACATTTTCTTAATTTAATACATAATACATGGTGGAAGAAGGGTTATTATATGGTTACATGTGATGTAGAGGCCCTTTATTCGAATATACCACAGGATTTAGGGGTGGTGGCGGTTAGACACTATTTACTAACAGATCAGTCAATATCAGAAGAATTATGTGAATTTATTCTAAGTTCAATTGAATTTATACTTCATCACAATTATTTTATTTTTGACACCAATTATTATTTACAGTTAAAAGGCACAGCTATGGGGACGATATTCGCGCCGAGCTTCGCGAACCTGTACATGGGCCACTTTGAAGAGGAACATGTGTGTGGGGGGGAAGGCTCGGTGCGGATCTCGTCCTCTATTGCCGTTTTATTGATGATCTGTTTTTTATTTGGGGTGGGGATGAGGTTACACTGCTTAATTTTTTGAAGGGTCTAAACACTAATAATTTTGGTCTTAAATTCACTTATAATTATAGTTTAACTAATATATCTTATTTGGATATCGCTCTGGAGGCCATGGAAGATAATTTGAATACATGTACATTCTCTAAGGATGTGGATCAAAATCGATTCTTGAATTATGGTAGTAGCCATTTACAAAAATGGCGAGATAATGTACCTAAGGGCCAATTTATTAGATTGAAAAGGAACAGCTCCACCATAGAAATATTTACTATGCAGGCAGAAAAATTGAGGGGTTCCTTTATAGAACAGGGATACACCCCTAGAGTGGTTAATAAAGCCTATAAGGAAGTATGCCTCATTGATAGAGGTTGCCTATTACAAGGTAAGAAGAAGAAGGTTGAGGAAGGCATTACTGGGGAGGATGACATAGGTAGTTCAGCGCATTTTATTACTAAATATAATTCCCATGCGGCTGAGATCAAGGCCATTATTAAGAAGAATAGTCAGCTATTACAGATGGATGAAATTCTGAATATGGGGACTGGGTGCAGTAATAGAGTGATTTTTAGAAAAACAAATAATCTTAAATTAAGATTGGCACCAAGCCATATGAAAAGCGCCACTTCACGAGGGAATCTGAAGCACAGCTGGTTACCTTTAAAACCAGCTGGGTTTCATAGATGTGGAAATATTAGATGTTAGACATGTTCCTTCACTAGTCGTAAAGTCGATATGTTCAGTTCTAGAATTACGGGGGAGTTTTTTCCTATAAAGGAATTTATCAATTGTAAATCCTCATTTATAATTTATTTACTTATCTGTGGATGTGGAAAGCAATATATCGGCCGGACCACCAGAATGTTACATGATAGGCTGATGGAACATAAAAGGAATATCACTAATAAGACAAGAAAACAAAGCCTCTATAATCACATCAGTAATTGGGAATTGGGAAATGTAAAGAACATCCAGATGTTTGGTATAGAACAGGTTCACAAAACAGCTAGAGGTGGTGATTGTTATGGTCTTCTCTGTAAAATAGAGGCTTATTGGATATTCTGTTTAGGGACAATGGTACCGGGTGGTTTAAATGATACAGTTGAGTTGAATAATATCCATTAGACACCTGTTTGACTGAACTATGAATTTCCATCCTAGTCCCCAAATATCCAGTGTGCCAAAATTAGGGAACTTCAATATAGTGGCAGAGGAGCTATTGTGGTATCTGGAGAATTTTATATATATATATATATATATGTATGTATGTGTACCTGCATATGCACACATTTTGTGTGTGTATGTATATATGCATATGTATGATGGGTTTATTGGACCTGATGTTGTATTATTATGTGTTATAGGATATGGAGGGAAGTGCTGGTGATTTTTGTCATTTAAGGGTTCTCGTATACAATAGGTGCCATATTTATGGTATATCCACTTAGTGTTGGTAATCTAGCTCTAGGAATGATATATGTATGTCTTTCAGCATTATTCAGTGTATGAGAATTAGAGGGTTGGTATTATAGTGGGTTTATGTCTCCTGTTTGTATATATGTCTACGTCATGAGTATTTAGAGGGTTGTTAGTAAGGGATGGGAACCAGTCCTTCTCTCGCGTGTCAAATCTTCTATATGTGCCAATTTGGGACACTGGAGATTGTTCATGAGCATAAGAATGAAAGAAGGTTTTACTATGTATGTAATGAGTCAATGTGGGATGTGACATTGTGCACTATATCACAGTATAGGGATCTCTCTGTAAGATTTTTATTTATTTATTTTTATTTTTAAGAATCCATGCATGAACAATATTGGGAGTGGACTTAAGTGATAGCTCCCCTCAATTATGCTTTGGTTTATTAATGTTTTACATTTATTTATTTAATATATGTATTTGAGAATGTTTTTAGGATGTTTTCGGGTTGCCATAGTGACCGGGTAATAGAGATGACGTGTATAGGAGGGGCGGAAGCATACTTGAGTATGTAAGAGGAAGCTATAACCAGAGTCAAATAAAGGCTGGGAAGATGAACCGCACGTGAGACGCATATAGTGCGCGTGCGCGCCTCTTTAGGTGGCCGGAAGTTAGCTTATCTCCGGACCTTGAAATGCACGTGACACGCAACGAGTATGCGCGCGCCCCAATAGCGCCCGGAAATGGATGACCTGTGGGTTATTTAAATAGGCTAATTGGAGCAGGCATAATATTTCTCCTGAGGAAGCCGCTGATAGTACAGGTGGAGAAACGCGTTGAGAGGTCTAAAGCACACGGACCTGGTAGTACGTCTATCTGGGACACTTACATGCAAACGGATCTGAGGTGTGGCGGGACTCAAGGGAGGAGTCAGCTGTGGAGACTCTGATACAGTAAACAACCAGCTGGTCGGTGAGAACCCTTAGCAATCAAGCCTGCTCAGTAACCAGTGCCCAGGACAGATTATGAGAGCCCCAGATCGAGGGCAGTATAATAGTATGGTTGCATGCCCATGTCAATTTTGAGTGGATCAAAGTGACTTACTAATCTAAATCCTATGTTATGGACATTGATGGCTATACTAACAAACTAACCTAATATCTAGATGCACATGTGTCTAGCTTTCTATCTGTTTATATGCACACAATTGTGACTGAATATTGGATGCTATATGCTGTGGACAATTATAGCCCACTTGCTTCTGTGCTGTAAAGTAACCGATGGATAAGTCCTAATAATCAGGGGCCCCTTAGTTAATTATACTCATACTATTATTTGATCAATATACCAGTGATGCATCATTGATGGGTTATGAATGAAATAGAGGTCATTTTGTGAGATATGATATTATATGGGTTGATGGTTTTTTAGAATTTAAATTTGAGGTAATTTTAATACCGGCCGGGTCTATGTGTGTGTGTTATGTCTATGTTGTTTGTCAATATATTGTGTGATTAAAAAAACTTGAAATGATTACGGCTATGCAGTGCTTTATTTAATATTTTTCTTAAGGTGCAACTTAAACTGAAGAATATGGGCTGCAAATATCCAGATAGAGATAAAGTGATACATACCTATTATTATTAGTGCTACCTGGTGCCTATTACAGCTGTATTGTGACTATGGATATTATAATAAGAGATGCCCAAACCAATTGTGTTTTGAATCTTGATTCAGTTCAAGAAATTGGTTCTGAAATTAAATTTTGGAACCAATAAAAAAATTGAGAAAGTTGAACAAGTTTGATTACATTTGTCAAAGCTCACACAATGGGAACTTTATTTTCTTTAAATGTTTTGTGAATTTTAGGTACAATGTAAATGACTACTTCTGTCTCTGATTTGTGGCTATTTTACATTTTTAAAATATATGGTTGTACAACACACCGTTCTTTGCTGATAGAGTGGGGCTGATGCAGTTGTACAAAGGGCCATAACTGGGGGTGCACGGACATTGCTGTTGTCCAGGAAGCAAGGTTGAAGAGCTACAGTAATACCGCAGCTGCACGCAGCACAAGTACAGAATAATCCAGGAACTCCCAATGTAACCTGTGTAAAAGACTGCATGGTGAAACTCTGTTATAGGCAGTGTGCAGCTCAGACCTGCCTTCCCAGCCTGCCTTCATCCTCTCTTGGTGTACCCACCGATACGCCTAAACAAATAGGCACCTGGAGACAAACACTTTGCCTCTGGGAGTTTCACCGTGGGGCTGATGCAGACTTGAAATTGGTTATAATTGCTCCCTCATTACCTGCACAGATCTAAATGTATATATTCGTCCATATACTGAGCTGTACACTTCTTTGCAAGCGGGCTGTCCCTATCCATAGGCTTGGTTTGATACCCATCATCATCATAAATAAGCACTTCTGGACAACTATGCAAAGCCTGCAATACTATCTACGCACTCACACTAAACATTGTGAATATACCATTAAAGCCCAATTAAGGACCTTTAGCCTTAAGTGGACATACTGCAACACTGTAATGCTCATGTCACTCAATTCCACGACAGTGTGAAAGCACACGAGGCTCTGCAAATTGGCATACATTCAGTTCTGTGTCACTGCCTGTATGTTCATTGATATGCCCACAAAGAATCATGTTGGCTTCTACAGCGGAGAACATCAGTTCAACTTTTCAAATCTAAAAGTAGCATTGGAATAAGAAGACGTATCACCACCTATATCTCTAGAACCTAAGATCAAATATAGTAATTTGGCAAATTTCTCCCGGAGCGATGCATGTTGTGCTGTAAACAAATTATACTGAAATAGATGCTCCATTCTAGCCTAGGTCTGTGCACCTATTCAGGTAACGGCCTGGTTTGCATTTGGGTTCAAGTGTGTTTCCTATTTTAGATATGTGAAAAGATAAACACAGACACAAACACACAGACACTGTGGCTGGGGGGATCAGGAAAATACACATCTGTCAATTCTAGTCGTACCCACAATCTGTTTTCCATGACTAGCGTGCCCGTTCATGGCCATGTGCGAAGTCATACCTGCGATCCATAGGAAATACAGTATGCAATCGGGGGTACGACTATTCATACCAGATGTGTGTAGTGCCTGCCGCAATGCATGCACACATGCATATGCATTGCGACAAAGATGAGGGGGGACATAACTATATATTGTGAACCTGCAAGAAAATGATGGGGTCAATTTAGTAAAATAAATGAGATTCTGCTTATAATTATTGGCATCTTGCAGTCTACATACTGCCATTTACATATTTATATAAAAATACCTTATGGAACAGACAAGTGATAAAAACCTGCCTGGGCAAAGAGAAACCTGGCCTTCAGTGGGCTCTGTTTAGTGTCTTTCGCAAATGTGAAAGGTGGCAACATATGCTTTTAGTCAGTCCACAGAGGAAGCTGAAAATCGTGCATAAATGTGACAATTTTCAGATGACTTGCATGTTGCAACATTTTCATGAGTAAAGACATAACTAAGAAAGTCAATATAATAATAATTGCAGAGGTGCTCCTGAATGTAGACTGAGCACACTCACATGTAACAATTATTTTAGCATGATGTTAAATGTGTAAGGGGGTATTTAGCAAAGCATGGAGACAGATAAAGCGAAGAGAGATAAAGCACCAACCAATCGGTTTCTGGCATTTTTCATACACAGCCTGTAACATAACAGATAAGATCTGATTGGTTAATGCATTATCTCTCTCACTTTTTCTCTGTCCAAGATTTGATAAATACCCCCCTGTACCTTAAGTGTACACTGCGATGATAAACAAACATGGCCCGGAATAACTGAATCTCTAAGTGGGAACCTCATATGTATTGTCTTGATCCAAAATGAGGAAAAACACTATTCCATGTTGCGGGATGAGACATATAAATGAACTTTAGAAGTAGATTGTTGAAATGCTGATTTAGTGTATGTGCATAGAGGAACTTCCCAAACCATGAACATACATGCAATATGTAATAGGAGGACAAATACTGTACTATAGGTATATTTGAAAAACACATCTGCATGTTTCACACTTAGTAAATTATTATTTAAAGACTAACATTTCCCACATAGCACCTAACTCAGTAATTTGTGTACATTTTTGTAAATATTCAACCTAGGTAAATTTCATTTTCATACAAAACTGGTCTAGGAAGATGATGCATTGCTCACTACATCATGACATAAAAGCTTACTATTCAGCCCCGACACCAATGTAGTTGGGATAGCTACAAGGGTAAATTCTTGCAAACGGACAATACAGTCTGATTATCAATACAAAACACACTGGATTTAATATTATACAGTGCATTATCTCCTCCCTTTACTGAATTTATGCGTGGTGTTAATTTTACTAATTGTGACCCAATTCTAAATATAGATCTTATGTCTGCTAGATGGAAAAGTCTTACACCCACATATTGTATTTGCAGACATTATAAGCAGGTTCTTAATTAGGCCAAACAATTTACTCTTTCAAAATGTGTAAGTTGAAATACTTTCAAATTTGGGCATATATAAAAGGTACTGTCAGATTTCCTTATACTATAGCTTGTAGATGTTTTTCTGCTATGGTATGGACTGTATAGTTATAGCTGACTGTGCCAAATATAATAGCCTCCGGGTTGCTGAAAGTGCCAATATTTTGGCAAATTAACCTGCAAGATTTAAATCAGTAATTTATTTTCAGTACAAACCCAATTTGGCTATTACATGTGGTCCTATGTGATGCAGTGATATAACTGACATATTGGAGCTTTAACAGGTTTGTGAACCTCAGTAAAACTTTACACATGTAATCGCTCATGTGGTCTTTTAATAAGTCATGCGTTTTATGTAGATTTTCTATTTATATCTGGCAAGTGGAGTTGCCCAGCCCATGGCAACCAATAAGATTCTAGCTATCAGTTTTTTAGTATATTATATAAAATGATGACTGGAATCTGATATTTATTTATTTATTATTACCAGCTATTTATATAGCGCACAAATATTCAACAGCACTTTACAGAGAATATTTGCCCATTCACATCAGTCCCTGCCCCAGTGGAGCTTACAGTCTGTATTTCCTGCCACATGTACATGCACATACACATTCACGCTAGGGTTCATTTTGTTGGGAGAGATTTAACTTACCAGTATATTTTTGGATTGTGGGAGGAAACAGGAGTACCCGGGGGAAACCAATGTACGCACAGGGAGAATATAAAAACTCCATACAGTTAGGGCCATGGTTGGGAAATAAACCCATGACCTCAGTGCTGGGACGCAGTAATGCTAACCATTACACTGTCCATGCTACTGTCCATATTTTATATATCTCACTCCAAATTACTTACCGTATATACTCGAGTATAAGTCGACCTGAATATAAGCCGAGGCACCTAATTTTACCACAAAAACTTAGGAAAACTTATTGACTCGAGTATAAGCCTAGGGTGGGAAATGCAGCTCTAGCCGTACACAGCCCTCATAGTGCCAGATATGCCCTCATACTGCCAGATATGCCCTCATGCTGCCAGATATGCCCCACAATGCCAGATGTGCCAGATATGCCCCACAGTGCCAGATATGCCCTCATGCTTCCAGATATGCCCCATAGTGCCAGATGTGCCAGATATGCCATCATGCTGCCAGATATGCCCCACAGTGCCAGATGTGCCAGATATGCCCCACAGTGCCAGATGTGCCAGATATGCCCTCATGCTGCCAGATATGCTCCACAATGCCAGATGTGCCAGATATGCCCTCATGCTGCCAGATATGCCCCACAGTGCCAGATGTGCCAGATATGTCCCACAGTGCCAGATGTGCCCTCATGCTGCCAGATATGCCCCACAGTGCCAGTTACCGTACTTACCCTCCGTCGCTCCCGCGCTGTCTTCTTAAGGAGGGACACGGAGGGCACAGCGCGCGGTTCTCCTGTGTCCCTCCTGTGTCTCCGGCGGCAGCGGCGTGTGTGTGTTAAAGAAAGTGCCGGTTCGTGCACTTCCTTTAACACACACACGCCGCTGCTGCCAGAGATGCAGGAGGGACACAGGAGAGCAGTACGCTGTGCCCTCCGTGTCCCTCCTAAATACTGACTCAAGTATAAGCCGAAGTGGCTTTTTCAGTACAAAAAAAAAAGTGCTGAAAAAGTCGGCTTATACTCGAGTATATACTGTAATTTACATTACTGACATATCAACCAGTCTAGCTTTGAAGGTACACTGATATAAAGCTTTGTTTTTTTAACCTAGCATAGTGTGTCCTCTTTTGTTGTGTTGTGTCTTGTGTTGGTAGGGCACAGTGCACATGGCAGATGTATTAACCTGGAGAGGGGATAAAGAAGTGATAAAGAAATGATGAGCGCAAGGCGATAACGCACCAGCCAATCATTACGGATTTGAAAAATGACAGTTAGTAGCTGACTGGCTGGTGCGTTATCACTTTCCACTTATCACTGCTTTATCACTTCTTATCACTGCTTTATCTCTGCTGTATCCCTTTTCTAGGCTTAATACATCTGCCCCAGTGTACATTGGTTCAGAAAGCAAGTGATCTAATTTGCATAACATGTTAGATAATACTATTAGACATTATAGATTAGACAATAATGTTACTTTCCGCCCAGAAAAACAGCGTTACAGTAGGTGTGTTCAAATATCAGAAGACACTATGACTGACATTACTGCCTTGCATTATACTTTGTCTCTCTGCAGGACTGTTCCTTTAAACGGTTTGTGAAGACCTTTTGCAAATGCAACCCATCAGAATTAAGCAGAATGCTGGCAATGACATTTACTATATAAGGAGCGTGCCTTTATTTGATAGTTTATATGATGGTTGCAATAAAAAGTGAAGAATGTATAAAGTGCCAAAACAAGGCAACAGAGTATTCACTTCTGTATAAACACTTGTCAGGGTTAGAAAAAAATGATTAGAAATACAGTCTAAAGCACTGATTTATGCTGCTGAGGGTCAGAGGGTGGATTTACAGCCTGCTTCCTGCACAAATCCTGAGGAGGGTAAAACAAATCAAACATACATCTAAATAGCATTTCAATGACACAACAGAACAATGTGACTGTGATGTCATCAGTGTGCTATATTTTCAGAGATTTACTGATTGTACTGTATTTGATTATAGCTAAAGTGCTTAGAAATGAAGGAGTACTGTCTGTGTATCTTTATACTGTGTCACTAACATTTCCTGAACTATTTCATGTGCTTAGTGCTGTACAGATGTTTGCCAGGGAGCTGCACGATGTGGAACATGATAATGCGTTTCCAGGGTCATAGTGTGATGTTGTTGCTACCCTTTACTTTTAACAATGCATTAATGTATAGTGTATACCTTTTAGGGTATAAAGTGTATTAAAGTAAAAGAAACATGGTATAATTTCAATCAGGGGACTTTAAACAGAGGAGGGGGCCTGTGTGCAGACCCCGGGTGGGAAACCTCCTCTCCACGGCGCAATAGGCTCCAGCATTGTGCCAGAGTCTACTGCTCCGGAAACATGGCGCCCGCCACTACTGCACAAGCGCAAAAGTCATTTTGGCTGTGATTATTGCTGCGGCTGCATCGCCTGAATCGCGTCTCCGGAAAGGTAAATATTAAATCATGGGTGCAGTGTGTTCAGCAAGCTAACATAATAATGCTAAAATACAAAGTCATAGGTAGAGTCATTGATACAGGTCACAGAAATCCAAGATGACATCTTTTATCTGTAATAATTCAAAGTGGAGGGTTACTTATACAATCACTCTGTAGTGACTGTGCCCTAAGCAAGTCTGCCCGTAGAGACTGTGTGCTAAGAAATAGGACATCATACAAGTGTTATTAAACACTTTATTTACATGGTCCGGCTTTTGCCACAGGAGCTCTGTCAGCTCTGTGATTTCCCACTTGCTTTGTCCCTGTCTTGTATCCCATGATGGCAGTGGACATCTGCAGACAGAGACAATGGAGTGACATTTTAAACTCATTATATTATAAGTTTTCATTCTGAACACTGAAGTGAAGACTTCAGAACTCACTGATTATAAGTAGAGGTGAGCGGGTATGTTCTCAGAGAAACGAACACCCCTGAACATCCCATTCTGAGCCCGGATCTGAGTCCAGCTCAGGACTTCCCACCAGACTTGGAAACCAGAATGAGGAAAAACGTCATTGTTCCGCTGTCAGATTCTCGTGGGTTTTGGATTCCATATAAACAGCCACGTGTCACCGCCATTTTCACTCCGGACTTGGAGAGTGAGGGAGACAGACCTCTGTCTCTCTGTGGGTGGTGGTGTTGGGTGGGGTTAGTGTGTGCTCTGTAGGGGTGCTGCTGCAGTCACTGTGGTGTACCTGTGCTGTGTTAGGGGTGCTCTCCTGGCTGTCACTGGTGTTTCATGTGCTGTTACGGGTGCTGTAGCTGTACATGGGTGTAGCTGTACTCCTGTATGTTGTAAAATATAGGGGTGCTGCTGTTAAAATAACATTACATTGGCCCTGTATGCTGTAAAAATTCAGGGGTGCAATTGTTAAAAATTAAAAGCACACTGCTCCTGTATGCTGTAAAATATAGGGGTGCTGCTGGTAAAATAACATTACACTGGCCCTGCATGCTGTAAATATTCAGGGGTGCAGTTGTTAACAATTAAAAGCACACTGCTCCTGTATGCTGTAACATATAGAGGTGCTGCTGTTAAAATACATTACACTGGCCCTGTATACTGTAAAAATTCAGGGGTGCAGTTGTTAAAAATTAAAAGCACACTGCTCCTGTATGCTGTAAAATATAGGGGTGCTGCTGGTAAAATAACATTACACTGGCCCTGTATGCTATAGAAATTCAGGGGTGCAGTTGTTAAAAATTAAAAGCACACTGCTCCTGTATGCTGTAAAAAATATAGGGGTGCTGCTGTTAAATTAACATTACACTTGCCCTGTATGCTGTAAAAATTCAGGGGTGCAGTGAAAATAAATGTACACTGGCCCTGTCTTGTATGCTGTAAAAATTCCAGGGTGCAGTGAAAATCAATGTACACTGGTCCTGCCTTGTATGCTGTAAAAATTCAGGGGTGCGTTGAAAATAAATGTACACTGACCTTGTCTTGTATGCTGCAAAATTACAGGGGTGTTGTGAAAATACAGGGGTGCTGTAACGGTCTGTGGTTGCGATGTCTATGCCTGACCTTCACAACACTGTATTGGAAGAGGAGGCTCCTACCACCATTTGCACACATGCTGAGAGGATCAACGCCAGTCTAGTTGCTGATATTGAGTTTGAGGATGTCACTGTAGAAGTACACCAGGATGAGGAGGCTATGGGTGTAGCTAGCGCTGTGGAGAAAGGTGACAGTGAGGATTCTGATGGTGATGTGGTTTGTTTGAATAAGACACCAGTGGAGACAGTTGGTGGCCATGGGATGAAAAAGCCCATTGTCGTGCCTGGGCAAAACACAAAAAAAGAAACCTCTACGGTGTGGAATTATTTCTCCACAAATCCAGACAACTGGTATCAAGCCATCTGTTGCCTTTGTCAATCTATAGTAAGTAGGGGTAAGGACGTCAACCACCTAGGAACATCCTCCCTTATATATCACCTGCAGCACATTCATCATAAGTCATTGTCAAGATCAGAAACTTTGGGTAATAGCATAAGCAGTCCACTGACACTTAAATGATGTGGTTTGTTTGTTTGTTTGTTTGTTTGAATAGTATTTCTTTGTGAGGATGAGGATGTAAACACTGAAGAGGGTGGAAATCTGAGGATGAGGATGACATCATGCCACTGTAGAGCCAGTTTGTGAAAGGAGAGATTAATTGCTTCTTTTTTTGGTGGGGGCCCAAACAAACCAATCATTTCAGCCACAGTCGTGTGGCAGACCCTGTCGCTGAAATGATTGGTTTGTTAAATTGTGCATGTCCTGTTTATACAACATAATGGTGGGTGGAAGTGCCCAAGGACAATTCCATCTTGCACATCTTTTCTTTGCCACATCATTCCAGGGGTGCTGCCCTATATGGGGTGCTGCCCCTCTGCCCTATCAGTCCAGGGGTGCTGCCCCAATGCCATTTAAGTCCAGGGGTGCTGTTGCCTGTCTGCTGTGCTGTGTAATTCTCCAGGGGTGCTGCCTATGCTGTATAAATTCAGGGGTGCTGCCGTATAATTCCAGGGGTGCTGCTGTACTTGATCCTAGGTTTAAATGAAAGCCTAGAGCAGATATGAAACAAGCTTCAACATCACAAACAGATTTGTTAAAACATAGCCGCAAAGGTGGAAATGGAAGTTGCCGAAGTGTTTTTAAATAAAGTGGGGAGAGACAATATTTGTAGCCAAAATCAGTGTGACTCAGAAGAGACTGAATCATAATCCAGCGCAACTGCCGAATAGATAAAAGTGAGATTTTCTATGGCAGCATTAGAGAGAGGTTCTTCTCAATTATTTAATGTTAGGGACTCAATCACATGAATGGCTCCAATTAGTCAAATTTAATTTTGATTAATTATTGATGTTCCATATTGTGGGATTATTTATTTTGAAGATGCGCATTTGTTGTACAGAGATCTTCTTTTCTGAAGGGCTGCGTAGGGTTATCGCAATACCTCGCGGTGTTAGAAGAACAGAGTTTCAGTGATCTTGCATTGCATCAGCTTTCCATTGCACTGCAGCATTAGATGGGCCAGGAGCTCCTGTGAGGCACAAACAGTTACTGAATAAGGCCCAGTATGAAGTCTCATGGTGGCTTACAGCCAGGAAGATGTCTGGCTTGCCAGGCTGAGGCATGCTGTGGGCACAGAGGTTATTATTATTATTATTATTAACAGTTTCTTATATAGCGCAGCATATTCCGTTCAGCATTGCTTCCTCCCACAGTCCTACTTATAGTATTAAATGACTTTGGACTGTAGAGTGGTAAGCTCCACTAGGGCAGGGGCTCAATAACAAAAATAAAATAGCAAAAAAAATTCACTGCACAGTTGTGCTTAGTACTTTACCGAACCCACCCGAACTCAACTTGCCCCATCCGGGGCTGCTGTGGGGGCTCAGGAGGGGCTGCTAAAACATCTAAGGGGCTGCTTTATTTCAAAATAAAATAGAAATAAAGACACACGGGTATGCTCACTTGCGTGTAACTGGGACACACAGGTATGCTCACATGCGTGTGACTGGGATCTGTGAAAAACAAAAATATGGCATCTGCCACAAAATATGTAAATAAAAATGCAGACTCAGTGGAGGGGTAAATATCCAATCTTGATCCTGTGGTATACACCAGTTTATTGGCATACCAGCATTAAATCTGAGATTATCTTAATCCCTGAACATGGAGAAGGGGGTACAATTTTGGAGACTTTGGCCCCTGGTTTTTCAGTTTGTCCAGTAATGTTGTAATTAATAATTATATATTTGCTTGTTTGAAGTCCTTTCTGTTCCACACCAATATAGAAGTGGAGGTAAAAGCCTGTGTGTTGTTCCTGATTTGCGTGTGCCTCTCTAATTTTTAATCACCTTCTTGACACTATCCTCTTCATCTTGCCTCTTCTCATAATGTGAAAAGTTATCAAAGACATCAAAGAAGGAGGTGGTATGTTTGTAGTTAGCTATGATTTGGAGAACTTGACAAGCTTTTTTCAGGGGAACCACCTGTCGCTGAAATGATCTGTTTATTAAACTGTTCATGTCCTGTTTAAACAACATATGGGTGGGTGGGAGGGCCCAAGACAATTTCATCTTGCACCTCTTTTTTCTTTTGCATTATGTGCTCTTTGGTGCCTAGTTCTTAGAACTGCCATTCTGTCTGCAACTGCAGTGTCACTCCTAGATGGGCCAGGTGTTTGTGCCGTCCACTTGTGTCACTTAGCTTAGTCATCCAGTGACCTCGGTGCAACCTTTTGGCCTAAAAACAATATTGTGAGGTGTGAGGTGTTCAGAATAGGCTGAAAATGAGTGGAAATTAATGTTATTGAGGTTACTAATACTGTAGGATCAAAATTACCCCCAAATTCTGTGATTTTAGCTGTTTTTATGTTTTTTTCAAAACTCATCCAGATCCAAAACCAAAACCCGAAAGGGAGGTTTTGGCAAAACCAATCCAGATCCAAAGCACAAGCGGGGATCCAGATCAAAAACCAAAACACAAAACATGAAAAGTGACCGCCGCACATCTCTAATTATAAACATCAGAAGTAACAAATATTATTTTAAGGCTTGTGCTTGTGGTCATGAAACCTCACAATTAGACTAGTCTTGTATCTTTTCCGCATTTTCTTTTGAACGAAGTGCCTCTGCTTAAGTCAATTACGCAGTTCAGGTCTCTGGTCCTTGCAAGTTCCATCAGGGGTTGGCTCTAGAAATTCCTTCCTAAGTCCTTAAAAAAAAGTTGCAGATGGGACTGGATCATAGTCTCCGATCAGAGTGGAGACTTCTTCTAAGCTGGCACATGCAGAGTGGGGGACAGCAAAGTGCTATTCTATTGGAACAGGGAAAAAGCACTTGTCAACTTCATTAGGGTACAGATGGTGGTCTAACACTTCCTTACTCCTCACAACTTGTGGTTGTTAGTGTGGCCCCTTGGAGAAAGTTGTGTATACCTCTTTAAATGTGAATGACAGTGTTTGCAACCTGATGATTCATTTGACTGGCACAGCAGGGGTTAAGGGATGGAACAGAGTTAGGCAACGTGTCCTGGTATGGTGGTATGAGCTGATTGGACAGGGGAGAACAAGTGGTGCCTTATGGGCAGTGACGTAGTTGTTGGAGAGAAGCCATTGAAGGAGCTGGATGTGTGGTGAGGAGCGGTGCAGCAAAGCTGTTTGGTGTGCACTATGTGTTACGCAGGGTGGTGGAGAGCAGCATTGCAGAGCTGAAGAAGCGGGGTACTTCTGTGAGTGTGGAGAACTGGGAGAGCTGGCATGAGAAGTCGCAGCCTTGGACCGAACACCGCCAGGCCTATGCAGGGGTACAGACGCGGTGGCCATCTTGAGAGAGCTGAAACTACCAAGACAGATCCAGTGAGAGAGCAGAATAACCTGTGATCTTCAGAGTGTAACAGAGACTTGTTGCAGACTGCAGGAGGGTGAATGCTAAGCCCTGTTGTCCATTGTCACACACATACTACTCACAACCGCATGGAGAAAAAGAGTGCTACCAGACCCTTAACTAAGAATCACGCAGAGTGACCCCTGTACAACACATATATTAATTTCAAGAGATAATTACTACAGAGACAGTTGCTTGTTAGAGACTCTAAGGCACCTTTGTTACCTACATCCTTATGCAATATTGGAATACAGTGACATTTACTAACTTGAACCAGGTGCAATCCTTCTTTTAGAAGTCCATTTACACCTCAGCCCCATTGCAACACTGTGGCACTGTAGGATCTGTGAGCTCCAATGTATATTTCCAGTGAATATTGGGACTTATTTGAGTAATAGGAATATTTAGAAAAGTAGCAATTGATATTGAAAATCATATTCTTAATCACCTACTTAACTGTTTTTCTTAAACAGAATATCTGTGGGGGAGCTGCTGGCTGCCCATGCTCAGCCACAGCAGCTTCCTCTGTCCTCACAGTTCCGCCCATCTGCTCCCGCCTCCCAGCACCTGGTGGTACACTTTGTATAAAGTATTCAGTATGTACTGTATATGAAGTTTGTGTGTATGTATGTGTGGATATTTACACACGGAAACACCCTTGACTAAATCTTGTGTTTGCCCCTTAATGGGTTACCGTTTTTTGCAATTGTTTGATAAGGACACAATGGTTGTGCTATTAGCGACCACCTCTGCATCAGCCCTAGAGTTAGCAAAAGAGCTTTAACAGTAAGATTTTCAAACAGGAGGTGATTAAGAGGCATATTTATTACATATTTATTACAATGTGTGGCCAGTCGCCGAATGTTAAGAATCCTGATCACTGTATATCGCCACAATTTGAATCGCTGCTTCCATTAGAGCCCATACCAGCAATCAGAAAGAAGTAAAGTGATTGGCGATCACTTTAGTTCTACCTGTGGCTAATGCATATGCCCGGCTTTCCGGGTGCATCTGTGCTGTGGGACCTCCTGCAGCCCACAGATGACTGCAGCCCCATTACAGGTAATGGCCTAATGTCATTTGAATGGTGTGAGCCCATGCATTGAAGAACCGCAAATAACTTTGCTGATCTTGTCAAATACTGTCCCCATAGAAAACTAAATGTACGGCTGCTGTAGAGTATATGTAAGGGATAGTTAATTCTGCCCTACAGCATTTTAAGGACAAAATTGATTGATTTAAAGACAGTGGTTATTTTCCCATTAGGCACACGAGGAACTTGTTGGGGGGGGGGGGGGGGGGGGGGGCTTTACCTGGCTGCTTGTATCAGTATTGTCAGTCAGACATTTACCAGTAACTATAAAATATTTTACTCTACTGTACCATACACCACCTTGAGTGGAGTCTAAATGGGTAAGCTATGCACAGACTGCCCCTGTAAGCTGTCCTACTTAGTAAATGTGTGTACATAGAGGGTAATTCCAAGTTGATCGCAGCAGGAAATTTTTTAGCAGTTGGGCAAAACCATGTGCACTGCAGGGGGGGGCGGGCAGATATAACATTTGCAGAGAGAGTTATATTTGGGTAGGTTATTTTATTTCTGTGCAGGGTAAATACTGGCTGCTTTATTTTTACACTGCAAATTAGATTGCAGATTGAACACACCACACCCAAATCTAACTCTCTCTGCACATGTTATATCTGCCTCCCCTGCAGTGCACATGGTTTTGCCCAATTTCTAACAGAATTCCTGCTGCGATCAACTTAGAATTACCCCCATAATTAAAACAAAATGATATGTTATAGTTCATAGCTGTTATATTATTATAATACATAATGAGGGCTTATAACCAAACAATGAAAATAATAAAATTTGGTGGTGGTGTGTGTGTGTGTGTCAGGGAAAAGAGGGAGGGGGAGGGGCACGACCATTACTTTTATGCCTAGGGGCGCCCTGATTCCTAAATCTGCTCCTGTCTGTAGGCCCCTATGAGTATAAGCTTGTCGAAGTCTATTTAGTTTACGGATACTGTTTGTACTTTACCATTTATTAGACTGAGTTTGGAGCATAAGTGGTTATGAGGGGTAAGTGCTGATTTTGTTGTTTAACAGGTTAAATGGTGAGGGGTATTGCTTACATGATTAGTATTTTGTTTAATATTGTAGCGAACAACTTGGTGGATAGTAGGATAGTATCATCATGTATTGTGCGATGCATTGAGCAGTGATGCACTGTTTTAGAGGGCAGTGTGGTTTTGCGTAGCCAGGGGTAGTGGAGGGATTATTGGGCTTCAAGAGGTTAAGATGGGCATGTGTGGCCTCTGAGGTCAGATTTGTATTGACATGGGCAAGATATCTATTAAATAGCTTATCAATAACATGAAATGATCACATGGCTAAACCCAGTGCGGAGCTCTCTGCAAATTATGTGTGCCACCATGAAGTGGTCAGGTATAGTTGCGTTTCTCTATGCAGGATACTTTGTTACATCCCCTTCCTTCTCTGTGCCCCTTGATTTTGAGTACGACAGTCATGTGTCCAACTCTAAATGATGCCATTGGTGTTTACTAGAGCAAATTAAAAAGGCTGTCACTCCTAATATCTAATATTGGGTTTTATATTCTATCAGCAGAGCCTTTGTTGCATATGTTTATGCTGTCCATAGAATAATACACTAATTCTGAGACATTCTATGTTACAGTCTATTGCTAAGCAGTTATACAAGCACAAAGCGTTCACTTTAAAAAATACAGAACGCCTTTGCTGATTAAAGGTCACATCATCACCAAGATAGCGATTTTCAGATCAGTTTGAAATAATAAACCACATGCAAAATAAAGAAAAGGAACATTTATAATTTAAACAGAGCAAAAGTTTTTTTGAGTTCTAAATTCTCATAATGGAAAATAGATATTATCTGGTGTTCTTCATCTGCTGTGTGTTATCTAAAATTACTCAGGCTGCAGAGCTTGGACTTAAATTAAAAGATTAATTTGCTAACTTGGTTCAGTGGATTGCTTAATTTTGTTACTTTTTCCCTTCAATAATTATAGTAAAATGTGCTCAAACGACATTCATAATATGCATTACTTGCAAAGTCAAAACAATAAAGAAGTAATAAATGTAAATGCTTGTGATCATGGGTAAGTCAGCCTGCATGGCTGCACTGAGATTATACTACAGTATGTCTTCCTGGACCTCGTTTTCATATAGTGATCTCGTCACAACCACCTCTTTATTTTTTGCAGTTTGTGGTAAGTTTTTCTGTGGGTTATGTAACAGCATGTTAATGTACCATACAGTTATTTTTATGTAAAAATGTTGTGATTGTGTTTAGTGGCAGGTGGGTATGAATATGGAGTTTGGCTGCAAATTTATGGTGTGTTTTGCTTAGATAAAACCAGTTACTTTAAAATCACCCATAATCACACCAAAGCTTTGATAAATTCCCCTTTTAGGGACGCAAAGATAATATAAGGTGAAATTTAACAGTAATTAATTTACATAATATAAATGATTCAATATAAGTATATTCTAGTTTATTAAACATAAATAAAAATCAACATAAAACATATAAAAAAGCACATCAAAGATAAGAAAAATATGTGAAAAATCATCTGGATTCAGAATGACTGAGGGGCAGAGATGTACCCTAATGTATTCTCAACTGCAATCCCATATGAAGCGGATGTGCGGAAATATACTATTGCTGTAGCCACCTAGAAATGGTATCTTTTTACAGCTGTTATAAACCACCACTGGAAGTGCAAGCATGTATTTTTCTGGTTTGAATTGGGGTTGGGCTGCTTACCAGCCCAGGATACACTTATCCCTTTGGCTTTTGTGAGATAATTATTTTCCTATTGTCTACTCTGCTGAGTCCTAACTCCCAACACTCTACAGTAGTGTATACAACACCGATTCATGGCAGCACCCAGACCTCAGGTGGATACACTGTAAGCTCTGATTAGCAGGATACTTCCCTACCATAGTCTAGACAGCCAATAGTCGCTAATGACCTCAGTAACTGATAGAATCAGGGGAGATGAGCAGCATACTCCCTCACCCACAATCCTGCCAACTGCCACTCATCACCACAGGTACTTATCACATCTTTCCAGAACTGAATTAAGGGCAAGTACCCAAGAGCCCAGGGCTAGTTTAAGTCTTGTGTGGGCCTGGGCACATATAACAGGGGGGCCCAGGGGAAGAGGGGTGTATATTAGATTGGGCATACAGTACCTCCCAACATGACCAATTCCAGGAGGGATAAAATTCTCTCTACCTGGACTTCACCTGTGTTGAACTATTTAGTTGTCAAGAAAGATATTTCAACACAGGTGATTGCAATCATAAATTAAGAGGAAAGTCCAAGTAGATAACATTTTGCCCTCCTGGAATAAGTCAATTTGGGAGGTATGCATTGTGTATTTAAATTTAAACCAATGGTCTATATTCGATTTAAACTAAGAGTTTAATAATGCCTAGGTATTGTTTATTGCTGCTCTACCTAATTGAGAGACAACTATTTTATGGTTATTTTATATATTTTATTTCTTGTATTGGTACTAAGACAACTTAAACAACCTTAAAATACATGTAGAAAAAATAAAATCTATAATTTATCTTGTCACATGCAAGAATAGCAGCAGCCTCTGTACTACTTACACACTGGGACAAGACTCAGGAGGACTTTATGTGTGCCTCTCTCTAGACCCGAATGCTCTCATTGGATAACAGGTTACATAGGACTCAGACACCCAGGCGAGAAGGAGGAGAAGCTGGGATCCCTGGGTCACTTACAGCTCTCCCCCTCCCACTATCTCTTCTCTAGTCGGGAAGCTCCATCGGTAGCTCTTATGAAACCTGATACTTCTGTGTCTATGCCTGCACTACATATACTTCATTCTCTTCTCTTTCGGTCATATCACAGCCTCCTTCTTTACAACCCAGAGGCTGGCTGTCGGCAGCAGCATACTATAATGAGTAAGTCTGACTCATTATTAGTACTTCTGGTGATCCTACCAGCTGCCGGGCACCATAATTGCAACTGTACCGCCAGTAGTTCCGCCTCTGGTCTCAACTCCTGCTTCTGTGTGTTCCACGTGTGAGTCCCCTCTCCCTTTGGCATCCTCCCTTCCTCTCTTGCTCTGCTCCCATTTCATCCACTCTCTCCACCCTCCAAATGCCCTGCCACCCTTCTACACACAGTTCACACAGCTGCTCAAAAATACAGTGCCAAACAGCAAGTTATACCAAGGTATGTATTGTTTAGAAATTAATTTATAGTTATTATACTATTGCTGTAAGGAAAATAAATACTGTTTAAACCATAGGGGTTATAGGCTACATTCTATAAAAATGACTCATAATGTCAACACTTTACTTAATGGCATAGCAGTAATAGCAATCACACAGGACCCCAGTGGGCTGTTTTGCTCTCTCCACAACCTCAGGTGTATCAGCACAATCAGTTTATCAGTTATCAGTGGCTTTCTAAACACTCATACTCACACACTCCTTTTCACTGGTCCAGCCGAAAAGTGTAAGCGAGAATAGCCAAGCGACATGACCATCCATGCACAACCTCAGCATGAGTGGGATCTACCATATTTTCTTCTACATAAAGGTAAATTGTAATTTTATTCTAATTCAACATCCACTACATTAGTAGTCTTCTCCATGGTTTAGAACACATACACACACACACACACACACACACACACACACACACACACACACATATATATATATACATGGGAGGAGACCGGCAGTCAAAATAACTCCCCCTGCATCCTGAAGCCTCAAGATACCAACAGTCGATACCCATACAGTGGAAATAGAACCTTTTTGTTCCGCTGACCCCCACACCTGCTGGCTTTCTGCGCCGGGATGCTGACCGCCGGGATCCCAGCTGACGGTAACACAGTCCCAACCCATATATACATATATATATATATATATATGTATATAATAAGCTACAATTCCCAAGTGCGCTATATTCGTTGAATGTTTATTCATAAATTCTTCCTAGATGGACCCAATGGGTATAGACTGCAAATTGGAGAATTCTTAAAGATAATGTTTTTCCGGGGTTCTCAAACACATATCCCCTCACCAGAGAATTACCCAAACAAGAGGCCCAAGGCCAGTTAGTACCAATTATTGGTTTATTAACACAGATTTTTAACCTACACATTAAAAAAGTTGTACAGAGATAAAATCTGTAAATCAGTGAGAAATGTCCAGAATATGATGATGAAAAGTTAGAGCCTCCCTCACCTTAACAAGGTGTGAGCTCAAGTGGGAGAATCTTTACAATCTGGATTGATAACTCGTGGCTGACAAACCCTACGTGTTTCATCGTATCGACTTCATCAGGGGTAGTTCAATAATAAGGGCAGGACAAAAAATCAAGTTGGAAATATATATATCAATGGACATGCAGCAACCTTAATATGCCTTTTAGAAAAGCCAATTAAAGTTTTTAATCCTAATAGCTTTGGTGAAGCTCATCTGTTATTCAGTAATGTACATATATAGGTGTCCTTGAAAGCACCTGAATACACGAAAAAGCTTTACATCCAAATAGCTTTGATGGAATTTGGAAAAATTTAATCTATAGAAACTCATCATAATAGTACAACAGGAGATAAAAAAAATTTGGTGGGCAATGGAAACCTCCACAGTAAGATTAACAAATGGATCAGAAGTGCTTATGCAGCAAACAAATGTGTGAAGGTTTCAGAACCTGCACGGACTTACATTGTCCCAATATCACAAAGATAATTTGATATTGAGGGGATTTAGGATTAAGAACCAGCCCACATTGGGTCTAAAATTGTAAAGAATTTTGTCATCAATGGTGCCTAATCATAAACCAGTACAGTTTTGATTTAATGCTTTTGGTAATCCAACAAGTGAACACCGACATAAAGAGTCTAAAAAAGGAGTTACGTGCCTGTGAGACGGCAGGGTTTGACATCAAAGCTGACACCAATACAGATTGGATTACTAAATTAGACGATAGTGTGGCCACATTTAAAACAGAATTATTGGCCTTTAAATAGGTTAAATATAGAAAGGTGAAAGAGGACTACAGGGATCTTAGGGTATACACAAGGTCGGTTATACAATCTAATAGATGACAGTGGAAACAGGACAGTCATTTTGGAGGCAACCAATTAGACAATTTACAAATATTGAGTCGAATACATTTCAGAGTGACTCGGACCAGTCGAGAAATCAAAAACAATTTTTTTTAGGCGGGAAAATTCATACCCGCAGCAAAGTAATGACAGCCAGGGACTCAGAAAGGGCAGGAGAGGGGGTGTCAAGCACCAGAAATACAAAGGAGAGAAATGCCAAGACAACTCGCAAATAGCAGTGTTTAATCTATCGTCCCATAAAGTGACTGATTCTGAATCAATTATATTGTCTAAAGCAGGGCTGGCCAAACCGGTCCTCGAGATCTACCAACAGTTCACATTTTCCAGACTACCTAGCTGGTGCACAGGTGTAGTCATTACTAATTAAGATGTGCTGCATTCATTCCTAACTGACAGTTCTACAGATATCCAGGAGGCCTGGAAAACATGCACTGTTGGTAGATCTCGAGGACCGGTTTGGCCAGCCCTGGTCTAAAGGGTTGTCATTCGTACAAACCTATAGATAGAAACCGTTCGACTTTGAAATAGAGCTATATAAATTTCATAGACAGTTATGTCTTAAGGACTTTTTTTAGCAAGAGGCCAACGACTGAATGTGAACACACTCCATTTAGAGTTTCCAGTGTGTTTGATCCTCCTTCCTCAAACACGTCAATAGAGACGCTTATGCATCTGGTAAAGATGGATACACTACCATAATTGCGGAAGGCTAGGATCAAGCATTCTAATCTCAATTGTGATGAGACAGCAGCAATTAAGTCCTTGCATGAAAATACCACTATTTTATTTGCCCCGCCGATAAGGGTTGGGGAATAGTGATGTTAAATAAATCCAGTTATGTAGATGAAGTCATGTAGATCCGCTGGCGGATGTTAGTTGCTATAAGAAGCTCACATTTGATCCAACTGATAAATTTAAGAGAGAGATTGATTCTGTGATCTGTTTAGGTCAAGTTAATGGTTGGGTAGATGAACATACAGTGAAATTCCTGACACAAGACTACCCGAGGATCCCCCTCTTGTATATCTTGCCAAATATACATAAGAGTTTGGTGGATCCTCTGAGTAGGCCAATTATATCCTCAAACAGCTCCCTAGGGCAACCTTTATCTCAATTTGTTGCAGCCAGTGGTTCAAGATACACCCTTTTTTATTAAAGATTCTGCTGACTTTATTAACAAACTTGAAGCATGTGGCCATCCCCCGGAGGGATGTATGTTGGTGACCCTAGATGTCACCAGCTTATACACCAACATCAAACACTGTGAAGGTGTTGAAGCGGTTAGATGTTCAATCTCCACCAGTCCACGGTATAAGGGTCCTCCAGTAGATTATTTATTGTTGCTTATTGAAATCATTCTACATAAAAATTATTTTTTGTTTAACAATTCTTTTTATTTACAGTTAAATGGCACGGCCATGGAGTCAATCATGGCCCCATCATTTGCTAATTTGTTTATGTATGAATTTGAGCGATATAACATTATGCAGGATCTTGATTTTTCAAAATTTATTTGGTTTTATGTAAGGTTTATAGATGACCTGTTTATGTTGTGGACTGGTGGGGAGGTGGCGCTTGTTGAGTTTGTGAATCAGTTGAATAATAGACCTGAGTCCATCAAGTTCACCCATCAGTGTAGTATGACCTGTATAGAATATCTGGATGTTCTTATAGGTATTAAGGATGGTAGATTTACGACAAACATCTTTAAAAAACCAATGGATAAAAACACCCTCTTGTTGACGACAAGCTTCCACCCTCAAGCCCTCAAGAAGGGACTACCATTCTCACAACTGGTAAGGGTGGCATGCGTTACGTCCGATGCCACAAAATTACCAGAGGCTCTGGCAAAAATAGGGCAGAACTTTATTGAACGTGGTTACAACCAGCAAAAAGTTCGACAAGCAATAGCAAAGTGTTTGGAGTTGAGACATGAGGACTTATTGAGGCCTCGGGAGTAGAAATGTGAGGAAGAATGACTGGTGTTTACACACGCCATTACATTGGGTCTGGTAAGGAATCAATATTAAAGCACAGGCAAATTGTCCAGACGGACCCTACATTGAGCAGATGTTGTAGTAATACCCCGCTCTTCGGCTATAAAAGGAGTGGGAATCTGAAGGAAAGGGTCTTGTTTTCAGATATCAGTCCAAGAGTCGGACTGAACTCTGGCTGGTTGAGCCTACAAGCAGGAGCATTGAAATGTGGCGGTTGTGCAAACTGCCACATTCTGCTTTCATGGAAAAACTTTGTGCATCCCAGCTTGGGTGATAAATACCAGCTCCGACACAGAATGACGTGTGAAACCAGATATGTAACATATATAATTATATGTCCGTGTAACAAGTTATATGTGAGCAAGACCATGCATATTTAAAAAGAAAGAATATCAATGCATCGCTCCTTTATCAAGAAAGCATTTCAGTTACTTGAGCTCAGCACTACACCTGTTGCAAAACACTCCGTGAACAGTGGACATACCTTGAAAGATTTTAAGTTTATGCCTCTGGATCATGTACCGCCACTGAGAAGAGGTGGTGACAGAAATACTATCCTGTTGAGTCAGGAATGTCGGTGGATTTATCAGTTGAACTCTTTGGCCCCTAATTGGTTAAATGAGGAACTATCCTTTTCACTGTTTCTTTAGAGATATGGTTATGGGTGAACTGATGGACTCTGTCTGCTATAATATTAGGCATAGATTGTTTGACCTCTATACACTTATGAGTCATAAAGGACCTTTTTTACACTTATGAATGACATTTCAGTTTTTTGTGATGTTTTTGTGATTACTATATGTAGTGGTATTAATATGTGCGTATTGGAACAGTGTTATGCAGATTTTTTTTATAAGTGAACACCCATGTAATTATCTCTGGAGCCTATTTAATATGAGTATAATAATTTTGGAGATGGTTGACCAGATTTGAAGTTTGAATATTTATTATACATACAATTTTGGTGCCGAATGTGCTGTTGATGAATGGCAATGGTTCAGAATGCTCACTGTTGTGACCTATATGGACTAGAATATGCGTTTCACGATTCTGTTTTATATATGTCAATAAGTTGTACAGATCACTGTTTGTTTATTAGTTGATGTGTCCTGCCAGAGCCAGCCCTAACAAATATGATGCCCTAGGCAAGATTTTGGCTGGTGCCCCCTAGCACCGCCACTAGTTCTGAAGGAGATGCCTGGCATGAGTCATCTGGCAGCTCTGCTAACGTCTGGCGCCTTTTGTTTCTGAAAATGCATCTTATTTGCATTACTATGTGGCTAGGATGCACAAGCAGCTTCTGCTGATTAAAATAATATGCAGCCTGCCTATATTCTGTGTGTGACTGTGGCTGTATCTGCATAAGAAATGCTACATTACAGTGATTTCCAGGAATACACTACAATGTAGTATTTCGTATGCAGATACAGCCGCAGGCACACACAGTATATAGGCATGCCGCATATCATTTTAATCAGCAGAAGCTGCTGGTGCCCCTAAGCATACCAAATGCCCTAGGCATTTGCCTAGTTTGCCTATGCCTAAGGTCGGCTCTGTGTCCTGCCCTTCTGAGCTGTACGTCATGACCAATGTGCACCTGTGAATGGTTGGTTGCCGGGCAACGTGGTCGTCAGTCTGTGCGGGTCACCGCCGGATGTTATCATTGGGCTATGGGCACGCCTATGGGTCTGCATCACAGGTTGCTAGGTGATGCGGGTGTAGGCACGCGGACATCACTTCCGGGTGACGTTATGATGCAGCTGCCTAGCATCTTGGTGCCCTCACTGGTGGCTAGAGTTGTGAAAACCAGCTTGTGCGGCAGTTCCGAGTGACGTCATAGAAGGGCTTCCCGGCATCCTGTAACCTCGGTAATAGACAGGCCACGGCGGGTGGCGGGAAGGCTTGTTAGATGGATGGACAGGTGTACTTGCTTAAGGTGAGTTAGTAACATATTTAAGAAGCATTTTTAGACAGTAACAGGTTGATACCCTCCTGAGGACGGCATGGACCAAAACAGCTGTTTGGAGCTGTGACTGGGTTGGTCAGAGGACCCCAGGAACTATGAGGTACACAGATATAACATGTTCTGAGCAATGAACTGTCTTTGCTCATTATGCTGAATTTTGCATATTATATTACTTAATTAAATTTGTTTAAATCGAGTGCTGGTCTCATCTTCAACATAGCCCCTGCTGGAGCCTCATGGTGTGGATGTTTGGATATGCTACTATCTGACCGGGCACCTGTGGATTATGGATTCTAGTGTAGTTTTTTTCTTGTGCGTGTTTATATATATATGTATATATATATATATATATATATATATATATACAAATAGAACATTCAGCACTCACCATAGCAAGCTCACTTGTTCTCACAACATCAATAAATAAATGATGGGGGTTTAGATAGTGAATTGGCCAATGCACGGAAGCCTGCAAACCGCTCGCCAAGGTACCCCACCTTCATGCAGTTCCTACACTATCACAAAGCCTTAAAAATTAAAACCTGGCAACTGTATCGCACAAAATAAAACTGCAAATTTGCCTACTTGGTTTAATGTATACCTGCCACATATCTTATAGCTTTTAAAGGTATACTAGTCACCTGACACTGGCTGATAAATTACTAAGGAGCAGCTGACACAGGTTTAGAACAATTGAGTTTACACAGGGGTGCATGAAAAGGCCTGTGACCATGGTTAATAAGAGTTAACCAAAGATTAACCCCGTAATATACAAACAAATATAGAAAACCACAGCACTCGCCACCCCAGAAGCGGGGTGCAGTGTCTGCACTCACCACTCATAAGATTGGCCTGTAATGTATACTGGCCACCAGCACGGGCCCTGTAATGTAAACTAGTCACTAGGATGGGCCCTGTAATGTATACTGGTCACTAGAATTTACCTGTAATGTATACTGGTCACTAGGATGGGCCCCGTAGTGTGTACTGGTCACTAGGATAGTCCCTTTTTTGTATACCGGTAACTAGAATGGTCTCTGTATTGTATTCTGGGCCATGTAATGTATTCTGCACACTAGTATGGGCCCTGTAATGTTTACTGGTCAGTAGAATGGGCACTGTAATGTATACTGGTCAAGAGGATAAGCCCTCTAGGGTATACTAGTCACTATGATGGGCCCCGTAGTGTGTACTGGTCACTAGGATGGTCCCTTTTTTTGTAAACCGGTAACTAGAATGGTCCCCGTATTGTATTCCAGTCACAAGAATGGTCCCTGTCACTGGCGTCACTTGTGGGGTGCAGGGGTATGAGGTGACACTATCTAAGGGGGGTGGGAGTGGGTGACACCCAAGGGCTGTTCCTGCTGAGCAGCTGAACAGGTGTGACACACAATAGGGACCACAGTGCGGCTGCTGCTGGGATCCAGGACTGAAGACTTGCAGGCCTAGCCGCCAGCAGCACTACCAGTCCTAATTTCATGCCCAGACAGCTCTGGTCTCTTCCAGGAAAGCTCAAATGTGGAAAAAGATGTGAATAACTTGAATAAGGGACACTACCATGTGGTGTAATGTGAATAACGGGCATTATGTGCAGTGAACTGTGAATAAGCTTGTGCTACTGCGTGGCATAATTTGAATTGGGGGTACTACTGTGTGGCCACGCCCCTTCCTTGTGAAACAACACCCCTTTTTTACTGTGCACGCTTTCGACGTGCACTATCCTTTTATTTAAAAAGAGAGGGAGGGGAGCAATTTATAGTTTGCAGGGGGGCACTGGACACCATAGCACTGGCCGTGTACCCAGCGTATACCCCTTTCACACTGACAAATATTTTCCAGGTAATTGCACATGAATGCGCATCAACCCGGGAATTTTCTCAGTGTGAAAGGGTCGTGAAAGAATATCCCGGGTCGAGCATCCCGGCATTTCATCCCAGGTCGCGACCTGGGTTGAAGCCAGAATCGACCGTGGATGTGTGCAGTGTGAATGTGCCCTACCCGGTATTCTGTACACGGGACCTTAAAAAATGCCTCTGATTGGAGCTTTCTTGGGCTCAGAAAAGATGATGTCATCATCCAGAGCCCAGGAAAGCAGAGGAGAGGCCCTGGAAAGCGCTGAGCAGAGGTGACAGGCAACATGGCGATCTGGATAAATCAAGAGAGCAGAGATCTGCTCAGCATAAGGGGGAGGAGGAAATCAAGAGACAGATAATAGGTTGCGATGCTGTAAGCAGGCCCCACCCCTCCCTTTGCTTGCCTATTGTGACCTCATCTATATGAGCAAGAAAAAATTCCATTTCTAATGATAAACATATGTATTTGCAGGAATTTCCCGAGATCAGTGTAAACGGAGCTGTCTCGGGTCAATCTGAGGTCTAAGTGCAGCGTGAATGGGGACAATCCTGGGTTGTGTTCCAGGATGCGTCCGGGAACATATTTCCGGGTGTGACCTGGCTCTGTCAGTGTGAAAGGGGTATTAATAGCTGCACAAAAAATTCAATTCTTCAAGTATAAATGTGTGTGTATTTATTTATGTATGTGACTGTACATATGGATGTGTGTGACTATGTGTATGTACAGGGCCGGTGCTAGGGTGCTCAGCGCCCCTCCTGCAAACTATAAATCTGCGCCCTCCCATAATTTACAAAGGGACAGCGTGCATTTAAAAAGGTGTGCGGTCTCACAAGTAAGGGTTGTGGCCACACAATAATTCCCCCATTTCAAATTACGCCACAGAGTAGCACAATTTTATTCACATTACTCCACAAGTAGTAGTGCCTCTAATACACGTAAAACTCACAGTAGTAGCGCTGCTTATACACAAAATGCTCCCAGCAGTAGCGCTGCTTATACATAACGCTCCCAGCAGTAGCGCAGCTGAAACAGAACGCCCCCAGCAATAGCGCCGCTGATACAGAACGCCCCCAGCTGTAGCAATGCTGATACATGACGCCTCCAGCAGTAGTGATGCTGATACATGACGCTTCCAAGAATAGCAGCGATGATGCACGATACCCCCAGTAGTAGCGACACTGATGCACGACGCCCTCAGCAGTAGCTATGCTGATACAGAGCGCCCCCAGCAGTAGTGATACAGAGCGCCCCCAGCAGTAGCGATGCTGATACATGACGCTTCCAAGAGTAGCGGCGATGATGGACGATGCCCCCAGTAGTAATGGCACTGATGCACGATGCCCCCAGCAGTAGAGATGGTGATACAGAGCGCCCCCCGGCAGTAGCGATGCTGATACATGATGCCCCCAGTAATAGCGGCGCTGATGCATGACGCCCCCAGTAGTAGCGGTGCTGATGCGTAATGCCCCCAGTAGTAGCGGCGCTGATACACGATGCCCCCAGTAGTAGCGGCGCTGATACAGAGTGCCCCCAGTAGTAGCGGTGCTGATACAGAGCACCCCCAGTAGTAGCGGTGCTGATACAGAGCGCCCCCAGTAGTAGCGGTGCTGATACAGAGTGCCCCCAGTAGTAGCGGTGCTGATACACAACGCCCCCAGTAGTAGCGGCGCTGATACAGAGTGCCCCCAGTAGTAGTGGTGCTGATACAGAGCGCCCCCAGTAGTAGCGGTGCTGATACAGAGCGCCCCCAGTAGTAGCGGTGCTGATACAGAGTGCCCCCAGTAGTAGCGGTGCTGATACAGAGTGCCCCCAGTAGTAGCGGCAATGATACACGACACCCCCAGTAGTAGCGGTGCTGATACAGAGCGCCCCCAGTAGTAGCGGTGCTGATACAGAGCGCCCCCAGTAGTAGCGGTGCTGATACAGAGTGCCCCCAGTAGTAGCGGTGCTGATACAGAGTGCCCCCAGTAGTAGCGGTGCTGATACACGACGCCCCCAGTAGTAGCGGCGCTGATACAGAGTGCCCCCAGTAGTAGTGGTGCTGATACAGAGCGCCCCCAGTAGTAGCGGTGCTGATACAGAGCGCCCCCAGTAGTAGCGGTGCTGATACAGAGTGCCCCCAGTAGTAGCGGTGCTGATACAGAGTGCCCCCAGTAGTAGCGGCAATGATACACGACACCCCCAGTAGTAGCGGTGCTGATACAGAGCGCCCCCAGTAGTAGCGGTGCTGATACAGAGCGCCCCCAGTAGTAGCGGTGCTGATACAGAGTGCCCCCAGTAGTAGCGGTGCTGATACAGAGTGCCCCCAGTAGTAGCGGCACTGATACACGACGCCCCCAGTAGTAGCGGTGCTGATACAGAGAGCCCCCAGTAGTAGCGGTGCTGATACAGAGTGCCCCCAGTAGTAACGGCACTGATACACGACGCCCCCAGTAGTAGCGGCGCTGATACAGAGCGCCCCCAGTAGTAGCGGTGCTGATACAGAGCGCCCCCATTAGTATCGCCACTAATGCACAACGTACCCAGCAATATATTAGTATGCCCAACGAGCCCACAACCCCCCCCCCCACACACACACACACACACACACACAGTCACACACATATGCATACTCACTCAGGAAAAAATACACACACGGCTGGATCTGGGGCAGCATGTCCTCCTCTACAGCAGTCTTGCGGTCCCATTTAGCTCCGCCCCCTGAGTCCGTGTAGCTAGGCCCCTTCCTAAATGCCTGATGCTGTGTTGAGTACGGGGGAGAGAGAGGAGGCATGTACATGCTGCTGGCGCCGCTGCAATGTGATAGGCGCAGCAGCAGGGGATCTCAGCACAGGGATGCAGAGCAGGGACAGCGCCTCTCCCCCCTGGCGCCTACCTGCACTGCATCCCTTTGCTGAGCGGCTTGCGCCGGACCTGTGTATGTATGTATGTATGTATGTATGTATGTGACAGTCAGTAGCGGATCTTGCTACGGGCACACGTGATTTTTGCCCGGGGGGCCGCCATCCGGAGGGCGCCGCCGCCGTGGCAAGATCCGTTACTGGTGTTGCTACCCCCAGGTGCCGGTACTGCTGTGCGGTGCGCCAGAGATGGAGGGCAGCAGTAGGCGGGCATCAGGAGCGGCGATGGTAAGTATTAATTTTTTTTTTAAAGCAGCACAAACGGGGGCAATACTACTGGGGCCACAAATGGGGACAATACTACTGGAGCCACAAACGGGGGCAATACTACTGGGGCCACAAAAGGGGCAATACTACTGGGGTCACAAACGGGGGCAATACTACTGGGGGCACATTGACCACACCCCTTTATGAAGCCACGCCCCTATTTTCACCCGGGGCGCCACAAGGGCCAGAACCGGCCCTGGTGACAGTATGAATGTGATTGTGTATGACAGAAAATATGTATGTGTATCATTGTTTTTTGTGTGCTTGTTAGTAATGGACGGCTGACGGAGCTATTCAATTGTTCTGCTGTTCGGGCGCGACTGCACTAATAAGTGCATTTGTCATGCCCAAATGCACCAGGTTTAGCTGCATAAAGCGATATACCTTACCTCATCACTAGAATTTTAAAAGTAGTGTCTACATCTCAGTTAACACAGAAAAACCTATTAGTATTTGTAATCCTTATCAATCTCTGTCCCTTCTGACAACAAATAAACATTAGCCACTATCTAACCAGCAAATCATGCTCTCTTCTTTATTTTTCTATATTCTATATTCACAGTACTTATACCGCTTTATAATGATGTATGCACATGCAAAACTCACTATACCTTCACAGAGGCTAACATTTTGGAAATTGTATATAGGCCTAATTCTATTAACACAATGATTACAAGATGTTACTTCAGCAATCATTCATACGGGCGGTCTTCAGGTTGCCGGCGGCCGGCCTCCCTGCGACCACCATACCGGCGCCGGAATCCTGACAGCCGGCATACCGACATCTTTTCTCCCTCTTGGGTGTCCATGACCCCCCTGGAGGGAGAATAGATAGCGTGGTGAGTGCCTCGAGCCCGCAAGGGGCTCATTTGCAATCGACCAGCTGTCTGTATGCCTTCAGTCAGGATTCCGGCGCCGGTATGCTGGTCGCCGAGACCCCGACAGCCGGCAAACCACACTACACCCATTCATACTGTAGATAATTTGACTGGCATTCTTATTTGTCATTCCATAGTCTAATAATTAGAGATGAGCGGGTTCGGTTCCTCGGAATCCGAAGCCTCCGAACTTCACCCATTTTACACGGGTCTGAGGCAGACTCGGAACCTCCCGCCTTGCTCGGTTAACCCGAGCGCGCCCGAACGTCATCATCCCGCTGTCGTATTCTCGTGAGATTCGTATTCTATATAAGGAGCCGCTCTTTGCCACCATTTTCACTCGTGCATTGGAGATGATAGGGAGAGGACGTGTGCAGCGTTCTCTCAGTTGTGTTCAGTGTGCTGCAAATATCTGTGCTCAGTGTGCTGCAAATATCTGTGCTCAGTGTGCTTGCAAATATCTGTGCTCAGTGTGCTTGCAAATATCTGTGCTCAGTGTGCTGAAAATATCTACGTTCTCTGCCTGAAAAACGCTCCATATCTGTGCTGCATTGTAGTATATAGTAGGAGGACAGTGCAGAATTTTGCTGACCAGTGACCACCAGTATTATATCAGTACGGTACAGTAGTCCACTGATCTACCTACCTCTGTGTCGTCAAGTATACTATCCATCCATACCTGTGGTGCATTTTAGTTGTTGTGCGCAGTAGTAGGAGGACAGTGCATAATTTTGCTGACCACCAGTATATAATATATAGCAGTATGGTACAGTAGTCCACTGCTCTACCTACCTCTGTGTCGTCAAGTATACTATCCATCCATACCTGTGGTGCATTTAAGTTTTGCGCAGTAGTAGGAGGACAGTGCATAATTTTGCTGACCACCAGTATATAATATATAGCAGTACGGTACAGTAGTCCACTGCTCTACCTACCTCTGTGTCGTCAAGTATACTATCCATCCATACCTGTGGTGCATTTTAGTTGTTGTGCGCAGTAGTAGGAGGACAATGCATAATTTTGCTGACCACCAGTATATAATATATAGCAGTACGGTACAGTAGTCCACTGCTCTACCTACCTCTTTGTCGTCAAGTATACTATCCATCCACACCTGTGGTGCATTTTAGTTGTTGTGCGCAGTAGTAGAAGGACAGTGCATAATTTTGCTGACCACCAGTATATAATATATAGCAGTACGGTACAGTAGTCCACTGCTCTACCTACCTCTGTGTCGTCAAGTATACTATCCATCCATACCTGTGGTGCATTTTAGTTGTTGTGCGCAGTAGTAGGAGGACAATGCATAATTTTGCTGACCACCAGTATATAATATATAGCAGTACGGTAGAATAGTCCACTGCTCTACCTACCTCTGTGTCGTCAAGTATACTATCCATCCATACCTGTGGTGCATTTTAGTTGTTGTGCGCAGTAGTAGGAGGACAGTGCATTATTTTGCTGACCACCAGTATATAATATATAGCAGTACGGTACAGTAGTCCACTGTTCTACCTACCTCTGTGTCGTCAAGTATACTATCTATCCATACCTGTGGTGCATTAGTTGTTGTGCGCAGTAGTAGGAGGACAATGCATAATTTTGCTGACCACCAGTATATAATATATAGCAGTACGGTGCAGTAGTCCACTGCTCTACCTACCTCTGTGTCGTCAAGTATACTATCCATCCATATCTGTGGTGCATTTTAGGTGTTGTGCGCAGAAGTAGGATGACAGTGCATAATTTTGCTGACCACCAGTATATAATATATAGCAGTACGGTGCAGTAGTCCACTGCTCTACCTACCTCTGTGTCGTCAAGTATGCTATCCATCCATACCTGTGGTGCATTTTAGTTGTTGTGCGCAGTAGTAGGAGGACAGTGCATAATTTTGCTGACCACCAGTATATAATATATAGCAGTACGGTCCAGTAGTCCATTGCTCTACCTACCTCTGTGTCGTCAAGTATACTATCCATCCATACCTGTGGTGCATTTTAGTTGTTGTGCCCAGTAGTAGGAGGACAGTGCATAATTTTGCTGACCACCAGTATATAATGTATAGCAGTACGGTGCAGTAGTCCACTGCTCTACCTACCTCTGTGTCGTCAAGTATACTATCCATCCATACCTGTGGTGCATTTAAGTTTTGCATAGTAGTAGGAGGACAGTGCATAATTTTGCTGACCACCAGTATATAATATATAGCAGTACGGTACAGTAGGCCATTGCTATTGATATATTACTGGCATATAATTCCACAAATAAAAAAATGGAGAACAAAAATGTGGAGGGTAAAATATGGAAAGATCAAGATCCACTTCTACCTCGTGCTGAAGCTGCTGCCACTAGTCATGGCCGAGATGATGAAATTCCATCAACGTCGTCTGCCAAGGCCGATGCCCAATGTCATAGTAGAGAGCATGTAAAATCCAAAAAACAAAAGTTCAGTAAAATGACCCAAAAATCTAAATTAAAAGCGTCTGAGGAGAAGCGTAAACTTGCCAATATGCCATTTACGACAGGGAGTGGCAAGGAACGGCTGAGGCCCTCTCCTATGTTCCTCATGACTAGTGGGTCAGCTTCACATGAGGATGGAAGCACTCATCCTCCCACTAGAAAAATGAAAAGACTTAAGCTGGCAAAAGCACAGCAAAGAACTGTGTGTTCTTTTAAATCACAAATCCCCAAGGAGAGTCTAATTGTGTCGGTTGCGATGCCTGACCTTCCCAACACTGGACAGGAAGAGGTGGCACCTTCCACCATTTGCACGCCCCCTGCACCCGCAGTCCAGTTCCTGATAGTCAAATTGAAGATGTCACTGTTGAAGTACACCAGGATGAGGATATGGGTGTTGCTAGCGCTGAGGAGGAAATTGACAAGGAGGATTCTGATGGTGAGGTGGTTTGTTTAAGTCAGGCACCCAGGGAGACACCTGTTGTCCGTGGGATGAATATGGCCATTGACATGCCTGGTCAAAATACAAAAAAAAATCACCTCGTCGGTGTGGAATTATTTTAACAGAAATGCGGACAACAGGTGTCAAGCCGTGTGTTGCCTCGTTAACCACCTAGGAACATCCTCCCTTATACGTCACCTGGAGCGCATTCATCAGAAGTCACTGACAAGTTCAAAAACTTTGGGTGACAGCGGTAGCAGTCCACTGACAACTAAATCCCTTCCTCTTGTAACCAATTTCCTACAAACCACACCACCAACTCCCTCAGTGTCAATTTCCTCCTTAGACAGGAACGCCAATAGTCCTGCAGGCCATCTCACTGTAAAGTCTGACGAGTCCTCTCCTGCCTGGGATTCCTCCGATGCATCCTTGAGTGTAACGCCTACTGCTGCTGGTGCTGCTGTTGTTGTTGCTGGGAGTCGATCGTCATCCCAGAGGGGAAGTCGGAAGACCACTTGTACTACTTCCAGTAAGCAATTGACTGTCCAACAGTCCTTTGCGAGGAAGATGAAATATCACAGCAGTCATCCTGCTGCAAAGCGGATAACTCAGGCCTTGGCAGCCTGGGCGGTGTTAAATGTGTTTCCGGTATCCACCGTTAATTCACAGGAAACTAGAGATTTGCTTGAGGTACTGTGTCCCCGGTACCAAATACCATCTATGTTCCATTTCTCTAGGCAGGCGATACCGAGAATGTACACAGACCTCAGAAAAAGAGTCACCAGTGTCCTAAAAAATGCAGTTGTACCCAATGTCCACTTAACCACGGACATGTGTACAAGTGGAGCAGGGCAGACTAAGGACTATATGACTGTGAAAGCCCACTGGGTAGATGTATTGCCTCCCGCAGCAAGAACAGCAGCGGCGGCACCAGTAGCAGCATCTCACAAACGCCAACTCATTCCTAGGCAGACTACGCTTTGTATCACCGCTTTCCATAAGAGGCACACAGCTGACAACCTCTTACGGAAACTGAGGAACATCATCGCAGAATGGCTTACCCCAATTGGACTCTCCTGGGGATTTGTGACATCGGACAACGCCACCAATATTGTGCGTGCATTACATGTGGGCAAATTCCAGCACGTCCCATGTTTTGCACATACATTGAATTTGGTGGTGCAGAATTATTTAAAATACGACAGGGGCATGCAAGAGATGCTGTCGGTGGCCCGAAGAATTGCGGGCCACTTTCGGCATTCAGCCACCGCGTGATGAAGACTGGAGCACCAGCAAACACTCCTGAACCTGCCCCGCCATCATCTGAAGCAAGAGGTGGTAACGAGGTGGAATTCAACCCTCTATATGCTTCAGAGGATGGAGGAGCAGCAAAAGGCCATTCAAGCCTATACAGCTACCTACGATATAGGCAAAGGAGGGGGAATGCACCTGACTCAAGCGCAGTGGAGAACGATTTCAACGTTGTGCAAGGTTCTGCAACTTGCCACACGTGAAGTCAGTTCAGACACTGCCAGCCTGAGTCAGGTCATTCCCCTCATCAGGCTTTTGCAGAAGAAGCTGGAGAGATTGAAGGAGGAGCTAAAACAGAGCGATTCCGCTAGGCATGTGGGACTTGTGGATGGAGCCCTTAATTCGCTTAACCAGGATTCACGGGTGGTCAATCTGTTGAAATCAGAGCACTACATTTTGGCCACCGTGTTCGATCCTAGATTTAAAACCTACGTTGGATCTCTCTTTCCGGCAGAGACAAGTCTGCAGAGGTTCAAAGACCTGCTGGTGAGAAAATTGTCAAGTCAAGCGGAAAGTGACCCGTCAACAGCTCCTGCTTCACATTCTCCCGCAACTGGGGCTGTGAGGAAAAGAATAAGAATTCCGAGCCCACCCGCTGGCGGTGATGCAGGGCAGTCTGGAGCGAGTGCTGACATCTGGTCCGGACTGAAGGACCTGCCAACGATTACTGACATGTCGTCTACTGTCACTGCATATGATTCTGTCACCATTGAGAGAATGGTGGAGTATTATATGAGTGACCGCATCCAAGTAGGCACGTCAGACAGTCCGTATGTATACTGGCAGGAAAAAGAGGCAATTTGGAGGCCCTTGCACAAACTGGCTTTATTTTACCTAAGTTGCCCCCCCTCCAGTGTGTACTCCAAAAGAGTGTTTAGTGCAGCCGCTCACCTTGTCAGCAATCGGCGTACAAGGTTACTTCTAGAAAATGTGGAGAAGATGATGTACATCAAAATGAATTATAATCAATTCCTCCATGGAGACATTCACCAGCAATTGCCTTCAGAAAGTACACAGGGACCTGTGATGGTGGATTCCAGTGGGGACGAATTAATAATCTGTGAGGAGGGGGATGTACACAGTGAAAGGGGTGAGGAATCGGAGGATGAGGAGGAGGTGGACATCTTGCCTCTGTAGAGCCAGTTTGTTCAAGGAGAGATTGATTGCTTCTTTTTTGGTGGGGGCCCAAACCAACCAGTCATTTCAGCCACAGTCGTGTGGCAGACCCTGTCGCTGAAATGATGGGTTTGTTAAAGTGTGCATGTCCTGTTTATACAACATAAGGGTGGGTGGGAGGGCCCAAGGACAATTCCATCTTGCACCTCTTTTTTTCTTTAATTTATCTTTGCATCATGTGCTGTTTGGGGACTATTTTTTAAATCTGCCATCCTGTCTGACACTGCAGTGCCACTCCTAGATGGGCCAGTTGTTTGTGTCGGCCACTTGGGTCGCTTAGCTTAACCATCCAGCGACCTTGGTGCACCTCTTTTTTTCTTTGCATCATGTGCTGTTTAGGGACTATTTTTTAAATCTGCCATCCTGTCTGACACTGCAGTGCAACTCCTAGATGGGCCAGGTGTTTGTGTCGGCCACTTGGGTCGCTTAGCTTAGTCATTCAGCGTACTCGGTGCAAATTTTTGGACTAAAAATAATATTGTGAGGTGTGAGGTGTTCAGAATAGTCTGTAAATGAGTGGAAATTACGGTTATTGAGGTTAATAATACTATGGGATCAAAATTACCCCCAAATTCTATGATTTAAGCTGTTTTTGAGGGTTTTTTGTAAAAAAACACCAGAATCCAAAACACACCCGAATCCGACAAAAAATTTTCAGGGAGGTTTTGCTAAAACGCGTCCGAATCCAAAACACGGCCGCGAAACCGAATCCAAAACCAAAACACAAAACCCGAAAAATGTCCGGTGCACATCACTACTAATAATAGGTCTGGTTATTATAGTCTGGTTGGTGTGTACAGAACAATCCACATCTTCCATTGTGGTCATTTTTTGAAACATTGACCAATATGTTTAGTGAAATAGTTTTAAGTTAAACTTATATTTCTGTTTTTTCGTTACTGTATTTATGTACCATCACAGCAATTCTGGGGCACAGGTTCTCCCTGTTCAACAACATTAAAGCATCTATGGTGTTAGGGAACATTTCTTTTGTAAGTAACTTTGACCCAAAATGCAATCATGAAGTTGGCTACCTGAAATATCACATGATGCATATACTGTAGTTCCCATAGCAAAGTGAAGGTTGGGTGTGACAGGACTTCCCCTAGATCAACCACAATTACTAAGTTTAATCAGCTATTGAAGAATGCATGGGTTAGTGGTTTGAGTCACTCTTGTGGCCAGACCTTCAACATGCAAGTTATTAATATAGGTAGGTGTAGCATTAGTGGAGACTAAGGTACGGATTAAAACTTACTAAATGAGAGAATTTTATGGCAAATAGATTGCATGAGTTTACTTTCTGAATAATATGAAAATACTTGCAATGTGCTTTAGTGAAGTTTTTCTAAATTAAAAATTAGTTTGCTGCATTCTGCTTATGGGCCCTCATTCCGAGTTGTTCGCTCGCTAGCTACTTTTAGCAGCATTGCACACGCTAGGCCGCCGCCCTCTGGGAGTGTATCTTAGCTTAGCAGAACAGCGAACGAAAGAGTAGCAGAATTGCGTTTAAATAATTCTTAGCAGTTTCTGAGTAGCTCGAGACTTACTCCTACACTGCGATCAGCTCAGCCCATTTCGTTCCTGGTTTGACGTCACAAACGCGCCCTGCGTTCGGCCAGCCACTCCCCCGTTTCTCCAGACACTCCCGCGTTTTATCCTGGCACGCCTGCGTTTTCCGCACACTCCCAGAAAACGGTCAGTTTCCGCCCAGAAACACCCACTTCCTGTCAATCACACTCCGATCACTTCAACGATGAAAATTCTTCGTTCGGACGTGAGTAAATCTATTAAGTTTTGTGTTAAAATACTTAGCGCATGCGCACTGCGTACCATGCGCATGTGCATTTTTGCCTTAATCGCTCCATTGCGAAAATCGGCAACGAGCGAACAACTCGGAATGACCCCCATGGAGTCAACAACAGCAATATTATGCAATGAAGGGTTCAGTATGATAAACCAATGGACGGGATGCCAGCTGTCAGTATACCAACAGCAGCATCCCATCCATCATAATCCCAACAGCCCCACATTTAGCCCCCTAACCTTCATCTTTTTCCTATCCTAACCCTCCCTTGTGTGGGTCTAATCCTAACCCTCACCGGTGGTGCCTAACCCTTACCGCTACGTGCCTAGCCCTCCCTTCCCCGCTAGGTGCCTAACCCTCCCTTCTCTGCTGCCTAACCCTAACCCTGCTGCCTAACCCTAACCCTACCTTCCCTGCTGCCTAACCCTAACCCTCCCCGTTAGGTGCCTAACCCTAACCTCCCCTTTTATGTGGCTAACTTTCCCTACCCGGTCTATAACCGTAACGTTCCTATGCGTGGACTCTAGGCCTAACACCCCCCCCCCCCCCCATTCTGCTGCCTAATCATAACCTCTTACCTACCCCACCCCACCACGGGATGGTAGCGCGTCCCGCTGTCAGAAAGATCAGAATGTCAGCTTTCGGTATTTTGATGCTGGTATCCCGTTTGGTATTGGTATATTGATGCCAGGATTGTGTCATCCCTCGGGATCCCGACATTGGTATATCGACCGCTGGGATCGTATTTGTCAGGAAACTAACTGCTTCCGGCAATGAAGGCTTTTAATTGATATTTCTGTTAGAGATGGACAAATCTCACTCTGCTCAATTTTTCAATTTGTGATAGTAAACTTAATAAATTAGGCTTTTCTTATTTGTTAAAACAAAAATAAAATTACTGTAAAACGGTTTTAAACAGTATAATTCAAGTTACATTTTTTGTTATATTATCTGTCTATATAAGTTTGATTTTCAAAAGCAACATTTTTGTAGTAATTTTTATCTTTATTGTAACAAAGTAATATGCTGACTTACAATTTCTCAAATTCACAGAATTTCATCATATGGATCTGACGATCTTGACTGCAAAATGCTATTCTTGCTGTGATGTAATCAGAATCGGACTGGCACACAGGGGTATAGGGGAACTCCTGGTTGGCCCCATTGCCTGAGGGTTCAACCCCTCTTCTAGGGATCAGGTTCCAGACTGTGCACTTGAATTATACATTATACATGGAATGCAGGTAAGTTACCGGCTATCGGGAACCCGGCGTTCAGGATACCAATGACAAAAATCTCCCGACCGCCGGTGAAATGCCGGCGGTCGGAATCCTGACCGAAGCCCGGAATTCCCACTTGGGTGGTGGTCTCACCACCCGAGGGGGATATAATGCTTGCCACCGGGCCCGAGGGGTCTCACTGAGCTCGCTGCTGGCATTCCGGCTTTCTGGATTCTGGCGTCAGTCGGTCTCCCAACCGCCGGTGAATCATGCTGAACCCATATACATATGTTACTTATGTTGCTTTATACTGCACAGGACTATGGTACAGTGCATTCATCTGGAAAATGATCATGCATGGAATATATAGTATTTATAAAGGTCCCAGACCATACACTCTCTAATGATTAGCCAAGCCACTGTGTTGGCTGGCCAAACCCCTATGCATGGGCCCCTACCACTGTATTCCCCCGGTGGGCCCTTCATGGCCCAGTCCAACACTGGATGTAGTGTATACCAGGAACGAATGTTCTGCTGTTTTTTTCCATGAAAAGAATGAATTGTGAACTCTGCCAACTGTAGACCTTGGAGTGGGACATTAAGAGATACTGGTTAATGTTTTTCAAGAAAGACGATTCTGGGAAGACAACAAATCTGAATTCTGGCAGTTGAAACTTTTTTAAGGGGATTGGTGCACTAGAAATTGTGATTTTACCCATATCAACCAATTGTATTCCAAATGTCATCTTTTTCTAGATCCAGTTACAAAAGAAAAGAAAAGCAAAAATCTGAGTGGTTGCTGAGGGTTACAACACTCTTTCCAGGAGCAACAGAATGTTTCCAAAGTCAGTGATTAAAAGATCTGCACAATACAGTGACAATAGTCCATATAATATATACAAGAAGATATGCTACATCATTTTTCAGCTCTATGGAGGGGACATAACCTTTATAAAAAATATACATTACAGTAGTTCTAATATGATGAATATACTATTAATAGCAATGAATTTGTAATACATATGTATGCAGCCTACATGATCTGAAATATCACTATGACTTGTGTGATACCATAAACAGTTAATATCTGTTTAGAAAGTTATTCTTTCTACATGTCAACCTTCTATTTGTCCTTAAACATATTCAAAGTATACATCCCCCTTTCTGTTTAGCTTTTATCTCTCCTGTTCATGAAAAAAATTACCAAGGCAGCTGAAGATCAGCTTCAGACACTAAGGACACTTTCTGACTGTCCTTGGGAAACGAAACCTTTCATAATATTATAAAATAAGAGAAAATAACGGCAAGTCTGTTCAGATTTACCATTGTGTCAGCTGAGTGTCCTAATGAACTAAGGGCCTTATTTAGTAGCCAATGCTACTGAGATACGATCACATCTCCCTGTGGTCCGCCGCAGTGCACACGTGCGGGTAGGGAGATGCGATCGCTTCTCAGTAATGCGAACGCCTCTGCCTGATTGACAGGCAGAGGCATTTGCGGGGCAGTTGGGGGCTACGACGCGCCGATGCAAGGGCATGGCATCTGTAACGGGTGCAGGACATTTTCAGGGCAGCCAGGTGATGTCACACACACAGCCGTCGCGAACAGGAAAATGGCGGCGACCCAACTGCCTTCCTTATTTAATGATGCGATTGCATCGGTGGCTGCCATTAGCATGCTGGGCGGTCTTGCCCTGTGCTGGGTGGCCCCCAGCGTACGAGTGATAGCAGTTGCAGTTTTGCTAAGTTAGCAAAACTGCAATTGAAGCTGAATGAGGGCCTGTATGTATCACCAGTTTGCAGGTATATAATCCAGGGATTTTAGTTTCAGTAGCACAGCACCATGTAACATCCAAAGAATAAATTGGACTCCTTCACTTTTAATTTAGCATTATTTTAACTTTAGTAGTGGAGATAACAGGAGCGTTATTGTCTCTAGGTGGGCACTTTAGCCAGGTTGTATAGTTTAGTGGCAGACTAAAGGGCACATAAATTGTATAAACAAATAAAACTTTCTGCGTTGGTCATATCTATGCACCATATGACTAGGCAGCTCCCCAATACCCACCAGTGCTCATCACTGAGCAGGAGGAGACGAGCAGTTATTGGTCCCTTAATTACAACATACCTTCTCCTTCAGGGATCCTTGTAGTGTAGTGGACAGGATCCCAAAAGAATAACTCCCCAATAAAAATATGAGGGATCAAGAAAATGGGGGGTTAACTTTTTCAATTGTATACCCAATTTTCCTATGACAGGAAAAAAACAATAGAAAAAAATATGAAATGTTATTATTTAAATTATCTCTATTTTAAAAGGGATGCCCGCATTTCCAGGGGTTTAGCTAAAGCTTTGCTGCAGGATTTAGTTGGATGGATATACAGAAGCACCACCAGGAGCAGTTATCATGCTTCCGCAAGAGTGCTCTCTTGTATGGTAGTGCTAGTCTGGGTTTCTGAGATATTGAGAGAAAATAATAGTACACTGATCTTTATGCTATTTTAAATGAATGTATTAATCTTATAATTGAAATGCATAATGGCATCACAGCCAGTGTACATCTGTGTCCCTTAAGTGATATGCTATTCTGGGATGAATGTGGCAGTATCTAACTGAGTGCACCAGGTTTATATAAGGTATTCCTGTCGATACCCCTCTCATTGCCATCAGCCACACACAAGTATAGACAATGCTATTGCCTGTATGTGTGTACACTATCTCTTTAGGTATACTTATAGAGATACTGTACACACATATGTAATGGACAGAGCAATTAAGTTTTACAAAAACCAATAAAACCCCACCAAGACATCTAAGATTATACAGCATCTAGAATTATTGACATTTGTCCAAGAGAAATTATACTTTAGCTTTGATTAAAATGTCTCCATCTTGTGTATCTGCAGGAGCTCCCCCAATCCGCAGGTAATAGCTCTCTATGGGGTAAATTTACTAAGATTCGTATTTTCCCGTTTGAGGTCAAAGTTCAATCACGAATGACATCGAAAGTGTAAATATGCAACTTTTTGAATTGATTACGACTAATTTACTAAGCTGCCGTATTCTGCATTTTCGGGTTTTCCGATGTCGATGTCATTCGTTTTTTTTTGGCAGTGTTTTACGTGAGTGACTTGTAAAACACTGCCGACTTTAATACAATGAATCTCGGCCGGATGTGAGAGATCCGTGCTGGGCTTCATTGTGCAGCTTGTAAAAAAAAAAAAAAATGTTTAAATGTATAAAAAAAATTGCGTTGGGTCCCCCCTCCTAAGGCAAACCAGCCTCGGGCTCTTTGAGCCGATCCTGGTTGCAGAAATATGGGGAAAAAATGGACAGGGGTTCCCCCATATTTAAGCAACCAGCATCGGGCTCTGCGCCTGGTCCTGGTTCCAAAAATACGGGGAACAAAAAGAGTAGGGGTCCCCCGTATTTTTGAAACCAGCACCGGGCTCCACTAGCTGGACAGATAATGCCACAGCCGGGGGTCACTTTTATACAGTGCCTTGCGGCCGTGGCATCAAATATCCAACTAGTCACCCCTGGCCGGGGTACCCTGGGGGAGTGGGGACCCCTTCAATCAAGGGGTCCCCCCTCCCCAGCCACCCAAGGGCCAGGGGTGAAACCTGAGGCTGTCCCCCCCATCCAATGGGCTGCGGATGGGGGGCTGATAGCCTTTGTGAAAAGTGATTGATATTGTTTTTAGTAGCAGTACTACAAGGCCCAGCAAGCCTCCCCCGCAAGCTGGTACTTGGAGAACCACAAGTACCAGCATGCGGCGGAAAAATGGGCCCGCTGGTACCTGTAGTACTACTACTAAAAAAATACCCCAATAAAGATAACACACACACACCTTGAAAGTATAACTTTAATACATCCATCCACACCTCCATATACACATACTTACCTTATGTTCCCACGCAGGTCGGTCCTCTTCTCCAGTAGAATCCATGGTGTACCTGTAGAAAAAATTATACTCACATAATCCAGTGTTTTCGGCTCCTCGGTAAAACCTTTTGTAATCCACGTACTTGAAAAAATAAAAAAATGGATACCCGACCACGAACTGAAAGGGGACCCATGTTTTCACATGGGCCCCCTTTCCCCGAATGCCAGAAACCCACTCTGACTGATGTCTAAGTGGGTTTCTTCAGCCAATCAGGGAGCGCCACGTTGTGGCACCCTCCTGATCGGCTGTGTGCTCCTGTACTGTATGACAGGCGGCACACGGCAGTGTTACAATGTAGCGCCTATGCGCTCCATTGTAACCAATGGTGGGAACTTTCAGGTCAGCGGTTGACCGAAAGTGACCTCACCGCTGACCTGAAAGTTCCCACCATTGGTTACAATGGAGCGCATAGGCGCTACATTGTAACACTGCCGTGTGCCGCCTGTCATACAGTACAGGAGCACACAGCCGATCAGGCGGGTGCCACAACGTGGCGCTCCCTGATTGGCTGAAGAAACCCACTTAGACATCAGTCAGAGTGGGTTTCTGGCATTCGGGGAAAGGGGGCCCATGTGAAAACATGGGTCCCCTTTCAGTTCGTGGTCGGGTATCCGTTTTTTTATTTTTTCAAGTACGTGGATTACAAAAGGATTTACCGAGGAGCCGAAAACACTGGATTATGTGAGTATAATTTTTTCTACAGGTACACCATGGATTCTACTGGAGAAGAGGACCGACCTGCGTGGGAACATAAGGTAAGTATGTGTATATGGAGGTGTGGATGGATGTATTAAAGTTATACTTTCAAGGTGTGTGTGTGTTGTCTTTATTGGGGTATTTTTTTAGTAGTAGTACTACAGGTACCAGCGGGCCCATTTTTCTGCCGCATGCTGGTACTTGTGGTTCTCCAAGTACCAGCTTGCGGGGGAGGCTTGCTGGGCCTTGTAGTACTGCTACTAAAAACAATATCAATCACTTTTCACAAAGGCTATCAGCCCCCATCCGCAGCCCATTGGATGGGGGGGACAGCCTCGGGCTTCACCCCTGGCCCTTGGGTGGCTGGGGGGGGACCCCTTGATTGAAGGGGTCCCCACTCCCCCAGGGTACCCCGGCCAGGGGTGACTAGTTGGATATTTGATGCCACGGCCGCAAGGCACTGTATAAAAGTGACCCCCCTCTGTGGCATTATCTGTCCAGCTAGTGGAGCCCGGTGCTGGTTTCAAAAATACGGGGGACCCCTACTCTTTTTGTTCCCCGTATTTTTGAAACCAGGACCAGGCGCTGAGCCCGATGCTGGTTGCTTAAATATGGGGGAACCCCTGTCCATTTTTTCCCCATATTTCTGCAACCAGGATCGGCTAAAAGAGCCCGAGGCTGGTTTGCCTTAGGAGGGGGGACCCCACGCAATTTTTTTTCTGAAAATTTAGAACATTTCCCCCCCCTTCCCACTGAAAAACATGCACGGATCTCATGGATCCGTGCATGCCTATACAAACACGGGATAAAAAAGCAGGTCTGTTTTTTTTTTAGCACTTTTTCACGATTTGTATTTTATCACGGCAGTGTTTGGCTGTTGTCGTCAGTGTTTGTGTTTTGCACTTTTTAGTAAATGACCGATTTCTACCAAATTGCAGGCGTATTTGACCGATGGTGTATTGATTCGTGATTTTTTCCTAGGACTTCCAAAATATTACGAATGCCCTCATCACTGCCGTGATTTTTGCTTAGTAAATTACCGAGATGACACTTTGAAGAAAAAACGGCATCTCAGTCAAAATCGGGACCTTAGTAAATATACCCCTATATGTCCACATAGCAAAAATACAACACGGGTGGCTCCATCAATTGCTGGAGCACAGCATCTTAGGACTCATTTGCCATATGTTAGGAGCTAACTTAATATACAGACTTAAAACCATAAAAATAAGCATAGCATTCAAAAACATAAGACACACAATAATAGTAAGTAAACAAAGTATTACTATTGGAGTAAAACAGGCTACACATTACAATATTGAAGTTTATATTGGGCAATTAGTCCAAAAATGACTCTGATGTCCAATAGTTATACCAGGGCTGGCCAAACCGGTCCTCGAGATCTACCAACAGTTCATGTTTTCCAGGCCTCCTGGAGACCTGTAGAATTGTCAGTTAGGAATGAATGCAGCACATCTTAATTAGTAATGACTACACCTGTGCACCAGCTAGGTGATCTGGAAAATGTGTACTGTTGGTAGATCTCGAGGACTGGTTTGGCCAGCTCTGGGTTATACCATTGAAACAGCTTGGATTATTATTGGACATGTTGGTAAATACAGAGAATAACTTTGGAAGTCTTAAATTGCCTAAAATAAACCTATTCTGCACAACATTAATTTATGAAGAAAGATAATGCAAATGTTACAATACATTTTGTATAACATATTAATCTTGGGTTTTTAATGAATAGCTCTGTCCACTTCTAAAATGCCTTCATTTCAGGGTCTCCAATTTTGGCATGTGGGTTATGATCTGCATGTCTAAAGTCCTCAGTTGTGTCATATTTTGGCTTATCCTTTTTCCATACTCCACCCTGGACCTTGACTTTATTAAGACAAAAAATGTGCCATGTTCATGTTTTTCCCACCTCTGTGGTAACCTACATTTCCTAACAGTAGTAGTCCTTGTCAAAGTTGTAGATCTTTCAGCCATAGCACAGTACATTCTACCTGTAACACACCAGAGGCAGCGGCTACCGCGCTTACCCCTGCGTGTCTGCTGGTCCATCTGGCGGCCCCCGCCTCCTGCGGTCGTCGGGTCCCGGCGTCTGGCTGGCGCTGCTCCCGGTGGTTCTCCAGAGTGTGGGCGCCGCCATTGCACCCGGCGTCATGTGGGCGAGGAGCGGGTGGCGTCACAGAACCGCTCCACCAATCCTGTTAGGGCGGGATATTCAAAACCAGACGCCGGGCAGAGCTCCGGCGCCTGAGTATCGTCGCTTTTCCAGAGGTGATCTCCAGTGCTCCTGTGACCGCTGTGCTACCTCCTAGAGTTTCCAGCATCCAGTCAACTTTCCCAGCATATCGTTCTGCTCGCTCACCAAGTCTCCAGTGTCTTTAAACAGCGCTCCCAAGTTCTTCAATCATCAGCGTCTTTGAACATTGCTCACAAAATCTTCAGTGCCTTTTATCATCGCTCACAAGTTCTTCATTCATCAGTGTCTTTATCATCGCTCACAAGTTCTTCATTTATCAGTGTCTTTATCATCGCTCACAAGTTCTTCAATCATCAGTGTCTTTTTAACATTGCTCACAAGTTCTTCAATCATCAGTGTCTTTTTAACATCGCTCACAAGTTCTTCAATCATCAGTGTCTTTAAACATCGCTCACAAGTTCTTCATACATCAGTGTCTTTATCATCGCTCACAAGTTCTTCATTTATCAGTGTCTTTATCATCGCTCACAAGTTCTTCAATCATCAGTGTCTTTTTAACATCGCTCACAAGTTCTTCAATCATCAGTGTCTTTAAACATCGCTCACAAGTTCTTCAATCATCAGTGTCTCTAAAACATCGCTCACAAATTCTTCAGTGTCTTTTAACATCGCTCACTAGCTCTTCGTTCACCAGTGACTTTAAAAATCGCTCATGAATTCTTTAGTGTCTTTCACCATCGCTCACAAGTTCTTTATTCATGTATCTCTAAACATCGCTCACAAATTCTTCAGTAGCCTTTGACATTGCCCACAAGTCCTCTTTCTTCCATGTGTTGCTGTATTGCTCCCTTCCCTAAATAAAGTTCTTCAGCATTTTTTCATCAAACATAATTGTCAGAGTCCTGTATGAGGAAGGCCTATATCTGGCCTTCTCTGCTCTGACCCAGCTGTGGTTCCCCTTCCCGACCATCGGAGGAGCCCCCGAGTTCACAACACTCCCAATCCAGGTCAGTGACACTACCCCAGTCACTGATTGTAGATGGTTGGTTTGATAAATCGGTTACAAAAGAACACTTCATGCTAAATTATTTCACTACATTTAGTTTTTTTTGCTTTCCAGTAAATAAATCCAAACTATTTATCTTTGTACTAAATGTTTTCTTAAGGTGGGTACCAGTGGCGGATTTAGCGGGGGGGGGGGGTAGGCGATTAGGGCGAACGCCCCCCCTACACATACCGGCACCGGGATGGAGGCCGGGTCCCGCCGCGGTGTTGGGAACGAGGTGGAGAGCGGTGCAGCGCGGCGGGGGAAGGGGAGAGAGAGAGAGCGTTCTGACGCGCATACAGCGGCTGAGCGGCCTCTGTTCTGACCACGCCCCCTCCTTCCTGTACGCGCGTCAGGACGCTCTCTCTCTCTCCCCGTCCCCCGCCGCGCTGCACCGCTCTCCACCTTGTTCCCAATGCCGCGGCGGCACCCGGCCTCCATCCGACTCCTCATGCTGCTGGCTGCAGCAGGTGTCACTGTCAGTGAGTATGCCATGTCTCCTACCCTCCAAACTAAAGTAAGTGTGTGTGTGTGTGCCCCCCTCTGTGTTCCATGTCTCCCCCCTCCGCTCCTAGCTAAAGTGTATATGTCCCTGCATTATTTTGGCTAATTCAGTGTACTGTAATGTGAATTTCGGCTCATTCTACATGCTGTAATGTGAATTTCGGCTCATACATTGTGCTATGATGTGAATTTCGGCTCATTCAGTGTGCTTTAATGTGAATTTTGGCTCATTCTGCGTGCTATAATGTGAATTTTGGCTCATTCTGATGCTATAATGTGAATTTCGGCCCAGTCAGTGTGCTATAATGTGAATTTTGGCTCATTCTGCGTGCTATGATGTGAATTTCGGCTCATTCTGCGTGCTATAATGTGGATTTCGGCTCATTCAGTGTGCTATAATGTGAATTTCGGCTCATTCAGTGTGCTATAACGTGAATTTCGGCTCATTCAGTGTGCTATAACGTGAATTTTGGCTCATTCTGTGTGCTATAACGTGAATTTTGGCTCATTCTGCGTGCAATAACGTGAATTTTGGCTCATTCTGCGTGCTGTAATGTGCATTTCGGCTCATTTTGCGTGCTATGATGTGCATTTCGGCTCATTCTGCGTGCTATGATGTGCATTTCGGCTCATTCTGCGTGCTATGATGTGCATTTCGGCTCATTCATTGTGATATAATGTGCATTTCGGCTCATTCTGCGTGCTATGATGTGCATTTCGGCTCATTCTGCGCGCTATGATGTGCATTTCGGCTCATTCAGTGTGCTATCATATGATGTGCATTTCCGCTCATTCAGTGTGCTATGATGTGAATTTCGGCTCATTCTGCGTGCTATAACGTGAATTTTGGCTCATTCTGCGTGCTATAATGTGAATTTCGTCTCATTCTGCGTGCTATAATGTGAATTTCGGCTCATACAGTGTGCTATAATGTGAATTTCGGCTCATTCAGTGTGCTATAATGTGAATTTTGGCTCATTCTGCGTGCTATAACGTGAATTTTGGCTCATTCTGCGTGCTATAATGTGAATTTTGGCTCATACAGTGTGCTATAATGTGAATTTCGGCTCATTCTGTGTGGTGTAGAAACAGAATTTGTCGGCAGATAAGAACCACTTGGCCCATCTAGTCTGCCCCTTTTTTTTTTTTTTACATAATTTTTTATCTCTAACCTTATCTGATCCTTATTTCTTTGTAAGAATATCCTTACGTCTATCCCATGCATGTTTAAATTGCCCTACTGTCTTAGCCTCTACCACCTCTGATGGAAGGAATGGCGATTCGCCAGTCTGTATCACCAGTGCGCAGGGTCCTCTCCACTAACTGGCAACATTTTATTAGTAATGGCAACAATAGGAAATTTAGAAGCGAACGGGAAGGGCATTACTAAGTGGGAGGGGCTATGATTAGGGGGAGGAGTCATAATTCTTAAACCGCCCCCCCCCCCTAAAAGTTAAGTCTAGATCCGCCACTGGTGGGTACACACTTACTGATATAGTAAATAATGTCGCTCATCTTGCCCTTCCTGAGCGACACAGTTCACCATATTGACTAGTGTGTATGCTGCCCAATGACAAGCGATGCGCTGCCATGTGAGTCATTAGCGACCCTCGCTGTTGGCCATGCATGCAGCTCAGTTTGGACTGTTGTCCAAAAACTGCATGCACGGTCCTGCAGTGGTGTGACATAGAAACATAGAAACATAGAATTTGACGGCAGATAAGAACCACTTGGCCCATCTAGTCTGCCCCTTTTTTTTTATCCTTTATGTAATCTCAACCCTTTTCGAACCTGAATTCTTTGTAAGGATATTCATATGCCTATCCCAAGCATGTTTAAATGGCTCTACAGTCTTAGCCTCTACCACCTCTGATGGGAGGCTATTCCACTTATCCACTACCCTTTCTGTGAAGTAATTTTTCCTTAAATTTCCCCTGAACCTGCCTCCCTCCAGTTTCAGTGTATGTCCTCGAGTTCTAATACTTCTCTTCCTTTGAAGAATGTTTCCCTCCTGAACTTTGTTAAAACCTTTGGTATATTTGAAAGTTTCTATCATGTCCCCCCTTTCCCTTCTCTCCTCCAAACTATACATGATAAGATCTTTTTGCCTTTAACATGTGACGTCACTGAGCGATATTGTTTGCATATCGCTCAGTGTGTATGCACTGCCAACAACTGCCCTGGCAGGGAAGGGAACACACCAGGCGCGTCGCTCATAGAGCACATCTCCTGGTGTGTACCCACCCTTAGAATCAATACTTTCTGAGAAATGCACTATTTAACCACCTAATATCAGACTCTGTATTACAAAAAAAAAAATAAGAAGGGGATCTGTGCTTATATAGGGGTATGTTACATCATTTAGATTATATATTATTTAGGTTTGTAAGTTCTAATCCTACTTCTACAGTATATTGCCTTAGGGGCATATTTATCAAATATTGGGTTTTAGATCCCATAACTGTAATTGCTTATGGCTGTTATTGACAGCAGTAAGAAATTATTTACAGCTTGAATGTATAAAAAAAACACATGCAGGGACAGGTCTCTGTGATGTGTTAGTAGTGAAGTTATCGCATTAGCTTTGACTTTACTACTACTTTATATATCCGTACCCATGGCTTGCCCGGTTTCTTTGAATCCGAACCCGCACGAACTTCACTTTTTTTTTCACGGGTCCGAGCGACTCGGATCTTCCCGCCTTGCTCGGTTAACCCGAGCGCGCCCGAACGTCATCATGACGCTGTCGGATTCTCGCGAGACTCGGATTCTATATAAGGAGCCGCGCGTCGCCGCCATTTTCACACGTGCATTGAGATTGATAGGGAGAGGACGTGGCTGGCGTCCTCTCCATTTAGATTAGATTTAGAAGAGAGAGAGAGAGAGAGATTGCTGTGATACTGTAGATTAGAAGAGAGTGCAGACAGAGTTTAGTGACTGACGACCACAGTGACCAGTGACCACCAGAGACAGTGCAGTTGTTTGTTTTATTTAATATATCCGTTCTCTGCCTGAAAAAAACGATACACAGTCACACAGTGACTCAGTCTGTGTGCACTGCTCAGCCCAGTGTGCTGCACATCAATGTATTGTATATAAAGCTTATAATTGTGGGGGAGACTGGGGAGCACTGCAGGTTGTTATAGCAGGAGCCAGGAGTACATGATAAATAATATTATATTAAAATTAAACAGTGCACACTTTTGCTGCAGGAGTGCCACTGCCAGTGTGACTAGTGGTGACCAGTGCCTGACCACCAGTATATTAGTAGTATTGTATACTATCTCTTTATCAACCAGTCTATATTAGCAGCAGACACAGTACAGTGCGGTAGTTCACGGCTGTGGCTACCTCTGTGTCGGCACTCGGCAGGCAGTCCGTCCATCCATAATTGTATTACAATATATACCACCTAACCGTGGTTTTTTTTTCATTCTTTATACCGTCGTCATACTAGTTGTTACGAGTATACTACTATCTCTTTATCAACCAGTGTACAGTGCGGTAGTTCACGGCTGTGGCTACCTCTGTGTCGGCACTCGGCAGGCAGTCCGTCCAACCATAATTGTATTATATACCACCTAACCGTGGTTTTTTTTTCATTCTTTATACCGTCGTCATACTAGTTGTTACGAGTATACTACTATCTCTTTATCAACCAGTGTACAGTGCGGTAGTTCACGGCTGTGGCTACCTCTGTGTCGGCACTCGGCAGGCAGTCCGTCCATCCATAATTGTATTATAATATATACCACCTAACCGTGGTTTTTTTTTCATTCTTTATACCGTCGTCATACTAGTTGTTACGAGTATACTACTATCTCTTTATCAACCAGTGTACAGTGCGGTAGTTCACGGCTGTGGCTACCTCTGTGTCGGCACTCGGCAGGCAGTCCGTCCAACCATAATTGTATTATAATATATACCACCTAACCGTGGTTTTTTTTTTCATTCTTTATACCGTCGTCATACTAGTTGTTACGAGTATACTACTATCTCTTTATCAACCAGTGTACAGTGCGGTAGTTCACGGCTGTGGCTACCTCTGTGTCGGCACTCGGCAGGCAGTCCGTCCAACCATAATTGTATTATATACCACCTAACCGTGGTTTTTTTTTCATTCTTTATACCGTCGTCATACTAGTTGTTACGAGTATACTACTATCTCTTTATCAACCAGTGTACAGTGCGGTAGTTCACGGCTGTGGCTACCTCTGTGTCGGCACTCGGCAGGCAGTCCGTCCATCCATAATTGTATTATAATATATACCACCTAACCGTGGTTTTTTTTTCATTCTTTATACCGTCGTCATACTAGTTGTTACGAGTATACTACTATCTCTTTATCAACCAGTGTACAGTGCGGTAGTTCACGGCTGTGGCTACCTCTGTGTCGGCACTCGGCAGGCAGTCCGTCCAACCATAATTGTATTATAATATATACCACCTAACCGTGGTTTTTTTTTCATTCTTTATACCGTCGTCATACTAGTTGTTACGAGTATACTACTATCTCTTTATCAACCAGTGTACAGTGCGGTAGTTCACGGCTGTGGCTACCTCTGTGTCGGCACTCGGCAGGCAGTCCGTCCATCCATAATTGTATTATATACCACCTAACCGTGGTTTTTTTATACCACCTAACCGTGGCAGTCCGTCCATAATTGTATACTAGTATCCAATCCATCCATCTCCATTGTTTACCTGAGGTGCCTTTTAGTTCTGCCTATAAAATATGGAGAACAAAAAAGTTGAGGTTCCAAAATTAGGGAAAGATCAAGATCCACTTCCACCTCGTGCTGAAGCTGCTGCCACTAGTCATGGCCGAGACGATGAAATGCCAGCAACGTCGTCTGCCAAGGCCGATGCCCAATGTCATAGTACAGAGCATGTCAAATCCAAAACACCAAATATCAGAAAAAAAAGGACTCCAAAACCTAAAATAAAATTGTCGGAGGAGAAGCGTAAACTTGCCAATATGCCATTTACCACACGGAGTGGCAAGGAACGGCTGAGGCCCTGGCCTATGTTCATGGCTAGTGGTTCAGCTTCACATGAGGATGGAAGCACTCAGCCTCTCGCTAGAAAACTGAAAAGACTCAAGCTGGCAAAAGCACCGCAAAGAACTGTGCGTTCTTTGAAATCCCAAATCCACAAGGAGAGTCCAATTGTGTCGGTTGCGATGCCTGACCTTCCCAACACTGGACGTGAAGAGCATGCGCCTTCCACCATTTGCACGCCCCCTGCAAGTGCTGGAAGGAGCACCCGCAGTCCAGTTCCTGATAGTCAGATTGAAGATGTCAGTGTTGAAGTACACCAGGATGAGGAGGATATGGGTGTTGCTGGCGCTGGGGAGGAAATTGACCAGGAGGATTCTGATGGTGAGGTGGTTTGTTTAAGTCAGGCACCCGGGGAGACACCTGTTGTCCGTGGGAGGAATATGGCCGTTGACATGCCAGGTGAAAATACCAAAAAAATCAGCTCTTCGGTGTGGAGGTATTTCACCAGAAATGCGGACAACAGGTGTCAAGCCGTGTGTTCCCTTTGTCAAGCTGTAATAAGTAGGGGTAAGGACGTTAACCACCTCGGAACATCCTCCCTTATACGTCACCTGCAGCGCATTCATAATAAGTCAGTGACAAGTTCAAAAACTTTGGGTGACAGCGGAAGCAGTCCACTGACCAGTAAATCCCTTCCTCTTGTAACCAAGCTCACGCAAACCACCCCACCAACTCCCTCAGTGTCAATTTCCTCCTTCCCCAGGAATGCCAATAGTCCTGCAGGCCATGTCACTGGCAAGTCTGACGAGTCCTCTCCTGCCTGGGATTCCTCCGATGCATCCTTGCGTGTAACGCCTACTGCTGCTGGCGCTGCTGTTGTTGCCGCTGGGAGTCGATGGTCATCCCAGAGGGGAAGTCGTAAGCCCACTTGTACTACTTCCAGTAAGCAATTGACTGTTCAACAGTCCTTTGCGAGGAAGATGAAATATCACAGCAGTCATCCTACTGCAAAGCGGATAACTGAGTCCTTGACAACTATGTTGGTGTTAGACGTGCGTCCGGTATCCGCCGTTAGTTCACAGGGAACTAGACAATTTATTGAGGCAGTGTGCCCCCGTTACCAAATACCATCTAGGTTCCACTTCTCTAGGCAGGCGATACCGAGAATGTACACGGACGTCAGAAAAAGACTCACCAGTCTCCTAAAAAATGCAGTTGTACCCAATGTCCACTTAACCACGGACATGTGGACAAGTGGAGCAGGGCAGGGTCAGGACTATATGACTGTGACAGCCCACTGGGTAGATGTATGGACTCCCGCCGCAAGAACAGCAGCGGCGGCACCAGTAGCAGCATCTCGCAAACGCCAACTCTTTCCTAGGCAGGCTACGCTTTGTATCACCGCTTTCCAGAATACGCACACAGCTGAAAACCTCTTACGGCAACTGAGGAAGATCATCGCGGAATGGCTTACCCCAATTGGACTCTCCTGTGGATTTGTGGCATCGGACAACGCCAGCAATATTGTGTGTGCATTAAATATGGGCAAATTCCAGCACGTCCCATGTTTTGCACATACCTTGAATTTGGTGGTGCAGAATTTTTTTAAAAACGACAGGGGCGTGCAAGAGATGCTGTCGGTGGCCAGAAAAATTGCGGGACACTTTCGGCGTACAGGCACCACGTACAGAAGACTGGAGCACCACCAAAAACTACTGAACCTGCCCTGCCATCATCTGAAGCAAGAAGTGGTAACGAGGTGGAATTCAACCCTCTATATGCTTCAGAGGTTGGAGGAGCAGCAAAAGGCCATTCAAGCCTATACAATTGAGCACGATATAGGAGATGGAATGCACCTGTCTCAAGTGCAGTGGAGAATGATTTCAACGTTGTGCAAGGTTCTGATGCCCTTTGAACTTGCCACACGTGAAGTCAGTTCAGACACTGCCAGCCTGAGTCAGGTCATTCCCCTCATCAGGCTTTTGCAGAAGAAGCTGGAGGCATTGAAGAAGGAGCTAAAAGGGAGCGATTCCGCTAGGCATGTGGGACTTGTGGATGCAGCCCTTAATTCGCTTAACAAGGATTCACGGGTGGTCAATCTGTTGAAATCAGAGCACTACATTTTGGCCACCGTGCTCGATCCTAGATTTAAAGCCTACCTTGGATCTCTCTTTCCGGCAGACACAGGTCTGCTGGGGTTGAAAGACCTGCTGGTGACAAAATTGTCAAGTCAAGCGGAACGCGACCTGTCAACATCTCCTCCTTCACATTCTCCCGCAACTGGGGGTGCGAGGAAAAGGCTCAGAATTCCGAGCCCACCCGCTGGCGGTGATGCAGGGCAGTCTGGAGCGACTGCTGATGCTGACATCTGGTCCGGACTGAAGGACCTGACAACGATTACGGACATGTCGTCTACTGTCACTGCATATGATTCTCTCAACATTGATAGAATGGTGGAGGATTATATGAGTGACCGCATCCAAGTAGGCACGTCACACAGTCCGTACTTATACTGGCAGGAAAAAGAGGCAATTTGGAGGCCCTTGCACAAACTGGCTTTATTCTACCTAAGTTGCCCTCCCACAAGTGTGTACTCCGAAAGAGTGTTTAGTGCCGCCGCTCACCTTGTCAGCAATCGGCGTACGAGGTTACATCCAGAAAATGTGGAGAAGATGATGTTCATTAAAATGAATTATAATCAATTCCTCCGCGGAGACATTGACCAGCAGCAATTGCCTCCACAAAGTACACAGGGAGCTGAGATGGTGGATTCCAGTGGGGACGAATTGATAATCTGTGAGGAGGGGGATGTACACGGTGATATATCGGAGGGTGAAGATGAGGTGGACATCTTGCCTCTGTAGAGCCAGTTTGTGCAAGGAGAGATTAATTGCTTCTTTTTTGGGGGGGGTCCAAACCAACCCGTCATATCAGTCACAGTCGTGTGGCAGACCCTGTCACTGAAATGATGGGTTGGTTAAAGTGTGCATGTCCTGTTTTGTTTATACAACATAAGGGTGGGTGGGAGGGCCCAAGGATAATTCCATCTTGCACCTCTTTTTTCTTTTCTTTTTCTTTGCATCATGTGCTGATTGGGGAGGGTTTTTTGGAAGGGACATCCTGCGTGACACTGCAGTGCCACTCCTAGATGGGCCCGGTGTTTGTGTCGGCCACTAGGGTCGCTAATCTTACTCACACAGCTACCTCATTGCGCCTCTTTTTTTCTTTGCGTCATGTGCTGTTTGGGGAGGGTTTTTTGGAAGGGACATCCTGCGTGACACTGCAGTGCCACTCCTAGATGTGCCCGGTGTTTGTGTCGGCCACTAGGGTCGCTAATCTTACTCACACAGCTACCTCATTGCGCCTCTTTTTTTCTTTGCGTCATGTGCTGTTTGGGGAGGGTTTTTTGGAAGGGACATCCTGCGTGACACTGCAGTGCCACTCCTAGATGTGCCCGGTGTTTGTGTCGGCCACTAGGGTCGCTAATCTTACTCACACAGTCAGCTACCTCATTGCGCCTCTTTTTTTCTTTGCGTCATGTGCTGTTTGGGGAGGGTTTTTTGGAAGGGCCATCCTGCGTGACACTGCAGTGCCACTCCTAGATGGGCCCGGTGTTTGTGTCGGCCACTAGGGTCGCTAATCTTACTCACACAGCTACCTCATTGCGCCTCTTTTTTTCTTTGCGTCATGTGCTGTTTGGGGAGGGTTTTTTGGAAGGGACATCCTGCGTGACACTGCAGTGCCACTCCTAGATGGGCCCGGTGTTTGTGTCGGCCACTAGGGTCGCTTATCTTACTCACACAGCGACCTCGGTGCAAATTTTAGGACTAAAAATAATATTGTGAGGTGTGAGGTATTCAGAATAGACTGAAAATGAGTGTAAATTATGGTTTTTGAGGTTAATAATACTTTGGGATCAAAATGACCCCCAAATTCTATGATTTAAGCTGTTTTTTAGTGTTTTTGGAAAAAAACACCCGAATCCAAAACACACCCGAATCCGACAAAAATAATTCGGTGAGGTTTTGCCAAAACGCGTTCGAACCCAAAACACGGCCGCGGAACCGAACCCAAAACCAAAACACAAAACCCGAAAAATTTCAGGCGCTCATCTCTACTTGCCACTGCACATGAGCAAACCATTGGCCACTCATGTGGCCAGATATTGCGAAGTGTAGCCCATAGGCTACAGTGGCTAACTCCATCTTCAGGTGGCATTAGCTGCTAGGGCCAGACTCCGTAATGCTTTGTAATCTGGAGCTTGGTAAATATTACAGCTTCGCAGCAGTGGCTGCTGTTGGAAATGGACGCTCCACAGCAGAAAAGCCAATCAGAGTAGTTTTCTCACACTTCAGTTATACAGATGAAAACCGCTGTGATTGGTTGTATACTGATCCGCTATGTTGCAACTCTGCAAAGAAAAAAGATTGTGCTGTGTGTCGTCAAGAACTCCCCCCACTACCCCCCCCCCCCACACACACACACACACACACACATAAAATTGTGGAGCTACATGGTCTGGCAAATCCTGGCTGGCAGTCCTGGGCATGCTGGCCCTTGACGCCAGTGGCTTCAGTTCTGGGACTTGTAGTTACACACTAGTATTTAATCTATTTTTTTTACACTCTACCATTACACTGGCACTCGCCTGTCTGAAAGAGTCCCAGTACTATTCATCATTAATGCTTATTTGCCATGGATGCCATTGTGCCCAAATGCTTTCCCTCCCTAATGAATTCCACCTCATGCTGATTTGGCTGAAGCAAAACATCTCCCCAACTCTAAACCAAGCCCAGTAGTAGAACAATGGAAGGCAACTGCCCTATTCTTGGGTTCATGCAGCCTTTACAGCTACAGAGTGCTAATATTAAGCATTAACACAGCAGTTACGCAGCCTGTTCAGAAGAGTAATCAATGACAGGAACGTGATATCTGTGTCAATCATTGTACAACTTGCAGTGTGAGCTGTGCGGATTTCTCACATTCACACTCTGATTTATAAAAGGACACACATCACTTACACCCATTTCACACAGAGCCAAGAACCTGGGTTATCAGTGAGGCAAGCCAGTGCAACCCGGGTCCAGGCTTTGGTGTGAAAGCGTAGACTTTGACCCATGTACAAAGGCCCTCATTCCGAGTTGATCGCTCGCAAGGCGATTTTAGCAGAGTTACACACGCTAAGCCGCCGCCTACTGGGAGTGAATCTTAGCTTCTTAAAATTGCGAACGATGTATTCGCAATATTGCGATTACAAACTACTTAGCAGTTTCAGAGTAGCTTCAGACTTACTCGGCATCTGCGATCAGTTCAGTGCTTGTCGTTCCTGGTTTGACGTCACAAACACACCCAGCGTTTGCCCAGACACTCCCCCGTTTCTCCAGCCACTCCTGCGTTTTTTCCGGAAACAGTAGAGTTTTCATCCACACGCCCATAAAACGCCGTGTTTCCGCCCAGTAACACCCATTTCCTGTCAATCACATTACGTTCGCCGGGGCGAAGAAAAAGCCGTGAGTAAAAAAACTATCTTCATAGCAAAATTACTTGGCGCAGTCGCAGTGCGAACATTGCGCATGCGTACTAAGCAGAAAAACGCTGCGATGCGATGAAATTTACCGAGCGAACAACTCGGAATGAGGGCCAATATCCGATGTTGAAGCTAAGGCTTCAGTGTGAAAGAGGTATTACACATCGAGGGGCAGCTATTATGAACCTATTAACATGAGAATGACCTCTATCAGTTCACTAGACACCAAAGTTTTCACGGAGGATAAGCAATATTGTTTATTCACCAGTACTGAGTTGTTTGACTGTATTCTTGTCATTTTTGGTTCAGTCACTATGTGTCAGCAAGTGGTGTTATTTAAAAGGAATACATATGATTTACCGGCGGGCGGGATGCCAGCTGTCCATGTCCTGACAGCGGCATCCCGCCCTCCAGAATGCTGGCAGCGGGGCGAGTGCACAGAGTACCCTTGCGAGCTCTCTGCACTCGCCACAGGATCTATTCCCACTCTATGGATGTCGTGTACACCCACGGGTGGGAATAGTTCTGTTTTGCCGGGATTCCGGCTGGCGGCATTGCTGGCTGGCGGGATTCCAGCATCGGTTTCCTGACCGGCGGGCCCCCGCCAGCCGGCAAATTAAACGGATCCCATTTGAAATGGTATAAGGTGCTCCCTGGTCTTGATGGTACAGCTAGAAAAGCACCACTATGATACCGTATTTTTCTGAAAATGCAAAGTCAAAACGCAAACAGAGAAACAATGTCAGGGATGCAAATATACTGGAACGCTTCTTGAAAAGTAGGGATTCTTTGAAACTATGTTGTCTGGTCGAGCACAATTCCATTGTGTATACTGGATTTTCATAATGCAATATTACATAAAGTATCATGCTAATTAACTTACTGCAGTTCTGATGCTTTCCCTGATCTTGCCAGTCACATAAACATGTGGAATTAATTTTGAAGGAAAAATATTCAATTGACCTTAATAACAAAGCGTGATCAATACAGTGCACGGCCTGTACCCAAAATCTTTATGTATATTCTACAGCTGCATTATACATTGTAGCTCACAGTATTCAGTGGTAATCTTCCATCTCTGTATTAATAAAGCTGAAAGGATCTTTATCTTTTGAGAAAGATGACATTATTGGCAGCCATTCAGAGGAAAAGTGAGGTAAAAAGTCAAAGAAAAGTAATTGTTGTATCTGTGACTGCTGTTTGTTTTTTTGTATTGTGGAGCTGAGGTTCATAATTCAAGATAGAAAGACGATCGATTCTCAGACTTCTCTAGAGATTTCCAGATAGCATGTTTGGTATGTAGAAAATGTTTTAAGAATATATTTGTTTATGTTCAAGTGTGATTAACTGTAACACTGCTGGACAGCTATAGGTCATGATGGTATTACTGGGAGCTGACTAATGGGTCCAATTAATCATGTGTTGCATAATGTATATGTAAGAATATCACACATTGGTGATAATAATAATTTTATTGGAATGAAGATCTATATTTGCTGAAGTGACAAATAGAAACATTATAAAGGGGAAAAATAGTCACTAATTAGAAAGCAAGTAAGAGCATTGGGTTATTTATGTTATCGAGAGGTTGACATGATATTATAAAATACATTATATAAACATATACATATAAAATATACATTACAAACTTATACAAACGTATCACACTGTCTTTATTATGTTATTGTTTTATGGGTGTACTATGATATACCGGCACTCGGGATATCAGCGCCCAGTATACCGGCGCCGGGATTCCTATCACTGGAATGATCGGAATCCCGGTACCGGTATGCTGCAGGCAGGTGACGAGCGTGCCACGCTATTTACAGTATTCTCCCTCCAGAGGTGTCGTGGACACCCCAAAAGGGAGAATAGTTGTCGGTATCCCAGTGGTCGGGATCCCGGCGTCGGTATGCAGAGCGACGAGGTCCCGACAGCCGGGATATTGAGTGCCTCCTTATTTCACAATGTGTTGTTTTATAGGGCAAAGAATTTGAAACAATTCTTTGGAAAAGTTTCAAGTTTGCAGTTTAATTTTTTGGTGCCTGTGATGCAGGTAGAAAAAATAGCTGCTTTAGAGTTGAACAAATATTTCTCTTACGTCCTAGAGGATACTGGGGTTCCATTTAGTATCAAGGGCAGGGCTGGTTCTAGGGCTTTTTGCGCCTCGGGCGGGAAATAGGGCGTGGCTTCATACAGGGGGCGTGGTCAGTTACGCCCCCTGTACAGTAATGCTGTGCGGTGCGCGATGACGTCATCGCGCACAGCAAAGGTCCTCTCCACGAAGGGAAACTAGACGCTACGCATCTAGTTCCCTTCGTGGAGAGGACCTTTGCTGTGCAGTGCGCGATGACATCATCGCCCACCGCACAGTAAAGGTCCTCTCCATGAAGGGCAGCGACAGCGGGGGGGCACAGCAGTAGCGGATCTTGCCATGGTGCAGCGCTCTCCGGATGGCGCCGGCACCCTCCGGAAGGCGGCGCCCCGGGCAAAAGTCCTGCTTGCCCGTGGCAAGATCCGCTACTGATCATGGGGTATAGACAGGTCCACTAGGAGCCATGGGCACTTTAAGAGTTTGATAATGTGGGCTGGCTCCTCCCTCTTTGCCCCTCCTATGAGACCCAGTTTAGAAAATATGCCCGGAGGAGCCGGTCACGCTTATGGAAGCTCCTGAAGAGTTTGGTGCATTTATTTTATATGTTTGTTATTTTCAAGCAGGGCTGGATGGCACCAGCCTGCCTGCTTCGTGGGACTTAGGGGATGGAACGGCCCAACCTCTTGAAGGGTTAATGGTCCCGTTCCCCGCTGACAGGACACTGAGCTCCTGAGGGAGCTATTCGCAAGCCCAACAATGGCGAGCGTACATTCCCGCAGCACGCTGCCACCCCTAACAGCCAGAAGAAAGAAGAGTGATGGGTACTAAGCAGGCGTCCCGGTTAGCTGGGTGCCAGCAATTATGGCTGCATGAGGGTACGGAGACACACGCTTTCTAACCAGGGCGGAATGCGTCTCCAGACACAGTACATAGCTGCGTCTCAGTACACTGTACACAGGGGGTAATTCAGAGTTGATCCCAGCAGCAAATTTGTTAGCAGTTGGGCAAAACCATGTGCACTGCAGGTGTGGCAGATATAACATTTGCAGAGAGAGATAGATTTGGGTGGGTTATTTTGTTTATGTGCAGGGTAAATAATGGCTGCTTTATTTTTACACTGCAATTTAGATTAAACACATCCCTCCCAAATCTAACTCTCTCTGCACATGTTATACCCCCTCCCCCTGCAGTGTACATGGTTTTGCCCAACTGCTAACAAATTTGCTGCTGCAATCAACTCTGAATTTGGCCCACAGTACTAGAGATGAGCGGGTTCGGTTCGTCGAGATCCGACCCTCCCGAACTTCACGTGGTTTACACGGGTCCGAGGCAGCCTCGGTTCTTCCCGCCTTACACGCAAAACCCGAACGGGGGAAAATGTCATCATCCCGCTGTCGGATTCTCGCGAGATTCGGATTCCATATAAAGAGCCGCTCGTCGCCGCCATTTTCACTCGTGCATTGTATATTGAGCGGAGAGGACGTGGCTACGTTCTCTGCCTGAATAGCCCAATATCAGCTAAATATCAGCTCAATATCTGTGCTCAGTATCAGTGCTGCATTGTGGTGACCAGTATATAGTAGTACAGTACAGTAGTCCATTGCTGTATTTTGCTGCTCCGTGTCAGTTCTGGAATCCTGAACAGTGCTCAATATCTGTGCTCATTATTATCATTGCTGCATTGTGGTGACCAGTATATAGTAGTACAGTACAGTAGTCCAGTGCTGTTCTCGCTGCCCAGTGTCAATTCTAGTATCCTGAACAGTGCTCAATATCTGTGCTCAGTATCAGTGCTGCATTGTGGTGACCAGTATATAGTAGTACAGTACAGTAGTCCATTGCTGTATTTTGCTGCTCCGTGTCAGTTCTAGTATCCTGAACAGTGCTCAATATCTGTGCTCATTATTATCATTGCTGCATTGTGGTGACCAGTATATAGTAGTACAGTACAGTAGTCCAGTGCTGTTCTCGCTGCCCAGTGTCAGTTCTAGTATCCTCATCAGTACTCAATATCTGTGCTCAGTATCAGTGCTGCATTGTGGTGACTAAAAGTCCAGTGTCTTGTGCTGCATCTTGCTGCTGTAGGGTGCTGTGATAGTGTCCTGTCACTGTGCATAGTTCATCATGATTACAGTCACAGTGGTATCTGGTATCTATCTAGTGGCATCTAATTCCAGACATTACTGCCGTCTAATTCCAGATATATAACTGGCATATAATTCCACACATTAAAAAATGGAGAACAAAAATGTGGAGGGTAAAATAGGGAAAGATCAAGATCCACTTCCACCTAGTGCTGAAGCTGCTGCCACTAGTCATGGCAGAGATGATGAAATGCCATCAACGTCGTCTGCCAAGGCCGATGCCCAATGTCATAGTAGAGAGCATGTAAAATCCAAAAAACAAAAGTTCAATAAAATGACCCTAAAATCTAAATTAAAATCGTCTGAGAAGCGTAAACTTGCCAATATGCCATTTACGACACGGAGTGGCAAGGAACGGCTAAGGCCCTCTCCTATGTTCCTCATAACTAGTGGGTCAGCTTCACATGAGGATGGAAGCACTCATCCTCCCGCTAGAAAAATGAAAAGAGTTAATTAAGCTGACAAAAGCACAGCAAAGAACTGTGCGTTCTTCTAAATCACAAATCCCCAAGGAGAGTCCAATTGTGTCGGTTGCGATGCCTGACCTTCCCAACACTGGACAGGAAGAGGTGGCTGCTTAATTTTCTACTGCCACTGGAGCTGCCAGGAAAAGGATAACAATTCCAAAAACACCTGCTGGCGGTGATGCAGGGCAGTCAGGAGCGATAGCTGACATTTGGTCCGGACTGAAGGACCTGCCAACGATTACTGACATGTCATCTACTGTCACTGCATATGATTCTGTCACCATTGAAAGAATGGTGGAGGATTATATGAATGACAGCATCACTGTAGGCATGTCAGACAGTCCGTAAGTATACTGGCAGGAAAAAGAGGCAATTTGGAGGCCCTTGCACAAACTGGCTTTATTTTACCTACGTTGCCCCCCCCTCCAGTGTGTATTCCGAAAGAGTGTTTAGTGCAGCCAGTAACCTTGTCAGCGATCGGCGTAGGAGGTTCCTTCCAGAAAATGTGGAGAAGATGATGTTCATCAAAATGAATTATAATCAATTCCTCCATGGAGACATTTACCAGCAATTGCCTCCAGAAAGTACACAGGGACCTGTGATGGTGGATTCCAGTGGGGACGAATTAATACTCTGTGAGGAGGGGGATGTACACAGTGAAAGGGGTGAGGAATCGGACGATGAGGAGAAGGTGGACATCCTGATTGATTGCTTCTTTTTTGGTGGGGGCCCAAACCAACCAGTCATTTTAGCCACAGACGTGTGGCAGACCCTGTCGCTGAAATGATGGGTTTGTTAAAGTGTGCATGTCCTGTTTATACAACATAAGGGTGGGTGGGAGGGCCCAAGGACAATTCCATCTTGCACCTCTTTTTTATTTGTTTATCTTTGCATCATGTGCTGTTTGGGGACTATTTTTGTTAAGTGCCATCCTGTCTGACACTGCAGTGCCAGGTGTTTGTGCCGCCCACTTGGGTCGCTTAGCTTAGTCATCCAGTGACCTCGGTGCAAATTTTAGGACTAAAAATAATATTGTGAGGGGTGAGGTGTTCAGAATAGACTGGAAATGAGTGGAAATTATGGTTATTGATGTTAATAATAGTATAGGATCAAAATTACCCCCAAATTCTATGATTTAAGCTGTTTTTGAGGGGTTTTTGAAAAAAAACAACCAAATCTAAAACACATCCGAATCCGACAAAAATTCTTAAGGAAGGTTTTGCCAAAACACATCCGAATCAAAAACATGACCGCGGAACCGAATTCAAAACCAAAACACAAAACCCGAAAAATGCCCAGTGCACATCCCTACACAGTACCCACACTGGCAAAAACAGACTTAAAATGTTTTTCTCTCCATTTTAAGCACCAGATTACCTCAGCCAGTATAAAAAAGCGGGAAGACCGTGTGCCATTGAAGGGACGGAGCCTTCACTAGCGGATCCAGCAGCTCACCAGCGCCTTTTTCCCTCTGCAGTGGCCACAGACGCTGATTGACAGGGACGTGCAGCTCCACCGGAGAGACTCCAGATTACCTCAGCGGTACCAGGGGGTCATAGCAGGGGGGGGGGGGTGATTATTAGTGTACTAAGTCCCCTATCAGGGTACTAAGTCTGCGACCTGGCTAAGCTTGGCATTAGCGATAAGGGCACAGTGGGGGCTGGCTCCAAATAACTCTGTATCTCCCTGACAGGCTCTTTGTGCGTTGTGTTTAACCTTTTCCTGTGTGTGTGCTGTCACATTTACATTATGTCAGGCAAAGAGTGTGTTTCTTGTACAGCAGGGGGTGTTCCTCTTCACCAGAGGGCTCACTACTGGGTACTCAGGGCAGTGCACCTTCCCAGAATAGTGGGGCTGAACCGGCGTGGGTTAGTTCCATTAAAGTAATGATCTCCAATATTTCTACGAAATTATCCCGCAATGAGAAAGAGACGCAATAATTAAGACAGACTGTGGCTGAGTTTATGAATAGAGACTCAGTCCCCAAACCAGTGTCTCAATCCCCTCCCATTTATCTGCAAAAACAATCTCTGACCTATATACTGCAGTCTGACTCTGACGCCGACGGGTCAGACATGGAGGAGGGCGAGGTGGATTTGGAGGGGGGGGGGGAGATGCTACTCTGTCACAGGGAATAGTGGTTCTTATAGAGGCTATCAGAGATGTTCTTCAAATTCCTGATAAGATGTTAGAGGAGTGTGAAGAGTCTTATTTTAATGTAAAAAAAAAGTCCTCAGTCACTTTTCCTGCGTCAAAGAATTGAATACCCTGTTTGAAGAACCGTGGGTTAATCCTGATAAGAAATTTTAAATCCCTAAAAGGTTGCTCTCATCTTTTCCTTTTCCTCTGGAGGATAGGAAAAAATGAAAAAATCCACCAATAGTGGACACATCAGTCTCTAGGCTGTCATGAAAAATTGTATTGCCTGTCCCTGGTGCAGCCTCCCTAAAAGACTGATCATAAAATTGAGACTACACTCAAATCATTGTACACAGCTGCTGGGGTGGCCCAGAGATCCACTATTGCATGTGCGTGGATCACAAAATCCATTGCTAAATGGTCAGGTAACCTCATTGAGGGGTTAGATTCCTTGTCTAAGGGGGATGTTTTTTTACTCCTGCAGCATATACAGAACGCTGCGAACTTTATGGCGGAAGCCATAAAAGAGATAGGTTTGCTTAATGCACGCACCACCGCTATGGCAGTGTCAGCACACAGGGGCTTGTGGCTAAACCAGTGGACTGCTGATGCAGGCTCCAGGAAATGCATGGAAGGCATACCATTCACAGGAGAGGCCTTGTTTGGAGATGAACTAGACAAATGGATCTCCAGAGCTACTGCGGGTAAGTCTACGTATCTTCCTTCCACAGCTCCCCCAGCCATGTTTAAGGGCAAATCCAGAGGTGATTCTACAGCTTCCAGAAGTGCAAGAGGTAAACCATGCAAACCAGCAACTGCAGGTGGCCAGGAACAGAGCTCAGGCTCTGGTTCCTCAAAGCTTTTAGCATGACGGTGGACCGCGATGCCTGGAGGACTGTCAGTTGGAAGCCTGACTAAAATTTTTCAGTCACATCTGGACAACATCATGCCAGGATCCCTGGCTCATAGATCTTATTTCCCAGGGCAACAGACTGGAGTTTCGGGAGCTCCCACCTCACAGAATCTTCAAATCAGTCTTACCAGTTTCACAAGAGGCAAGTATAACTTTACAGGATGCCATTCAAAAGCTGGTACAGACTCAGGTCATTGTTCCAGTTCCACCTCATCTACAAAACAAGGGATATTATTCCAACTGGTTTGTAGTACCAAAACCGGACAGTTCGGTAAGGCTGATTTTGAATTGAAAATTGTTGAACCCGTACTAACGAGTGTTCAAATTCAAGATGGAGTCTCTGAGAGCGTGATCTCAGGTCTGGAGGAAGGGGAATTCCTAGTGTCTCTGGATATCAAGGATGCACACCTTCACATTCCAATCTGGCCACCTCATCAGGCTTATCTACGGTTTGCACTGCAAGACTGTCACTACCAGTTCCAGACTCTGCCATTTGGTCTCTCCACGGCACCTAGGATATTCACCAAAGTGATGGCAGAGATGATATTTATACTCCGCAAACAGGGAGTGAATATAATTCCATACCTGGACAATTTATGATAAAGGCGCCGTCTAGGGAGAGGTTGCTGGACAGCATTGGTCTCTCAACCAAACTTCTCCAGGATCACGGGTGGATTCTGAACCTTTCAAAATCTCACCTAGAACCAACAAGGAGGCTTCCATTCCTGGGAATGATACTGGACACTGAGTCGCAGAAAGTGTTCCTTCCATTGGAAAAGGCATTGGTAATCCAGTCGACGGTTCGTTATGTCCTGAAGCCAACCTGGATATCTGTGCATCTATGCATTTGCCTTTTGGGGAAAATGGTGGCCTCTTACTAGGCACTTCAATACGGAAGGTTTCACGGAAGACCCTTCCAGCTCGAACTGTTGGACAAATGGTCCGGATTGCATCTTCACATGCACCAGAGGATCCGTCTGTCACCAAAAGCCAGGATCTCCCTTCTGTGGTGGTTACAGACTTCTCAGCTCATCAAGGGTCGGAGGTTAACCACAGATGCAAGCCTCAGAGGTTGGGGAGCAGTCACCCAGGGGGTGCAGTTTCAAGGAAGATGATCAAGTCAGGAAGTCATCCTTCCAATCAACATTCTGAAACTCAGGGCCATTTACAACGCCCTTCTGCAGGCCGCATATCTTCTTCAAGATCGGGACATTCAGGTCCAGTTGGACAATGTGACGGCAGTGATGTCCATAAACCGAAAGGGCGGAACGAAAAACAGCAGCAATGTCAGAGGTGTCAAGAATGGTGGTGTTGTCAGCGGTCTTCATTCCGGGAGTGGACAACTGGGAAGCAGACTTCCTCAGCAGACATGACCTGCACCCAGGGAAGTGGGGCCTTCACCCGGAAGTGTTCAGGTGCTTGAAACATTGATGGGGATATCTGCAAATCAACATGATGGACTCTTGTCTCAACAAGAAGCTCAAGTGGTATTGTTCCAGGTCAGGAGACTCACAGGCAGTGGTGGTAGACGCTCTGACAACTCCATGGGTCTATCAGATGGTGTACATGTTTCCTCCACTTCCTCTGATTCCAAAAATTCTAAAGAGAATAAAAAGGGAAAAGGTTCAAGCAATACTCATTGCTCCGGACTGGCCAGAAAGGGCCTGGTACGCGGACCTTCTGTAGACGCTCCTCGAAGATCCGTGGCCTCTACCTCTTCGCGAGGATCTTCTGCAACAGGGCCCGTTTGTCTATCAGGACTTACCGTGGCTAGATTTGACGGCATGGAAGTTGAACAGCTGATTCTAGCCAGAAGAAGGATCCCTAACAAAGTTATCCCAACTATGATTCAACGTCTAAACATTACCACCGTATTTGGAAAAAATATGTCTCTTGGTGTGAGAGCAGAAATTATTCTGTGGTGGAATTTCACCTAGGACATTTCTTGCTTTTTATGCAGGCAGGTGTGGATGTGGGCCTATGTCTGGGCTCCATAAAAGTCCAGATTTCGGCCTTGTCCATTTTCTTTCAAAAACAATTGGCTTCTCTCCCTGAGGTCCAGACGTTCTTGTAAGGTGTTCTGCACATCCAACCTCCTTTTGTGCCTCCCACAGCACCTTGGGATCTCAATTTGGTGCTGCAGTTCCTCCAATCGGACTGGTTTGAACCATTACAGGAGGTGGATGTAAAATATTTTACGCGGAAGACCGTCACACTGTTGGCCTTGGTTTCAGCAAGACGTGTGTTGGAGCTGGGGGCTTTGTCTCACAAAAGACCCTATTTCATTTTCCATGAGGACAGACCTAAACTGAATTCGTCAGCAATTTCTTCCTAAAGTGGTATCTGCATTTCACATCAATCAACCTATCAATAAACCTATTGTGGTTCTAGTAGTCACCGACACCTCTGCTACTTCAAAGTCTTTGGCTGTTGTGAGGGCTTCACAGGAAATCCGACTCGCTGTTCGTTCTCTATGATCCCAATAAAATTGGGAGTCCTGCTTCAAAGCAGACAATTGCATGCTGGGTCAGGCTCCCTATCCAGCATGGTTATTCAATGGCAGGTTTGCAAATCTGTACAGGCCCACTCTACTAGGTCCGTGGATTTTACAAGTTCAACTAGGTCAGTGGGTTTTACAAGTCGATACTTTGGCCTTTTAGGACCTTCAGTTTGGTCAGTCAGTTCTGCAGGAACCACAGCACTCTCCCACCTGGTTTGGGAGCTTTGGTACATCCCCACGGTACTAAATGGAACCCCAGTATCCTCTAGGACGTAAGAGAAAACAGAATTTTAATTACCTACCGGTAAATCCGTTTCTCGTAGTCCGTAGAGGATACTGGGCGCCCGCCTGGTGCTTCGTTCTTCCTGCACTGTTACTTGGTTAAGTATTGTTGGTTCAGCTGTTGCTGTTCCTGTTTAAAGTTGGGTTAGCATAGCTTTCCTCTGGTTTGTTTGTGCTGGTTCGGAATCTCACCACTTTCCTTTTATATCCTTCTCTCAAAGTATGTCCATCTCCTCGGGCACAGTTTCCTAGACTGGGTCTGGTAGGAGGGGCATAGAGGGAGGAGCAAGCCCACACTATCAAATTCTTAAAGTGTCCATGGCTCTTTGTGGACCCGTCTATCCCCCATGGTACTAAATGGAACCTCAGTATCCTCTACGGACTACGAGAAAAGGATTTACCGGTAGGTAATTAAAATCCTATTTTTGCACTGAAAAGTTCACAGAAAAATATAAGTGTATACAGTAAATTGAGTCATGTGTCATGTGTACTGTATCTCATGATACTGTATATCCTGCTCTCAGTAAGCATTATCTTTATATTAGGCATACACTTCCATAGACTTATACGATAGTGTGGAGATACACTGTGACCCTATTTATATAAACAGGGGAGTCTTTAGAGAGGAGTAGTCCTGTGTGCAGACTCCTTATGGGCCCCCTCCTCTCTGACCAGCAGTGCTCTTGACTCTGGGTACTAGAGTCACTAGGGGACCCTAGCGCTGTTCCAGAGTCTAGTGCGTATGTGCAGGTCTCTGGGAAAATGGTACAGCGCCTATTTTCCCAGTGATTTTCTGACTGCGCATGCGCAAAGCACTAGGAAATGGCTATTGAGACGTTGGGCTCCAGAGGGTAAGTATTGAAAAAAATGGGTGCAGGGTGTACTACAGTATGTGGGCCCCTCTGGACCCCAGAGACCTGTGTGACCGCACACACTGCACCCATTATAGATACACCAGTGTATATAACATAGAATGCAAAGATGTGTCACAAAACAAAAAAGACATTTGTTGTCTGCGATACCAGTAGTACTGCAAATCTATGTTTATCTAGGAAATACAGGCATGGGCATTTTGTTCAAACAGTCTTTTGATCAAAACATTTAAGCCTGAAGCCCATCATCATTTTTACAAGTTTCTGCATAATGTATATGTTAGTATACACTCGAAAGAAATGCCAGTTAAACAGCATGGAAATATGGGCAACTTTATAATACTGCCATTCTATAGAGAGCATGTGGCAGATGCATCTCCCGCAGAAATTTATAGTAAATGATTGCAATTTAAACTGATCATTAGATTGTGCCTGCCCTAACTGATTATGCCCTAACGTGAGGCTGTCATTGATCAATTAAATTCTGATTGCTGAGATAGAGTCAAATTGATTGATTTCTGATATTTGTGGTAGAAGAGAGATATGGAAATTTCTTACCAACAATAGTCTAGAAATAATCTTAAATCATCAAATTTTCACCTTTAACTGTTATATACTGTATTTATATTCCTATACATTTCCATACAGAGAAAAATGACAATAGACATCCTTGTCTTAGCCTATTGGAAGTGTTAAACCTAGAGTATCATTTTTAATCTTAATTTGAGCTGTCAATCCAATACACAAAGGTAGTATATTCTGAGAAAATGGATTATGTAATCCAAAATATCTCAAGACATTCATCATTACCCCTAATAGGTCTTTCAGCATCTACTGTATAGGCACAAGCATTTAAGGAACAGGATAAAGTATGTTGCAAATTATAAAATGCCTATAATCTCTGTCATGTTGTCCAGGCCCTCTCTTCCCTTTGCAAAACCCACTTAATCGGGTTGTCCAAATGTGGTATCAGTGGATGAAGCCCGTTTGCAATTTATTTAGGTAATCATTTAAAATACACATTAAGGGGCTTATGCTGAGTTGGGCTATGTGCTACCACACTGGGTTCATGGAGAAATACATATCTTCATTAGCGGCTGGGCGGTAGGAGCATTGCAGGTGCTAGAAGTGGTGTGGGCAATATTGTAGGAGCAGTGCAGGAGGTAGAAGCGATGCAGGCAGTAGGTGCAGGCCAGACATCTCCAAGTCTGTCATAGTGTCTGGGCCCAGGACTGCATTCTCAGCAGTCCCCCCTTGATTGCGGCCCTGCATCGAGGCATACGGCGGGCCCAGGTGATATGGAGGTGAAGTGGCTAAATCCGGGATGCTCAGCCACACTCTATCCAAAAGGAGGGTGAAAGGCCGCATGTTTGCTTTGAGAGAAAAGAGACTGGGCAAAGCATTATCACTAAAGTGGTGAGGGAGACAGAAGTCACTGAGTACCCACTTATGGTGCGCAGAGTGACCATTGCAGAAACACCAGCTGAAAGTGAGACTGAGAGCTGGAGATTGTGGCAGCACTAAAAGCAGCAGCTGAGAACCCTTGAGGCTGTCAGTGAGTGGGTTGAGTATGTTATGCTGGCTGCCGAGGTCCCACCGGTAAGCATACCGACACTGGGATCCCGGCAGCATAATGCCGGCGGGGGTGGGGTTGTGCTCGCCATGTAGCAGACTTGGTGGCTCACTGCACTCGCCACATGTTCTATTCCCATTCTATGGGTGTCGTCTACACCCACGAGTGGGAATAGACTCAATGGGTCATCATTCCGACTGCCAGCATTTTTAGCATTCAGGCTCCCGGCATTGGCATGCTGACCACTGGGATCCCGACCACCAGTAACATAACCACATCCTGAGTGAGTAAACTGTTGTAAAAGGGAGATGTCCCTACTGAGCTGCAGAGTTATTGAGAATTGTTTAAAAAACTACTGAAAATTGTTCATGGTTCCATTGAAAGAGCTTTTATCAGATATACTGAGAATTATTGGCAAATACTGAGAATTCTTGAGAGATATTGAGATCTGATTACAGACATTGAAAGTATATTAAGAAGCATATTTCAAGTACTGTGTAACCCTGGCTGCAAGTGACTGAGTTTGCTCAGACCAATTGATGTAAATCTTGTTGTGCTACTAGTTCATCAGTGCCTGAGGAAGGGCTGTACCCTTTTGTGTTGATCATGAGCTGAATAAAGTGTACTTTTGGACTCAGTTATTGATACTGTGAGGAGAATTGCTATTTTGTAAGTGGAAATATGTTTGTGCATTATCACTGGAAATCCAAAGCTATTGTTCCCTGGAATCAGGAAAGAAGAGCATTAGATGCTATGCTTACTGCTATCAACTATTATGGAATACACATATATGTGTGTTATACTGTAGGTCAGTGATCATTCAGCAACAGCAGAACTATGGGGGTCATTCCGAGTTGATTGCTCGCTTGCCACTTTTTGCAGCGCTGCGATCAGGTAGTCGCCGCCTATGGAGGAGTGTATTTCTGAGTAGCTCTGGACTTACTCAGCCGCTGCGATCACTTCAGTCTTTTTGGTCCCGGAATTAACGTCAGACACCCACCCTGCAAACGCTTGGACACGCCTGTGTTTTTGCAAACACTCCCAGAAAAGGGTCAGTTGACACCCACAAATGCCCTCTTTCTGTCAATCACCTTGTTATTGGCTGTGCAAATGGATTCTTTGTTAAATCCATCGCCCAGCACCGATCCTCTTTGTTCCCGTACGACGCACTTGCGCATTGCGGTGCAAACACGTGCGCAGTTTTGCTGAGATTTAACTTGATCACAGCACTGCAAAAAGTTGCCAGCGAGCGATCAACTCGGAATGACCCCTATGTGCGCACTTTCAAATAAAATACTGAACAGGTTTTGAGGTTTTTGCTAATTCTGTTGAGTAACAATCCGTGTTGCTATTACATACTGTACATATGTGTTTTGCTAAGGTTGCTGTGTGTTTAAAATATAGGGGGAAATTCAGACCTGATCACCTGGCTGCATTTTCTCACAGCCTGCGATTAGGTCTGAACTGTGCATGCGTATGCACCGCAATGCGCAGGTGCGACGGACCACAGCAACGAGGATCAGTGCATAGCGACGGGATGGTACGATAAAGCGATCGCATGGTGACTGACAGGAAGAGGGCATTTGTGGGTAGCAACTGACCATTTTCAGAGAGTGTCTGGAAAAACACAGGCGTGTCCAAGCATTGGAAGGGAGGGTGTCTGATGTCAATTCTGGTCCCGGACAGGCTGAAGTGATCGCAGCGGCTAAGTAAGTCCTGGGCTGTGTAGAGACTGTACAAAGACAGTTTGTGCAGCTCTGCTACACATGCGTTCACACACTTGCACAGCTAAAATACACTCCCTTAGCAGGTGGCGACTATCTGATCGCAGGGCTGCAAAAATCGTTGCCCAGCGATCAGGTCTGAATTAGGCCCAGAGTATATTGAGACAATTGACAAACTGTATTTTCCCTAGTTATAGCCAAAGAGCTGCTGTGTTAAATTGCTAAATTCCTTTTGTGCTGCCCTCTTCTGTCATATGTATGGTGATGCTGATTTTCATCATACAATGTCCTGTCCTGGACAACCATCATCTTACATTATGTAATTTTACTGTGTTTTGGGGGTAAGCCTCTCTGCTGCAGCCCTGAGGTGGATAATGCTCATGAAGTCTTTGCTGCTATTGAAGCTGCCATCTCAGCTGCAAGGTACCATCTACACCTAACTTATTTGTGTCCACCACAACACCTGGGGTGCCACATGCTCTCCAGTGGTTTGTGGATTTCCTTCCACTGACCAAAAACATACTGGTAGGATTAAGTTACCTTGCGGATGATGGCTTCAACTACTGGAGGTATAAGAAACTTACAAGAGGCCACAGCTTTATTGATTGAAGAAAAGATTGGCGAATGACAAATAGCACATAAAAGTGGGCTTGGAGCTGAGGGCTAGGAGGAGGGCATCTAAACTGCAAAGAAGAAACCTTCCCTGAACAACCAAATTATAACCACCAGGAATTTCCTGCCGCTTATATGCCATAGCATACCTCTCTGTAAACAACCTTTCAATCTCCATAGGGTTTTCTCCCTCCCTTGCAAGAAGGCTGAATCTGCCTGACCTCTTCCCCAACATGGGCACTTTTATGTCATCTGACTAATAGACCCTTCCATTATGTACTGTAATTGAATTCTGAATACTGATGTCTTTTTAGACTGTAATCTTTAGTGGTTCTCTGGAAGGTGCTGCATAATATGAAGGTACTACACAATGTGGAGCTTCTACACAAATGTCAGGAAGAGGGCCTGTCCACAAGTAACAAATCAGAGTGGCTTTGATCTGTTTGGCTAGAAATAATCATGAGTAAATATAATATTAAGTAAAAAAAAAACTAAAAACACAAAAAAAACCTGTAAAAACACACATACTGTAGCTGGACTGAGATGGTATTGTGACCTCATTGCAGGTTAAAATGTGTCTGTAAAGGTGTGCAGATTCTTTACAGACACACCTTTACAGACACATTTTAACCTGCAATTTGGTCACAATACCATCTCAGTCCAGCTACAGTATGTGTGTTAGATACATTAGGCCTCTATGTAAGAGCATACAGTAGGTACAAACAAAGGAGCATTATATAGGTAGACATACGTATATGTATGTACTCTGTATGCCATTTGCAATGACCATATGTTATTCAAATATAAGTAATTAGACAGGAGGGAGCTTTAACCCCTTCTACTTTTTTGCTCAGTGAGGGGAGAGGTGTGTGGTCAAGCTCTACCTCTACAAACTCTAACACAATTGTGATAATGTATTAGGCAGCAATCATTGACATTTTCCACCATTTGCAGAGTGTAGATGTGTTTCTGAATGGATATAAAAACTTTATCATCATGTGAGTTCTTATGGTAAGTTGAGTGATATAAGCATGCTACATGCCAAAACCAAGAACAATTCCATGGATAAATCAGGATGGACAGTGTATGTGACCTCTCTAATATCTGTAATGTGGCAGGACTATATTTACCATATAGGTAAAGTAGTCATGTGACTAGAGCAACACAACAGTGTGCCCCACTGCATCAGGATTATTATGTTTTGTTTATCATGTTTTTATGTTATGAATTCGCTGATAACACTGTACCTAGTGCATCATCAATTATAACCCAGGAATTCAACATAACAAATCCTATATAATAAAAGGCTAAGGCTGCTCCTCACCTTTGTTATGTGCGCCAGCGGCCACTAGAAGCCACCACATAGACCAAATGACTCCTTTGTGTGCTGAAAGTGAAAGTGATACTGCAGGGAGATGTTGCAATCTTCTGCTAATTAATGAAAAAAACTGATCTGACTGTTTCACACTTGCTGCATATGGAGAGAGAATGCTGGGGAGAGAGATAGTGGGGGCAGGGGTAGGTTTTGGTGTTGCAATTGCCAGTTATAACTACCTATGTAAAAGGCTAATGCTGCTCCTCACCTCTGTTGTGCTGCTGCTGCCTACTGGAGGACCCCCGACAGAGCTCTGTTCAACACACACATACACAGTGTGTACACTGCCCCCACCATATATTGCCCCTATATGCACTGCATCGCCATCCTCCTCCATATTCTGCACCCCATACATACTGCCCGTATATGCACTGCATCCCCATACTCTTCCATATTCTGCACCCCCCACCACAGACCCGGCGCTAACCACTCAGCAAAGGGATGCAGTGCAGGGAGGCACCAGGAAGGAGAGGCGCTCTCCCTGCTTTGTATCCCTGTGCTGAGCAAATGTCTCTGCTGCGCCGTCCTGTCCCCCCTGCTGAGGCCGCCTGCTGTGCCTGCCAGACTCCATGACAGGCAGCGGCGCCGGCATCATGAAGTCTCCTCTCCCCCTCCCCTGTCACAGACTCACAGAGTGCAGTGCGCGGACCTAAAGGGGGTGGAGATACATGGGAAAAGGGGGTGGAGCTACACAGGACCAGGCTGCACCCTGCAACACAGGAGGATGAGCTGCCAGACTTTCTTATGTAAGTGGCTGGAAAGAGAGTGAGTGAGTGAAAGTGTGTGTGTGTGTGTGTGTGTGTGTGTGTGTGTGTGTGTGTGTGTGTATATATATGTATGTATGTATGTATGTATGTGTGTGCATGTGTACAGTATCTGTATATGTATGTGTGTATGTGCGACTGTGTATGTGTATAATGTATGTACAGTATGTGTGTGTGTGTGTGTGTGTGTGTGTGTGTGTGTGTATGTATGTATGTGGTGTGTGTGTGTCTTGTATAACCGCCACTGCTACAGGGGGCATTACGTGTAAGCGTCACTGCTACAGGGGGCGTTACGTGTGCAAGCGTCACTGGTACAGGGGGTGTTACATGTACAAGCATAACTTGTACAGGGGGCGTTACGTGTGCAAGCGTCACTACTACAGGGGTCGTTATGTGTTCAAGCGTCACTACTACAGGGGGTGTTACGTGTGTAAGTGTCACTACTACAGGGGGCATTACGTGTGTAAGTGTCATTGCTATAGGGGTGTTACATGTGTAAGCGTCACTACTACATGGGGCATCACATGTGTAGGTGGCACTGCTACAAGGGGCGTTATGTGTGTTAGCATCACTGGTACAGGGGGCGTTACGTGTGTAAGCGGCATTACTACAGGGAGCATTATGTGTATAAGCGTCACTGCTACAGGGAGAATTATATGTGCTGTCCCTTTGTAAAGTATGAGAGGGTGCAAATTTATAGTTTGCAGGGATGCGCCGAACACCCTAGCACTGGCCCTGCCCCACCATATACTGCCCTATTTACACACTGCACCCACATACCCCTCCATACAGTGCCCCCTATATACAGGGCACCCCCCACCTCCATATACTGCTCCCGCTATATACCCCATACCCGGCACCCCCCACCCCCCCTCCACATACTATGCTGCAACAACAGGTTACATGCCATCACAGGACTCGGCAACAAGTAGCAGCAATAATCAGCAAACAGATGCAGGAACCACTAGATGGTCCTGCAGTGCTCAGAGCTGAGGCACCGGGGACATGTGTAGTCCTTTACCAGAGGGGGGAGAAGCTGAATCAGTCCAGCAGGAAGGGGTGAGACCCTGTGTGGGGTGAGCGGGAGGAGGAGGGGTCGGTGCTGGGGCTGCAGATGATGCGGGTAAGGAGGAGGCAGATAACCGGCTCAGCTGCTTTAAATATACTGCACGTTGGCTGAGGGGTGGGGCCTTGTGCTTGCCCCTCCCACACCCCCGCACAGGCCATGCACAGACCCTCCAGCCAGCTGCTAGTGGCTACTGGTGTCCTCTATTCCCAGACTGGCCAGGAAGTGTGTGGGGACTGGTGAGCTTACATATGCCAGTACTGATGTATATAGGGGGTCATTCTGAGTTGATCGCATGCTGCAACTTTTTGCAGCCAGTGCGATCAACTAGACGCCTATGGGGGATTGGATTTTTGCATAGCAAGGCTGCGATCGCTTGTGCAGCCCTGCTATGCAAAAAAAGTTCTGTGCAGAAGTAGACTAGGGTAAGAGTTACTCACCCTGTGTGATCACTTCAGCGTTGTTGATCCCGGAATTGACGTCAGACATCCGCCTTCCAAATGCCTTGACACGCCTGTGTTCGGATCTCCACGCCCCGAAAACGGCGAGTTGATGCCCAGGACCGCCTTTCTCCTGTCAATCTTCATGCGGTCGCGACCGCGACCGCTTTTTTCGTTGGAGGCGTTGCTGCCCATCACCGGGCAATGACACGCCTGCGCAATGCGGTCGCCGCGCATGCACAGAACCGACCCATTCGCACCGCTGCAAAAAACAGCAGCGTGCGAACGGGTTGGAATGACCCCATAGTGCAGCATCATTATAGTCTTCCCATTACAAATATACAGCATCTGTATAATTAAAAGGCTAACATGACACACACATGAAAGCTCCAGATCCCAGCAGCAGGACTTCCAAAAATCGGGCAGTTCCTGTGCGAGCAGTGCCCCCCTCCCCCATCCCAATAATCCAGCACTGGTGTCTGTCATTTTGATGGGCTTTAGTTCTATATAATAAAAGGCTAACGCTGCTCGCCACCTCTGTGGGGGAATTCAAGTGTTATGCGTGCCAATGGCCACTAGATGGTGCCCAATGAAGCAATTCAATTGTTGGTTCGTTTAGGCACGCACAGCCGCCGGCGCTGACATTACTGTTATGTTGTTCCATCATTTTGACGGGCTGGTAACTAGTGTATGCATAATGCTCCAGCAACATGTACACATGTGTGTCAAAAATACACATGTAAACAAACTTGCCGAATTTTTTTTAATGAATAAAAAAATGTAAAAACTATTAGTAAAGATTAAGAAATATAATTAGATAACAGGTAACATCTCCTTAAATTTCATGCAGCCAGCTTACCTACAAAGTAGAAGTAGACATGTAATTGAGACACTTTATGTCATAATGTTGACAATTGTTTTTATTCAATTGATAGACCACATACAGTAGCTATTAATAATGGTTATCCCTACTACAATGAGAGTCTACCCTCCAGGTATACTGTAGGTGGTGGGTGCACTTTAAGAATTACATGCCATGACATCATTACAGTTCCAGGTTTACAGTTCTATGATTGGATACAAGTGTGCTGTTAAAAATTACACAGAGAGTCAGAAAAACAAAATTACAAAACTAATTATGCTTTTCTAATTCCTGCTGGAAGAAACACAGAACAGATTGTCTTTGTTTTTAATTAGGGTTCCGGCTGTTTGTTGATATTATAAATCGCATCAATTAAGTGTTTTCATCCAGAGACTGGAGGTTTTTCTGGTGTGAGCTGCAGTTTGTCAGGATTTAGAAATGGGAACAAAATAGCACCAATTCTAAAAATGTAATATAAAGTTTCATTGAAGCATAAAAATGAGTGTCCAGCAAGATCCAAACTTGCAGATAGTAGTCAGGTAGAACATAATACAGAAAGGGATGAATGCAATATTATAGTACAGTCTTGAAAGCTAGCACTTGGCTCCCAATAAGTATTCCCAGGACAATTCCCAGGACTCGTTTTCCTAATATTAGAATAGTTATTTGCTTGAAATTCAGTATCCAAAAACACCTGGTTTCTGTCCTCATTTCCACGTGGGTTATAATCTTATAATCTTAAAATTTTATAATGAGCTGATGGTTGTTTTGCTTTAGAACATATTACAACAGATGTTATGTATTAAAATCGGTTCTTATTTCATTATATATGTGGACAACTGCACAATTGTATTTCTCTCTTTTACTGCATGCTGGATGTAAGGGAACTTTCTGCGTATGTTCTCATTTTGAGGACTTTTTTTTTTGTAAACTGTTTTTATTAGTCAAAGCAGTATTCAAAAACATTACAGAAACATTTTCAAAAACAAAAGGAGGGCATACAAAAATATCGCGTAGCATATATTCATCAGTACACCACACATAGAGCGCCCTTAGCCGAAAAATATCTGTCTGCATTTCTGACAACATTAAAGCTTATAAAAGAAGAGCATAATATCAAAACAGCATCAATGAATGGGAAAGAGAAAAAAGAGAGAGAAGAGAAGAGGAAAAGAGGATAAGTAAGGGAAGCTTAGGGTGGGCAGGGTCAGGTGTGACAGTCTGCATAGTGCGGGCAGACTATTTGGGGAGCGTATGGACGTTCCCCACCAATCCTGAGTCTGGGCCACAGTACAGAAACAACATTGTCGGAATATGAGTATGGGTATAAATAATGATACAGGTATGGATATGGGCCCGTTTACCAACATGAGGGGGGTTATGTCGCAATATAGGACCGATACTGCGATGTGTCCTTAAAGTCGTACCAGGGAAACCAAATAGCTATGAAGTTAACTGTTTTCCCAGATGAGAAGGAAACCAGGTCTTCCATGTCCAAGAAGTGATCAATCTTTGTGAACCACATTTTAATTGAGGGTGGAGAGGTGGATATCCAAAGAATTGGGATCACCGCTTTAGCAGCGTTGCAAAGGTGTCTTAACAGGGAATGTTTGTAGGAGTGTGACCCTGCGGGGGTGTGATTAAGGAGCCAGAAATCTGGGTCTTTCGGGATTTCGTCACCCACTATCTGTTCGGTGCATTTAAATACTTCTGCCCATAATGGAGTTATAAGAGGGCAATCCCACCAAATATGTATAAAACTCCCTGGGGCATTTTTGCATCTCCAACACATATTCGAAAGAGAGGGAAACATTTTATTGAGAACACGAGGGGTCCTATACCACCTATATATAAGTTTATAAAGGGTCTCTAGTGTCGAGATGCATAAAGAACTCGCCTGAGCGTTCTTAAACACGGATTCCCAGTTAATTTGAGTAGGTAGCCCCGACAATTCCCTCTCCCAGGAAGCCAAAAAGGTAGGAGGTTGTGGGAAGAAATTTTCCATAATCAACGTATAGATTTGTGAAATAGTATGCGTGGGTGAACTGGGGGAGATACATAGTTTCTCAAACCCAGTGAGGTCCCTAGTTACGTCAGAGAAGTTCTTAGGAGATGATATAAAATGGTGGACCTGCAGGAACCTCCAAAACTCAGCCCTGTGTAGGTTCCAAGAGGATTGAACATCTGAAAAAGAGCGCACCCTACCCGAGCTCACCAGCTGACCGACTCTAAAGATCCCAGCTTCTGCCCATGGGGCGAAAGCAGTCCCTTGAAGGCCAGGGGCAAATTCGGAGTTATAGAGAAAAGAGGTTAAGGGGGACCATTTGGAGGATATATGACTCTGGGATCTCAGCTTGGCCCATAATCTGAGCGTGGGAGAGACCGTGGGGTGTGACACCTTCGGGAGGGTGGGAAGCCAAGGTGCAATTTCAATATAATGTGGGAGACAGCCCTCCTCTAGGAGGACCCATTGTTTGCGATCCTTGGCACGTGTCCATTCCAGTATCCTATTCAGGTGTACCGCGTGGTAATAGTTAGGGATATGTGGGAGTTGTTGCCCCCCTTGATGTTTTCTCCTGAAAAAATGTCATGTTTAAATCTAGGTGTATTACCACCCCATACAAATGTACGGATAAGCCTCTGGACATCCCGAAGCCATAGCAGGGGGATGTGTATCGGAAGGGTCTGGAGAAAGAATAAAATCCTGGGGAGGGCATTCATTTTAACTACGTTGATCCTACCGAACCAGGACAGTCTCAGTTTTTTCCATAACAGGAAGTCTAAACGAAGCCTAGACAATAAGGGTTTAAAATTTAGGGAGAACACTTTGGATAAGTCATTGGTCAGTAACACCCCCAAATATTTTAATTTATGATCATGCCAGGTGAAGGGGAAGGCTTGTTTCAGGCTTTCTACTATAGCAAGAGGTGTAGTTAAGTTCATGGCAATAGATTTGGAATAATTTATTTTGAAGTTAGAGAGGACTCCAAACTTCTCAAACTCCACCATTAAGTTTGGCAAAGAGGTGACCGGATTCGTGATTATTGCGAGTAGATCATCGGCATATAATGCCAGTTTGTATTCGGTCCCCCTTACCAACAAGCCCGAAATATTTGGGTTGGCCCTAATGCTTCGGGCTAATGTTTCCATGCAAAGGACAAAGAGCAATGGGGATAGCGGGCATCCCTGTCGCGTACCGTTGAAAATTGGAAAGGAGTCAGAAAGGAGCCATTAATCCTTATTTTGGCGGATGGGGAGGTATAGAGGGATAGGATTCTGTGGAGACAGATGCTACCAAGTCCCAGATGCCTCAATATTCCGGTCAAAAAATCCCAGTCCACTCTGTCAAAAGCTTTTTCTGCATCAGTCGACAGTAGGATAGATGGGGATGAGAGCTGGCCGGCATAGTGAATCATGCTGAGCACTTTGGAGGTATTGTCCCTGGCTTCTCGGCCTAAAACAAACCCAACTTGATCTCCATGTATCAAGCCAGGCAACAGTAGTTTAAGGCGGTTTGCAATCAATTTAGCGAAAAGCTTTATATCAATATTTAATAGGGAGATTGGGCGGTAGCTGGAGCAAAGACTGGGGTCCTTACCCTCTTTGGGTAGAACTGCAATATGGGCTTCGAGAGATTGTGGGGAGAAGAGCGATTGATCTGATATGGTGTTAAAGGCTCTTGTGAGTATAGGGATTAATTTCTCCTTAAAAGCTTTGTAATAGGCAATAGTATATCCGTCGGGGCCGGGACTCTTGCCATTAGGAGAGGATTCAATAACTCTCTGAACCTCCTCGGTAGAAAACGGGGCGTCTAGATCTTCTACTTCTGTTGCGGTCAGTGTGGGGAAATGTAAGGTCCGTAAATAGTCAGCTATGGCTTTTTGATGGGACGACCTGTCGATTCTGCCGGTTGGGCCGGAGAGGTTATACAGAGTGGAGTAATATGTCCTGAAGGCCCTGGCTATGTGGGATGTCTGGTGTTGGGGTTGGCCATGATTGTCTTTAATTGTATGAATAAAAGTAAGAGCACGTTGTTCTCTAAGTGCTTTGGCCAGTAATTTTCCAGGCTTATTGCCCCATTGATAGTATCTGCTACGGCACTTCCGATAAGAAAACTTGACTCTATCTGAGAGTAACTCATTCAGAGCCGCCCTAGCAGTTTCGAGATCGGCGTAGTGTTGTGGGGTTTGGGATTTTTTATGTAGAAGCTCGAGAGATTGTATTTTAGACAGTAAATCCTCTCGGAGTTTCTCCCTCTGCCTTTTGCGAAAGGATCCTATTTGAACACAAACCCCCCTGATGACACATTTGTGAGCTTCCCATACTGAGACTTTGGAGATGTCATCTAAGTCGTTGGTACAAATATAAGAGTCCAGAGCGTTGCCAATTCGGGACTTACAGTCTGCATCTTGCAGGAGAGTGCCGTTAAAACGCCAGGACCATTGGCGATGTGCGTTGGGAGGTAAACGTATGGTGAGGTTGACTGGGGCATGATCGGACCATACAATCTGTCCTATAGAGGCATCAGACAGAAGGTGTAAGTGTCGGTGACTCAAAAATAAATAATCAATCCTGGAATATGTCTGGTGTGGGTGTGAGAAATAGGTGTAATCTATATCAGTGGGGTGTGTCAATCTCCATGTGTCGATCAGCTGGTGGTCGAGCAGAGCACGTCTCATTCCCCTATGCTCCCTTTCTGGCTTGCAGGAGATCTTTTCAGAATTGTCCTGGAGAGGATCCAGGGTCCAATTTAGATCACCTCCCATCACTACCACCCCCTCCAAAAGAGGTTCCACGTCTTCTAGAACTGAGGATAGAAAGGAAGGTTGTTTAGCGTTAGGGGCATATATATTTAAAAAAGAGAAACGTTGGCCATGTATGTGTTATGAGCCACGGCTGTGGCTCATTCCTGTTTTGCAGTTTTGTTCTGTATTTCATGTTATACTTCTGTTTATGTTCCCCGTGGGTGTCATGGGGTGCTCGGAGCTCACCCTTAAGGAGGGGATACTGTTATGAACCACAGGTAGTGGTTCATTCCTATTTTATGTTTATAAAGTTGTCTTGCATGCCAGGATTTCCTGTTGCTCTGTTTTAGAATACTCTTGTCTGCTGCCGCTGGTGAGTCTGTGTAATTGCAGCTTGTTCCCATGTGTTCAGCCTCACCTGGCTGCTAATTGCATCTTGTCAGTTTGGAATCATGCAACAGGGCAGCTGCATGGGATTATTAATTAGGCCTCTCTCTTATATGCTGGCTGACTGCAATTCACAGACGCTGGTGATATTCCTTGGTTTGCAGTCTGCTTGAAGTGTGAGCTGGTTCCTGTCAGTCCCTGTGTTGATTCCTGTGTCAGTCCCTGTGTTGATTCCTGTGTCAGTCCCTGTGTCGATTCCTGTGTCTGATCCCGTGTCCTGCTGTGAGGCGTTCCTGCCCTGAGTTCCAGTGGCTTTGCCTGTCCCTGGTCAAGTCTTCTGGCTTCCTGGTGTCCACCGGTCTGTCGTTTGGGATTCTGCCTGTCCTCCAGTTCTGAGAGTCGGTGTCGGCAGCATTAGAAGTTCCTGTCCGTTTGCCAGTATTCGTACCGGTTCCGTGAGTAGCAGCTCTCCCGCGTCCGTTGGCCTAGGCCGCTGTATTCCATTATTGTTTCTGTCCCTGGTGTTTTGCAGAGGGTTCTGCTTATGCTGTCACCGCCGGTACACAAAGGTATTGTGTCGGCGTGTGATCAACATTTCCTATGTTGTTCTTTTCCTTTGGCGGTTTCTCCGCACATACTTTAGGTTTTTAGTTAGCTTGTAGCCCCTGGCCTGTTTGCTTAGTTAGAGGTCCTCTTGTTATCATTCTGCCTCGGATTTCCCTTTTTCTCTCATTAAGACCGGGGGGCACCGGAGTTGGGCAGACATAATCCGCCCTTCAAACGTGGCTGCCAAGGGCTCAAGAAACCATAGTCTCGCAAGGGATTTCCGATAGCACGGGTGAGACAACAGAGTTAGGGCGCCAGGGGCTATTCCCTTTCCATTCCCCTTTCCCAGCGTTACGTCCTGGTGCTCTGGACTCACTTCATGAACATCTCCCTTGTTCTGAGCACCAGGAACCTAACATTATGTCGCATTTCACCAGCAACCCCCTACCCTCAGCTATTCTGTGGGAGGCTACATTGAGGACAGGCAGGTGGCGGGCAAGTAGGATGGCTACACCTAGTGTCTTACCAGCCGAATTATTGGACAGGAAAACATGCGGGTAATAGTGACATTTTAGGGACGGCACGTGTCCCATCTTGAAGTGTGTTTCCTGAATAAAAGCAACGTCTTTTTTCTCGTCTCTAAGCCATTTAAGAAGTTTAGACCTTTTTTCAGGGACATTCAGCCCTTTGACGTTAAGGGTAGTTACGTGTAAATCACTCACCCCCATTATCAGTCAGATCCAATCGTTTCACGATAGTCTTCTCTTCGGCAGACCCTGGGAAAGGTGAGGGAAAAATAACAGGGGGGGGGGGGGATAGGAAAAAAGGAAAAGCAAAGAAATAGAAAGAAAAAGCTGCGGCGGGGGAATCTCCGCCAAAAAGTACTTTAACATTAAACAGAAGTGGTGTTACTACAAAAACTGCTGCAAAAAGGACAGGAGCGGAATCCTGCCGACTCCCGGTCCAAAGAAACAGGGGATTGTTATGCACACCAGTGCCTGCAGGAATGTACTGGTGTCAGAACTGTTGTGCACTCCAGTTACTGCAGGAATGTACTGGTGTTTGAACTGTTATGCACACCAGTGCCTGCAGGAATGTACTGGTGTCTGAACGGATAGGTATGCAAAACAAATGAACTCACAGACAGACTGGGGAATATGACATTACGTACACAGAAGGTGATAGGGTAACAAAATACACACAAAGTGAACAGAGAAGCCCAGAGGCTAAGGAACTGGGTGTCTCCCTAGTATTAGTAATGCTCAGATGGGAAAAGCAAGATGTTGTGTTTTAAAACGTAGAGAACCCAAAATGCTGTTGCTAAGGGCAACATCAAAACCCTAAAGGGTTACCAACGGGTGTGGCAGTAAACTCCTTGGTCAGAGATGGAATGATAGACACAAGGAGAGTCTCCACAATCCTAATTCTCACTTGCAGTGCACAGGTTCAGCTTACTGCCACTAAACTGACACCTGACACCTTGCACAGTGAGACAGGATTTAGGCAGGCAAGTCTTAGAATACAGCCGCAAACTTGCTAAGTTCACAGAGTAGTAAAAGAACCCCAGCAAGTTAAACGACTGACTCCAGTCTTACTGCTAGGTCTGGATTGGCAGAGTGTAGTACCAAATCCCCAGGCCTATTTGCAGTAAGCAACAACAAATACAAAGCTACACAGTACTGGCTAACTTTCAGGAACTGACTAACCAACAAAGATTCAGCAGCATCTGCTTAACCTGAGAAGAGGCCTTATAAAGCAGGTGCTGTCCACGCCCCACTCAGACCTCACAGACTGTGAGCACAAAAACCAGCACCGGATCCCCTGCCGTGCACAGAGCCTGTAACCACTGCACAGCAAAAGACCCGAACCGGAGTATCAGCTGCGCTCAGGTTACTCCGCTAGCACTTGTCTCCCGGTTGCCATGACGACGTGGCAGCACAGGGCAGGAGACCCTAACAGTACCCCCCCTCTGACGAGGGGTCAAAGAACCCCTACCACCGGGTTTATCGGGGAACTGCGAGAAGAAAGAGCGTATCAGTCTGGGGGCATGAAGATCACAACTGCGCACCCACGACCGCTCCTCCGGGCCATACCCCTTCCAGTGCACCAAAAATGACAGCCGACCCAGAACCATCTTGGAGTCAAGAATCCTTTCAACAACAAACTCCCTCTGGCCACATATCAGAAGAGGGGAAGGTCTTCCACTGGAAGAAGGATTACTAATCGCCCGTTTTAAAAGGGAACAATGAAATGTTTTATTGATACCCAAAGAACGGGGCAGATCTAACTGAAATGCCACCGGATTGATAACCCTGGTGATCTTATAAGGGCCGATGAACCGGGGGCCTAACTTATGAGATGGCTGTCTCAACTTCAAATTCTTGGTAGACAACCAGACGAAGTCTCCTAATTTGAAGCTGCAGGGTCTTTTCCGCTTATCAAAAACCCTTTTGGTCACTAATGACACAGACACAAGGGCTTTCTTCACTTTCCGCCAAATACCTCTAAGGACCGAAACCACAGAGGAACCACCAGGCGTGGAGTCCAGGGGGTCAAAAGAATTGGCCTTAGGATGATGCCCATACACACAAAGGAAGGGAGAGATCCCTGTAGCAGAGTGAGCCGCGTTGTTATAGGCAAACTCCGCCATGGACAGATGAGCAACCCAGTCAGTCTGACACTTGGAGACATAACACCTGAGGAACTGCTCCAAGGACTGGTTCACCCTTTCAGTCTGCCCATTAGACTGCGGATGGTAGCCTGACGACAAGCTGACAGAAATCTGGAGATCGGAACAAAATGCCCTCCAGAATTTGGCCACAAACTGGAATCCGCGGTCAGAGACCACATCAAGTGGCAACCCGTGGAGACGCACAACATGCAGCATAAATAATTCAGACAGGCGTCTGGCCGATGGCAGCCCAACCAGTGGAACAAAGTGCGCCATCTTCGAAAACCTGTCAACGACAACCCAGATGGCTGTCATCCCCGAGGATTTGGGCAAGTCCACCACAAAATCCATTGAAATGTGGGTCCATGGCTTAGATGGGATAGAGAGTGGATGTAATGGGCCAACAGGAACCCCTCTAGGAGTCTTATTTCGGGCACAGATGTCACATGCCCGAACCCACTGATCCACATCCTTAGCCACCGAGGGCCACCACACCGCCCTAGATAGCAACTCCCGAGTTCTGGCAATACCCAGGTGACCTGCCAACTTCTTGGAATGGAATTCCAGGAACACTCGCTGTCTTAACCTAGGAGGCAAAAACAAAAGACCTACCGGAAGGTCTGGAGGAGCCTGCTCCTGTGCTCTAAGGACTAATGATAAGAGGTCCTGGGTAATGCCCACTTTAATACATGATGGGGGCACAATGGGCAACAGCTCCTCGGTGGTCTCCTGGATTGGAGCAAAACTCTGCGAGAGCGCATCAGCCTTGATGTTTTTTGACCCAGGGCGATATGTTATCAAAAAATTAAAGCGAGCAAAAAACAAAGCCCATCGTGCCTGCCTGGCATTGAGACGCTTCGCTGACTCTAAATATGCCAGATTCTTATGGTCGGTGAGAATTGAGACCACAAACTTAGCCCCCTCAAGCCAGTGTCTCCACTCCTCGAGTGCATCCTTAATAGCCAACAATTCCCGGTTACCCACGTCATAATTCATCTCGGCAGGCGAAAATTTACGGGAAAAGTAAGCACAGGGATGAAGGCGATTATCAGACACTCCCATCTGAGAAAGCACTGCCCCAATACCCATCTCAGAGGCATCCACCTCCACCACAAAAGGACGCTCTGGATCTGGGTGTCGCAGCACCTTGGCCGATACAAATGCCCTTTTGAGACGGGCAAAAGCCGCTTTAGCCTCACAAGACCAGTGAGCAACATCCGCCCCTTTCTTAGTGAGTGCCACCAAGGGCGCCACTATAGACGAAAATCCAGCGATAAATCGTCTATAAAAATTCGCAAAGCCCAGGAAACGCTGAAGCGCCTTCAAACTAGTGGGCTGCACCCAATCCAGGACTGCCTGTACCTTGGAACCCTCCATTTGGAAACCTTCTGGGGAGATAATATATCCTAGAAATGCGATTTGCTGAACTTCAAATTCGCACTTCTCCAGCTTCGCCCCAAGCCGGTGGTCTCTGAGTTTCTGGAGGACTAAGCGTACATGCTTCCGATGTTCCTCCAGGGAATGGGAGAAGATTAGGATGTCATCTAAGTATACAACTAAGAATCTATCCAAATATTCCCTGAGCACATCATTCATGAAATCCTGGAAGACTGCCGGGGCATTACAGAGCCCAAAAGGCATCACCAAATATTCATAATGCCCTGAGTGGGTATTAAAGGCAGTCTTCCATTCATCCCCCTCTCTTATTCAGATTAGATTGTACGCACCGCGTAGGTCAATCTTAGAAAAAATGGTGGCAGTACGAAGCTGGTCAAACAAGACCGAAATGAGGGGCAGTGGGTATGAGTTTTTAATCGTGATACGGTTCAATTCCCTGAAGCCGATGCAGGGTCGCAACGAACCGTCCTTTTTACCCACGAAGAAGAACCCCGACCCAACTGGAGACTGTGAAGGTCTGATAAATCCCTTAGCCAAGTTCTCCTGAATGTACTCTGCCATAGCCTGAGTCTCAGGACGTGACAGGGAGTACAACCTGCTCTTGGGAAGCTTAGCATTTGGCAACAAATCAATGGCACAGTCATAGGGGCGATGGGGAGGTAGTACCTCTGCAACTTTTTTGGAGAACACGTCCGCAAAATCTGCATAACACCCTGGCAATCCTGGCAAACTTAGCTGCGAGAGCCTGACTGGAAGGCTCAAGCAACTCCTGAAACAATCAGTACCCCAACTAAGAATCTCCCCAGAGACCCAGTCAAATTGAGAATTGTGGGCCCTTAACCAGGGTAACCCCAACACCAATGGGGCAAAAGTACAGACAGTCACATAAAAGGACAATTTTTCAGAGTGTGTGGCTCCAATAAACAAAGAAATCTGGCTAGTGCAAGAGGTAATTTTACCTTGGGATAATGGTTCCCCATTTAACCCACAAATCTCAATTTCCGATGCCAAGGGTACTAAGGGAACAGAGTGTTTCAGGGCGAATTGGCGGTCCATAAAAACCCAGTCGGCCCCACTGTCCACAAAGGCTTCAGTCTTGACAGTTTGACCGATGATCTTCAAGGTCACCGGAATGATAAAAGTCTTCTCGGGAAATTCTGACTTCTGGCCTGACAGGATATTTCCCATCACCCTCAGGCCCTGAAGTTTTCCGGCTTTTCTGGGCATGATACTACCACATGACCTTTATTCCCACAGTACAAACACAACCCCTGCTGTCTCCTCCGCGTCTTCTCACGCGAGGAGAGGCGGGTAGCCCCAATCTGCATAGGCTCCTCGGAAAATTCCTCAGAGTCTGAGGTTCCCTTGGGAAAGAAGGAAACCTCAGTCTCCCTTTCAAGCCTACGCTCTCTCAGCCGTCTATCCACCCGGATGGATAACTGCATGAGCTGATCCAAGCTATCAGGCAAGGGATATTGTACCAGTTGGTCCTTTATCTGGTTAGAAAGACCTCTTCGGTACTGGTGTCTCAGGGCTGGATCATTCCACTGGGTATCATGGGCCAACCTCCGAAACTCCGTACAGTAAACCTCAACTGGCCTTCGCCCTTGCTTAAGGATCGAAATCTGAGCCTCGGCTGAGGCCGTCTTGTCAGGGTCATCATACAACATGCCCAGTGCCGTAAAAAAAGCATCAACACTTTTAAGCGACGGACAGTCAGGCTGCAACCCATATGCCCAGACCTGTGGGTCTCCTTGTAGCAAGGAAATCACTATGCCCACCCGCTGAATCTCCGACCCAGAAGACTGAGGCCTAAGCCGGAAGTATAGCTTGCAGCTCTCCTTGAAACAAAAGAACTGCGAGCGATCTCCAGAAAAACGATCCGGGAGATTTACTTTCAGCTCCTTAACCCCTGAAGGTGCTGCTGCTGCGGGAGCTCCGCCAGCGGCCTGGGAGGTGTGCATTTTAATGGACAAATCATTAAATTGTCGAGTCAGGACCTGCACCTGATCGACCACCTGTTGCAACGTATTTTGAGGGGTATGCTCCATATTCCCACAAAATTTCAACAGGAGTATTAGGCTGCTGAATATGTTATGCACACCAGTGCCTGCAGGAATGTACTGGTGTCAGAACTGTTATGCACTCCAGTTACTGCAGGAATGTACTGGTGTTTGAACTGTTATGCACACCAGTGCCTGCAGGAATGTACTGGTGTCTGAACGGATAGGTATGCAAAACAAATTAACTCACAGACAGACTGGGGAATATGACATTACGTACACAGAAGGTGATAGGGTAACAAAATACACACAAAGTGAACAGAGAAGCCCAGAGGCTAAGGAACTGGGTGTCTCCCTAGTATTAATAATGCTCAGATGGGAAAAGCAAGATGTTGTGTTTTAATACGTAGAGAACCCGAAATGCTGTTGCTAAGGGCAACAGCAAAACCCTAAAGGGTTACCAACGGGTGTGGCAGTAAACTCCTTGGTCAGAGATGGAATGATAGACACAAGGAGAGTCTCCACAATCCTAATTCTCACTTGCAGTGCACAGGTTCAGCTTACTGCCACTAAACTGACACCTGACACCTTGCACAGTGAGACAGGATTTAGGCAGGCAAGTCTTAGAATACAGCCGCAAACTTGCTAAGTTCACAGAGTAGTAAAAGGACCCCAGCAAGTTAAACGACTGACTCCAGTCTTACTGCTAGGTCTGGATTGGCAGAGTGTAGTACCAAATCCCCAGGCCTATTTGCAGTAAGCAACAACAAATACAAAGCTACACAGTACTGGCTAACTTTCAGGAACTGACTAACCAACAAAGATTCAGCAGCATCTGCTTAACCTGAGAAGAGGCCTTATAAAGCAGGTGCTGTCCACGCCCCACTCAGACCTCACAGACTGTGAGCACAAAAACCAGCACCAGATCCCCTGCCGTGCACAGAGCCTGTAACCACTGCGCAGCAAAAGACCCGAACCGGAGTATCAGCTGCGCTCAGGTTACTCCGCTAGCACTTGTCTCCCGGTTGCCATGACGACGTGGCAGCACAGGGCAGGAGACCCTAACAGGGATGCAGCATATTGGGGTCCTGCGGGGGGCTCAGGACAGCGACCACTCCCAAAATAGAAACTCGTTAAATATACGGTATTACCGAGGTGTGCATTAAGCACATGCGAAACATGAAAAATAGAGCATACAAATATATAAGTATATATATTGGCATAAGAGTGTACAGATAATCCTCAAGTTATCAAACCGGGTTTCAGTAGACTTTAGCGTCTGTACACTATTATCCATCTACATAAACAAGAACAACAAAAATAAAAAAAAATAAAAACAAAAACAAAAACCGATCACATTGGTGAGCAACACATTGCACTATAAAAGAGAAAAACTCAATGTATAACATATTCAGCAAGCAAATTTACATCCACTCGGGACAAGGCATCTCATTCAAGGAGGCTTCGAAGGTCGTGGGCCAGGAGTGGATCCCCGCATCCGCGGGGTGCGAACTTGCTGCCACGCGTCATCTGGAGGGAGCACAACAGGCAAGTCCGGAAGGTGGTGAAAGGCGTCCCAGTCAGGAACCGGAACCGGAGGGATTCCCAGGATCGTGAAGAAAGCCTGTAATTCCGACGGTCTAGAAAGACTCGCAATTTTGCCGCCATGAGAGACCTGGAGGGAGAATGGAAAGCCCCATCTGTATTTCAGCTCGAGCTTCCTGAGAGAGTATGTAAGAGGTTTCAAGGCGCGACGTTGTTGTAAGGTTGACCAGGCAAGGTCAGGAAATATCTGAATCTTGTCGCCTTGAAAGTCAATGCTGTCCAGTTGACGGGCCGACCTCATTATTTCCTCTTTTTGGGCGTAATAGTGGAGCCTACAAATCACGTCCCGTGGTCTGTCGGAGGGCAAGCCTCGAGGACGAAGGGCTCTGCGAGCTCTATCGAATATAATGTCTTTGTTCGGGTCCAGGTCAATAAGTTCCCCAAATATCTTAGATAAGGCGTCTACCAGGTCTGTTTGCTGGACGCTCTCAGGCAGGCCCCTGACTCTAATATTATTTCGCCGGCCACGATTATCCATGTCCTCAATGCGTGACTTTAAGAAGGAGATATCGTCCCGTTGGTGAGACAGCACTTCCCGAAATTTAGTCAAAGAGTCCACAGTAGACGATTCATGGCGTTCCAGGACATCAACTCGAGTCGCGATTTGAGACATATCTTGTCGGAGCGCTGTCACTTCCTGAGTGATGGTGGATAGTAGACGAGTCTCCAAGGCTGAGAAGTCTTGTTTCGTAGGAAGTGATCGTACATGAGACAATATTTCACTTATCTCCGCAGACAGAGAGAGGGCCTTTGGGGGCTCCGGAGTCCCAGGGGAGGCCATGTCGTCCACCGGGTCGTGTAAACTCGAGAAGGTCGGGACGTTAGAAGGAGCAGCGGGGGTCAAGGTTGGAGAAGTTAGGAACTGACGTAGATCTGATGAGCGTCGATTCGCGGGGGGTGGGATCGCGTCCGGCTTAGTCTTGGCCTTCTTTTTTTTCTTTATCCCTTTCACCATGAGATCGGTCTTTAGATAAAGCAGTTTAGAATTACACTTTCACATATCCTCGGCACTATGAAGCATGAGGGCCGTCACCGTGCAAGAACCCCCCTCGTGGTCTTAGGGTAGCATCAGGCAGGCATGCATGAGGCTAAGGGCCCATTCGTTCACTTGCAGTGGTGGTACCTCTGATATAGCCCGATGGGGGTGTAGTTACAGGACCCCAGGCCACTGAGCAGGAAGTCAGCCAGCAAATGTACTGTTGTTAAATGGATGGATGGTGGATGGGTGGATGGATGGATGGGTGAGGGGAGCACTGTGACTGTTTTTATAATGTACCCAGGCCTATATGGCCCAGCCTTGTGGGTCCCCCCTCTTTCCCTTATACACAGGTGCTGCAGCTGCAGAGAAAGCTCAGTACCTTTCACTGATTTCAAGATGGCCGCCGAGCGTCCTCCATCGACGTCCCGTTCGACGGGTTGCCGGGTCCCCGCCGGGCGGATACACAGCAGTAGGAGCTGAGAGCAGGGAGACACAACTAGCCGCGGCAAACGGCTGACGGCAGCAGAGATTATGGAGCTCCGTGTAGCGTCCACGGCCCGAGCAGCGGGTCCCGGAGCCGTCTCCGGCCTAATGCCCAAATCGAGGCCCCGGCTTCTCCCAGCCCCGTAGGCCGCAATCCGCGGGAGCAGTTAAAACTGCTCCCCGATTCCGCGGCACTTCAGGGGTCCTAGCCGGGGGGCACAAGGAGGGCAGCAAAGGAAGTAGGGCGGCCTAGGAGGCGCAGATGCAAGGGGAATGAGTAGTTTGGGCTATGGGTCTAAGGAGCTCTCATCAAACACGTCTGCCTCCTTCAGACCCCAGACCACGCCCCCATTTTGAGGACTTTTGCATACTGCTGGGCATACTGTGCTGATCCTTCTGAGCATATAATACTGCATTTGGGGCTGATGTCGAGCAAAATGATTGTAAGTGACAAAAAAAAAAAAAAAAAGAACAAGTGTGACTCAAAAAAATAAAATAAAAAATAAAAGAAATACTGTACATGCAAAAATAGCAAATGCAGAGTTGTACATATCTGGAGATGCATCCACCTCCACATCAGCTAGATTAGATCTAGTTTGTGACAAGTCATCATCATCAGCATGTATTTGCACCTCTTCCCATTCGGCCTCTCTAAGGAGTCGTGATATAGTAAATGTGTCCCTCATATGGCTCACACTCAGGCCAGCTATTACTCTTTCTGCTTCCACCTCCTGAACATGTTCAGAGATCTGGCACTGCCTTTCCACAGCTGCCACCAAAACTCTCATCCACGCACTCACCATTTCCCATCTAGACTATTGCAACCCAATGTTTAGTTTGATGTGCCTGTTTTCTCTGGAACTCACTCTACTGTCTTGTCAAACTCAAGTCTCAGGAAAAGGATGGCACTAGTGAAGAGGCTTATACCCTCCTACACCCGAAGATCCTTATGTAGTCTCAATTTACTATTCAGTCTCGGGTTGGTGCCATTTACTTGGGTTGTGTGAACTGTATACATACTATAGGAAAAAGAACAAATGAAACAGTTTTTTGTAGTCACACTCGGATACGCTCATTAGCAGTGCCTTGAGTGCATTTCCGTCACTGTGTGTATTTAGATGCACCACTGAAACATCGTCAAAACTTGCCCTATGGCAGGTGCAGCTTCTCCATCTGCGTATGGCCTCCTGTGTGAGAGGCTGTGGGCTTGATTCAGAGGTGGATGCAATGCAATGGAACCGATGTGTGACCAATGTTCCATCTTTTGTACGTAAGTGGTGTATCTGAGATGCCGGCAGTGGGTGCTTCAGTATACAAGATAGTGACTAAGTCATTACCACATTTCCGTAAATCCGCTGTGTCCAATCACGCCTTGTGTCTCTAGATAGAAATAATCATTCATATAGGACAAAGGAAGTGTGACAGTACGCATTCAGTAAACAACATAAATATTAAAACTTGCTTGTGAGTAGGTGCCTAACCACGCTTTCCAATAAAAGGTAATAATGTACCTTGTCTAGCTGTTTATCTTTTGTTATACAGTCAGCTGTTACTAGTCACCACTTGCATTTCTAAAACTATACAAAGTTATACTTTTATCAAAATTATAATTAGTTAACAAAAAGGGAAATGAGTAAGCATTATTATTTTACAGTGATTCAATATTCAGTCAAAGCCTTAGCATCTATTTACCACATACTGTATAATCAGGAATAGAAATCACCATAATAGTTTTGATTTCCAAAGTCACACAAGGATTTCACACAAAAAAAATATTATTATCAGCAAATCAGAGATACAGGGGTATATTTACTAAGCTCCCGATTTTGACCGAGATGGTGTTTTTTCATCAAAGTGTCATCTCGGGAATTTACTAAACTCAAATCACGGCAGTGCTGAGGGCATTCGTATTTTTATTACGGCTGTGTTGTAAAAATACGAATGAATACACCATCGGTCAAACGCGGCTGTTTAGGTATAGAACTCGGTCATTTACTATGCATTCGTATTTGAAATCTCTACCGAGAAAGAGCATTTGCGCTCGTAAAAAAATAGAATTCGTAAAAAAACACGGGGAAAAAGTAGACCTGCTTTTGAGAAGCGTGTTTACATGTGTTCCGACTTCATCATTAATCACACCTGCATTTTTGGCCCTTTAAAAGGTGGGCCAGCACATTTGCCAAATCAATCACTCTAAATGGCTGCTGCCGTGTGTAGCAGTGAATTTGGTTTTGCTGTGGGATTCCTGAGACTGCTCCATGAGGCTACAAGAAACCAGGGCCAGGAAAGTGAACATGGTCAGCAGGATGTACAGGTGCAGCGGAGGCTGCGCAGGCCTCGCTTTTTTAGGGGGCGTTTGAACTTAAACGCATTGGCTAATGGCCAGGTCATACAGATGTTCAGGCTAAATAGGACCCACATTTTCCGTCTGTATGACCTAGTCAAACTGGACCTAGACCCTGAGACAGCACGCTCTCGCTCTGTCTCAGGCCTGCACAAACTCCTGGCTGTGTTGCACTTTATGGCTACTGGCAGCTTTCAGGCTGTGACAGGCGATGTAATAGGAATCTCACAGCCCACCTTTTCTAAATATTTAAATCAGGTGAGGCAAACCATACATACTCCTCTATGGGCCATTTCTGTATTGTGTAATGTGAATTTATAACAGTATATTTGAACAAAGTGTTTAAGACACTCACCTTATATGTTTGACTGTACACTCAGGTTTTGGATGCATTTGAACCACACATAGATACCTCTATCTGCTTCCCTACCCAGGAGTCTCAGTGGCATGCAGTCAGGGTAGCTTTCTATGACCTTGCTGGCATGCCAAATGTGCTGGGTGCCATAGATTGTACACACGTTGAGCTGAGACCACCTAGGGGCAGGCAATATATTTATATAAATAGACATTTTCGCCAATCAACTAATGTCCAGGTGGTTTGTGATGCAAAACTCAAAATGATGAGTGTTGTTGCGGGTTACCCTGGCGGCTGCCATGACTCCTTCATCCTCAGTCAGTCATCCCCCTTTGATAAATTTGAGGCTGGAGAAATGCCGGATGGCTGGCTGCTGGGTATGTACCAAGTATTTGTGTTTTATTTTGCGCTTACCTCAACCTGCATATTATGTTAGCACTGTGTTTGTGCATCAATGTTTTACAATGCTGCTGATCTCTGTTTTTCAGGTGATGGGGGTTATGGCTGCTACTCTTGGCTTCTGACTCCATTGTCCGCCCCTGATTCCCCTGCTGAACACAATTACAATCATGCACATAAGTCTACGCGGAATGTGATAGAACGATGTTTTGGTGTACTGAAATCAAGGTTTCGGTGTCTGGATAAGTCTGCCGGGCTTTTGTTGTATAGTCCCTTAAAGGTGACTAGGATTGTGTTCTGCTGCTGTTTTCTTCATAACGTGTTTGCAGCAACATCTGCCACATGATGATGTTGATGAAGAAAACAGTCAGCAAGCAGAGGAGTTAGAAACATCTGGCGACACTGTGAGTACAGATATAGGGAGGCAGGTAAGGCAAGACCTGATTTTGGCACATTTTAGTGGTAAGTAAATTTGCCTGTGTGCTTTGTATGAACAATTAAGGCACACCAATGTTTTTTCAGTAGTAATGTGGCTCTTGCTCCCTCTTGAGCTAGTCAGCTGAGTGTTGTTTATTTGCTTGATATGTGTTTATGTCTAACTGTTGGGTATCAGTTACTTAGCTAATTGTATAGTGATTTTGGGAAGTAATTATGTCTTTATAATGTTCAAAGTTTTTTAAACACATTCAAAGGTAATGTTTGCCACAATACTACATAATCATTTAGTAGGCACTAACAACCATTATTGTTTAGCCTATTGTTTGTGTTTGTTGTGTGTCGACTTTCTTCTAAAGCTGTGTTTCAAATGTTACCTCATTAGCACAACATAACGGACATTTAGTATTGTGTGCCAATTAGCCATACATACATTGACTAACCCTTACAAAATTTTTGACACATAATTATGGCTGTGATGTGGTAAACGTTCATGTTAGTAATGATGCTAGAATATTCCCAACACATGTGAGTGTTAACTCTAAGAAATTTGCTCTTACACTGACAGTTTTTTACACATAACACATTGCACATCAATCACTTTTCACATTTATTACTGTACAACATGTGTTTTCATTACAAATAACTGCTATTGTGTAGACCTAGTTTTGTCAACAATGTGTATCCAGCTGCAGGGTGGACTATTTCTTAGGCTGTTCTTTGGTGGCTGACGTGGGTTTGGTTTGGGCAGTGGAGCGGATTCGGCTGGATCTTCGAACTGGTGATGAAATTGGGGTCTGTGTAGGTGTGTTGGTTCCTGAGCTGGAACCTTGTTGGTGTTGTGCCAACAAATTAATATTTTGGCTGAGGTTTGCCAGGGTTGCGGTAAGTTGTGTTGTGGCTGTTGTGTTGTTGTCTATGATGCGAGACATGGTTTCTGATATAATTTGATTACTTTGAATTAACTGAATGAGGGCCTGTTGATGTCGGTGTTGCTCATCCATTATGCGCTGAAAGGTAACAATAAGTTGGCTGTTATCTGCTCTCATCTGCTCCATACTGTTTGCGACTCTGCATAGCTGGACATTGAGCCTGCTTGTGTTTCTACACAGTCTCGGTAGATGATGGGGCAGACAGGCTAGGTATTGGGTGTGTGTGCATAGGCAATCAATATTCTGTGCCTGTTGTTGGTTCCATGTTGACCAAAAGGATGGCTCAGGTTGGTGGGGTGGGGTTGTATGGCTCAATTGTGGGTGTGGTGACATTTGAGGTGGCGGGGTACTTTCCTGAGGCGTGCTTGGTTAGTGAACATCTATTGCTTGCAGTTGGAGGGTGTATGTTTCCTGTTCAGATTCCTGCTGGGCTTCCGGGGGCATGATGTCTGGTTCTGTATGGGGTTTAAGGGGACAACATTTGAGTGTTTTTTTAAATTATGTTGGTTTTGATATTCAGTTTAACTTTCTAAACTTGTTTGTCAAACATTTTTCTTTAGCAAATTAGGATGTTCACCTAGACTCGTATACACAATCAAAAAGTCAAATTGTGATGGTTTTTATGTTGTCAAAAATGACTTCAAAACAAAAGTGGACACATGTTTGACAAATAACACACTTACGAAACAAACAGACAGAGGTATAAAGTTTACACCATGAAAAAAAGTGATTTGTCACCCGCCATATCGTACAACCATTAAAATATAAAACAGTAAATGACCATATGAATTCTATCACCATTGTGAAAGGGTGTGAAACTACCTGAAGCTCAGTATTTTACTATTTAAAAAAAAAAAAAAAAACTACTGTAAGGCGCAAGAGAACACTTTTTTTTTTTTAAATTGGTTTTTGAATTTAAACAATTTGCAAGCCATGTGCTTGCTGCTGTGGATAAGTACTATGATTATTACATTTTTTGGCTGATGTGTAATTTGTGTTTTGTGTTTACTCACCAGACAGCTGAGGGGAATGTGGACCCTGTGATTGAGTACTCTCCAAAATGTGTTCTGGTGGCTGAGGCAACACAGTAGAAATACGACGTGGGGGTGTGCTTAATGCTGGTGTTGGTGCGTCGTCAGGAGGACGTCTCTTGCTAGGCCTGCTCGTGTGGCTGCCAGACCCCTGTGAAGGACGTCTTTGTGGACTGTGATGCGATGTTGAAGTTCCTATGGATTATTGCAAACATTAGACTTATTTTTTTTTGTGGTGGACACATTAACAGGTGTCGTTTTTGCGTTACCTGTATCGCCAGCATCCACAGCTCTTGACAGTGTTGCTTGTGTTCTTGAAGTGGTGGCTTGCTTTCGTACTGTAAAAATGATACATTGGTGTTTATGACCTTTCATTACAGTGTGTACTTTTGTAAGCAGCAACATTTAGTGATGTGGACATATGTTTAACATTATGGGTACAGTTTCTAACAATAAATGTTGAAACAATGGTTTGGTTCATTTTTTGTAAACAGACTAATGTGGTTCTATTTCCAAAGACATAAACATAGCCAAGTAGTCTAATTTTCCAGGGCCAACAGCTGAATATACACACATGTATTAACATATATTTAACATTATTACATTTATGAGTATTTTTTAATTAAAACAAAAAAAAAACGAAAAAAAAAGATTTTAACATTTAAAAAAAACATACAATACTTAGCCATCTACACTAACATATTGGCCACAAAGACAAGTAAAAAACAGCAGACATTAAACAAAATTCACAAAATAAAAACCAATACTACCTAACACCTCACTATACAAACACAAAATATATTAAAAACACACAGAAAAAGATAATCAATTTAGAACATAAAAATATATTAACAATACAATATCATTTTAAAAATACTAATTAGACATAACACATATGTAGATATAACAGATTAGTAAAAATACACGCACCATCAGGCCTAGGACGATCCGAATCCCGCACATTAGTCGCACCAACAACTTCATGCGGAATAAGGGTCCGCACAGGTTCCTCCCACTCCCGATAAGACGCTATAAAGGGATGGCCACCCCCTGTTTGTCTGGCTGACTTAGCCTCCTTTGCCATCTTGGCCTTGACACGGCGCTTGATGTCGTAGAATCTCTTCCGACACGTGTCCTCGGTCCTCTTCACCACACCCTCACTGTTTACTGCCGCTACTACCTTCCCCCACAGAACAGTTTTCCTGCGCGAAGGCACCTTGCCCGCATCACGCCCAAACAGCTGGCGATGATGGCGCATCAACTCATGCACCAAAGCCATATTTTCCGCAAAGCTAAATTTAACATTTCTGCCCGTCTTGGTAGTGGTGCGTGGCTGCGGAGCAACACCACCATCGCTGTCACTATCACTCGAGGCAACAGCAGCAACCTCACCCTCCTCCACCTCACTAACCTCCTCCCCCTCACTCACCTCCTCCACCTCACTCACCTCCTCCACCTCACTCAACTCCTCCCTCTCACTCACCTCTGACTGGGACATAATAATGACAAACAACAAATAACACTAATAAAAAAAAACACAAAACACACTCCTCCACTACCACTGCACACCAACCAACCACACACACACACACACACACACACACACACACACACACACACTCACAAACAAACAAACAATGACAATAGACTGAACGTAAAATGCACAAACACTAAAAATGACACAAACTTTTAAGAGACCACACAACAATTACCACAAGACTACTTACACACACAATACAGCACTCAACAATCGCAAGAAATCACCAAAACCGACCAACAAATCACCAACTCCAAAACACCAACTTCCTCTCACCTCTCCACTAGCTAAACCCACAAGGTGCGGCTGGTTGGGGGCGTTTTTATACTAATGAGCACAGACACTCCTCCATGACAAACACAACCAATCACGGACGAGTGACGAAAACGAAAGTAAGAAAATAACGCGGCCGGGAAGGGTCAAAAACACTGCCGTGGAATTTAAAGATACGAATTCGTAAAAACCCCCACAAAATACGGCCGGGAAAACAAGAGTCGGCCGCGAACACATAACAAAAAATACGAATGACATCGACACCGGAAAATACGAAAACATAAATTACGAACGCTTAGTAAATGAGCCGTAAAAAAAACAAAAAGTTGCAAATTCACACTACCGATGTCAGTCGCGTTTCAACTTCAAACAAATTCTGAACATTACGAATCTTAGTAAATATACCCCACAGTATATACAGTATGGGTGAGAAATGTTAACATAAAAAATAAAAAGTTGATAAAATACCGTGCGCCAAATAATAGCTGCCTCCTGGTTTCAAAATGGAAAAGAAAGTGTCACCAACACTTCATAAATCGATGCAGTCAAAAGAGAATACCATTTGAAGCCACTGGCGCTCATGAAAGATAAACAGAATAAACAATCATAGTGTATTATGTATGTAAATGAGTGATTAAAAAATGGGAAATCTTTAGGTGGGTCTTGTACCTAAATTATATGTCTACCATTTTAAGAGTAGACAAACACGTTTTCATAGGAGCTGGAATCACACCAGTCTGGATTCTGTCCCCTTATAATCCTCTCCTCGGTGATGGACCCGAAAAAAGAGAAGGACAGAAACCTCCAATAGTGCAACACTATTTATTTCACAACAACATCACTTTAAAAACACTTGGGGATAAGGGTGGTCTCTCACCAAAGGAAATGGTCAGCTGAATAAGCAGACAAAACAGCGAAGATAAAGATGGTAACACCAGGCGTCCGTCCAGGTCCTATGGTGGTATCCCAGACGTCTCCCCAAAGCAAACAGATCCTCCTGCCGACGCGTTTCGACACAACCAGTGTCTTTTTCAAGGCATAAGGAGGATGAACCACTACTACATATTTATACCCTTTTCAATTGGGTATACAGTCCCACCTATTTCCAGACATGGATCAACTACTTCTAATATTCCCATAACAACATTAAACAACAACCCTTTCCCGAAGTCCACTCCATTCCTTTTTGTTTTGTTAGAAACTCCCGCCATCAAGCAAGTCTTTAAATCGTCACAAACTCCCGGAAGTCGTCATTAACTCCGCGCCCGGCACGTCATTACCGGAAGTGACGTCACTGCCATCACATCATTCCCAGAAGTGGAAGTCATTTCACTGGGAAAATACTTTGAAAATCTGATACTTTACAATTTTCTCATCACAAAAGTTTTCCACTTCTGTAGCACAGATGATAAAAAATGCAATCTCTTGGTCAGTAGAAACAGGGTCTTATACATCATAACAGTCAACAGCCTACTATACATACTACAGAAAATCTGTTATGTTATGTCTCAGTTGTCCTAAATTTAATGAGGTATGGAGGCATGTCAAGCTAAACTGTTAATCATAAACTACATTTATTTTTTCCTCATATAACCCCATTGAATCTAGCACTTGTAGACCTTAATGCCTTTCATTTTCTGAGATTGTATAATTGCTCTAGTCCTTAACTCAGGAGTGATGCTGCGGGAGTGGGGTGGGCCAGTTTGGGCACCGGTCCCAGGTGATAGAGTGGTGGAGTCAAAGCTTGGTTGAATGAAGAATCCAGAATTTTAGCAATAAGTAAACCTGGGAGTGGGGAGGGAGGACAGTTGGCAGCAGTAATTGCTCAGAGGTGGGGCTGCAGCACATTCCAAAGTTCAAATAGGGAGGCCACACCTACTGCCATCAATTGTCATCCCAAACTGACTCACTGGCAGTTGGTGTGGCTCCCCTATTTGAACTTTGGACTGAGCTGCAGTCCCACCTCTGGAGCCACCCAGGGCCGGATTAACAATGGGGCGGATGGAGCTGCAGCTCCAGGCTCCCCACTGAAAATAGGCCCAGAGATCCCCTGCAGTTCAGATAGTGTTGACAGGAAAAAAAAACACTTTTCTCCTGTCATCACCAATAGTATTCCCTCACTCGACTCCTGTCTCAGAGAGCCAAAGCTCTGCCTATCCCCTTCCAAGTTGCCATCAGCTGTGCACAAACGCTCTCCCCACATCAGCTGAAGCTCATACCCAGGCAGGTCGATATAGGATCCTCCCCCAGACCGCGACAAGCTCCGCCTCCTTGTCCACATGCGCTCTCCCCTCGTCAGCTGAAGCTCAGACCCAGGCCATGTTCGATATAGGCTCCTCCCCCAGACCGCGATAGACTCCGCCTCCTTGTCCATCTACAGCAGTGCCCACGATTGGCAAAAGGTCCTTTCACATGCCATCCCTTTGAAGCTCTGGGCCATTATAAGCCCTGCCCCCTGGTTCTTCCACTGCTGAGCCCTGATGCCTGAAGCACCGCCCCCGGGCCGTTCTAAGCTCCGCCCACTGGACATTACACAGTGCTCCCCACCCGGGTCATCTGTGAGGTGTTCCGTGCAGCTGCTGTTTGAGGTACAAAGGAGAATATGCTGTGTATCCCTATTCCCAGGACAGCACACTAAGCAGTCCTGAGTTTCTCTCACTGAGCCTTTGTGTTCCTGAAATCCCAACATTGAAAGTGATGTCTGCATGTTCTGTGACCTTAATGACATACTGTTTTAAATATTGCTCGGATATATATATATATATATATAGTACAGCGTTTCTCCACATTAACCGTGGGGAAAGATAGCACTCTCCAGACTTGTTATAATATATGCAATAAAGTCATTTATTCACAAAAACTTGGTTCCATGTGTATCTTCATGTCACAAGCAGAGTATATAACAAAAAGGCTCACCAACGTTTCGGTCCTGAATTGGACCTTTCTCAAGGTATTAGCCAGTCTCTTAAAGCAAAATCAGGAACGTGCGTAAGTATTTTTCACTCAGTTTGGGAATTATTTGTTGGCACTGTTTCTCCAACAGGCCTTAAATTAACAAAAACAGTTAAAAACAAATTGTGAGCATAATAATCCTAAATAAAGTTACTTTATCATTTTTGTTACGCTGTGTGTAGCTGGCAGACAGTGCTAATATACTAGTGGTGTGCTCTATATCCTGGGCACCAGTTCAAGCAGACTGGCCATGAACTCTCCAGGCCAGTATAATTATTGTTTGGCTCTGTCCCATTAGGAGCCAAACAACAATTATACTGGCCTGGAGAGTTCATGGCCAGTCTGCTTGAACTGGTGCCCAGGATATAGAGCACACCACTAGTATATTAGCACTGTCTGCCAGCTACACACAGCGTAACAAAAATGATAAAGTAACTTTATTTAGGATTATTATGCTCACAATTTGTTTTTAACTGTTTTTGTTAATTTAAGGCCTGTTGGAGAAACAGTGCCAACAAATAATTCCCAAACTGAGTGAAAAATACTTACGCACGTTCCTGATTTTGCTTTAAGAGACTGGCTAATACCTTGAGAAAGGTCCAATTCAGGACCGAAACGTTGGTGAGCCTTTTTGTTATATACTCTGCTTGTGACATGAAGATACACATGGAACCAAGTTTTTGTGAATAAATGACTTTATTGCATATATTATAACAAGTCTGGAGAGTGCTATCTTTCCCCACGGTTAATGTGGAGAAACGCTGTACTGTACTATGAGTTTGACCCAGTGATTGGATCAGACTTTGATTTGGCACCCCAGCCGTTACCTGCGCTGGGTGAGAGTGTGGGACTCCCCATATTTTTTATTTATTTATTATTTATTTATATATATATATATATATATATATAATATTATCCATCTATTGTGTGTGATAATCAATTGAATTCTGGCCAGTGTGTATTACGTACACTACCATGCGGTGTAATATAACAAACGGATGCTGCTGTGCGGTGTAATGTGACTAACTGATGCTGCTGTGCGGTGTAATGTGACTAACTGATGCTGCTGTGCGGTGTAATGTGACTAACTGATGCTGCTGTGCGGTGTAATGGGACTAAAGGATGCTGCCATGTGGTGTAATGTGACTCAGACACTATCATGCGGTGTAATGTGACTAACGGAAGCTGGCGTGTGGTATAATGTGAATAGTGACTAACGGATGCTGCTGTGCAGTGTAATGTGACTAACGGACGCTACCAAGCATCATAATGTGACTAATGGATGCTACCATGTGGTGTAATATGACTAACGGTTGCTGCTGTGCGGTTTAATGTGGCTAACGGACACTACACACTATTGCGCGGTGTAGTGTGACTCGGATACTACCGTGCAGTGTATTGTAACTAACGGACACTGCTAGCTGTGTAATGTGACTAACGGACACTACACACTACCGCATGGAGTAATGTGACTGTCAGACACTATCGTGTGATGTATTGTGACTAATGGACACTGCCATGCAGTGTAATGTGACTAACGGACGCTGTCTTGCGGTGTAATGTGACGAACGGATGCTGCCGTGCGGTGTTATGTGACTAACGGATGCTGTTGTGCAGTGTAGTGTGACTAATGGACGTTACTGTGTGGTGTAATGTGACTAACGGACGCTGTTGTGCAATGTAGTGTGACTAATTTGACGCTACCATGTTGTGTAATGTGACTAACAGATGCTGTTGTGCCCTTTATAAAATATAGAGGGTGGCACCAATGGAATTTCTGGCACAGGCACCAAAATGTCTAGTTATGGCTCTAGTGGTCACTGATGCTCTCTATAGTATACTGGGGTCACTGATGCTCCCTGTAGTATACAGGGGTCACTGATGCTCTCTGTAATATATGGTGGTCACCGATGCTCTCTGTAATATACAGTGGTCACTGATGTTTTCTTTAATATATGGTGGTAACTGGTGCTCTCTGTAGTAAACAGGGGTCACTGATGCTCTCTGTAATATATGGTGGTCACTGATTTTTTCTGTAATATATATAGTGGTCACTGATGCTCTCTGTAGTATACAGTGGTCACTGATACTCTCTGTAATATATAGTGTTCACTGATGCTCTCTGTAGTATATGGCGGTCACTGATGCTCTCTGTAGTATACAGGGGTCACTGATGCTCTGTAATATACGGTGGTTACTGATGCTCTCTGTAGTATACATTGGTCACTGATGTTCTCTGTAGTTTATGGTAGTCACTGATGCTCTCTGTAGTATACGGGGGTCACTGATGCTCTCTGTAGTATACGGGGGTCACTGATGCTCTCTGTAATATGCAGTGGTCACTGATGTTCTCTGATATCTGGTGGTCACTGATGCTCTGTGTAGTAAACAGAGTCACTGATGCTGTATGTAATATATGGTGGTCACTGATGCTCTCTGTAATATATAGTGGTCACTGATGCTCTCTGTAATATACAGTGGTCACTGATGTTCTCTGTAGTATATGGTGGTCACTGATGCTCTCTGTAGTATACGGGGGTCACTGATGCTCTCTGTAATACATGGTGGTCACTGATGCTCTCTGTAATATGCAGTGGTCACTGATGTTCTCTAATATATGGTGGTCACTGATGCTCTGTGTAGTAAACAGGGTCACTGATGCTCTATGTAATATATGGTGGTCACTGATGCTCTCTTTAGTATACAGTGTTCACTGATGCTCTCTGTAATACATGGTGGTCACTGATACTCTCTGTAATATGCAGTGGTCACTGATGTTCTCTAATATATGATGGTCACTGATGCTCTGTGTAGTAAACAGAGTCACTGATGCTGTATGTAATATATGGTGGTCACTGATGCTCTCTGTAATATATAGTGGTCACTGATGCTCTCTGTAATATATGGTGGTCAGTTAGTGCTGGTGGGTGTCCGCCGCTGGGGCTGTAATGAGTCTCCTGTTATGTGACGGTTGTGCTCACTTACGCAGCAGGAGAGTAAAGTAATTCTTCACTGCTCCTTCTATGTGATGCCTCCTCTAATGTCAAATGTAAATCAGCACCCACCGCTGATGTGAGCTGACCATGTTGGGTACTCAGCTTCAAGGTGCATGATGGGAGTATTAGAGGAAACCACTGAACACATAGGGAAGGGCTCTCCCACAGCTGAACTTCATAAAAAAAATTAAAATACAAGCAATCGGCTAGTGGTTGACGGCAGACACGGTTGGGCCCTGAGAGAGGGGGCCCCAGTATAACATATACCCCGCTCCCCCCTCCTTAATCCGATCTGCTGCAGCGGTACACAATAGGCCTTTCATAAATTTCAGCTCCAGGCCCATGTGGACGTTAATCTGGCACTGGAGCCACCACTGGTTGGCAGTATATCCTTATACCTTCCCATGGATTGTGCACTGCATCAATAGGCTGCAGAGTCCCTACAACTTGCTCACAGCCATGATGGGTCCTACTTGGCTGCCTTCTTCCTGACTACTGTAGTGGTTTCACGCTAGAGGAACAGATGAGATCACCAATAGGTACAGTAAATTATCGCATATGGAGGTAGGTAATATTAAGAAAATTAGCATAATAATAAGAGACTAATGTTTTCATAGGGTTAATTTGATTGAGGTTCTTATTTAATGAGACTTAGGTCTGATACAACAAATTTAGAACATCAGGCCCTTGCGTCTGAGATCATTGCGGGTTACCGCAAGTGGACACATATGGGAAGCCACCCCCCAGTCATTCCTGGGCAGTGACTGGCGGGTGGCTTTCATTAGTCATGTTGGGGGTACATGGTGTCAGGGACCACACAGAAAGATACAGTTCCACTGGCACCAGTGGCCATGTACCATCGCACATTCTGAACAATCAAAGGGTTTCTCTATTGTCTGATGGTGTGGCCGATGTCTGCTCGATGGTGTGACTTGCAACGCACTGCAGCAGAATAGAGTCACAGCTGGTGGTCTCAGTAGGAAGCCCATCGGCTGTGGTATTAGCATAAACGTGCAGTAATGGCTACGACAAAAGTCACAGCTGCTACTGTGCACCTCTGTCTACCTCTGAATCAGGTCCTTAGGAGAGGTACATGCACATAAATTGAATTATTTGCTGACATTCTGACCTAATTTTAATCAAAAATATTTTGTATTATACAGCAGTGCAACTATTTTCTGCATTGTATGGTGGGCACTGATGGTTTCTGTATTATATTGTGCTCACTGATGGCTTCTTTATTGTATAGTGTTCATTGATCCTGCCTGTATTATATGGCACTGAGAATCTCTGTATTACATTGTGGTTGTATGATGGTCATTGCGATGCTCTATGTATTGCATAGTGGTCACTGCAATGATCTCTGGTGTGTAAGATAGTGTAGTACAGATGGTGATACTTACTTACCTTGGAGTCTTGAGATACTGGAGCAGCATGCTCTTCTTTAAAAGACACCCTAGAACCACAGAATAAAAGCATCAGGAGCTGACACCTTAGTCTGGCAGTACTAAAAATGTTTTTTACCATAACCCTACAAACATATCAGTCATACCTTACGAACATCGCTGAATCAGGCCCCATGCTTATTCCTTCTCTTTGCATGTCAAGAGTGCCATATGAATTTTTTTGGCATCATTTTTAATTTGTATAACTACTGTAGTTCCATAAGTAGTAAGAAATCAATTGAATACCGTATTTTGAGAAATGACTAAATGAGCATCTGAAACCTGTATATAGAAAAGACTTTAAATCTTATATCACTGTAACTAACTTGAGGTGAGTACCCTTACATTTTTGTCATTGGAGAAATGTTAAATGTTATTTTCTCTTCAGGAGCGCATATGTGGAACGCCCCCTGCGATTACCCCTGGAACTATGGGAATTTTGAAAATGTGCAAGCAGCATCATTTACATGGAGGCTAGACAGAAAAGGAGTGCAAGGAACAATTAGCTAGGTTATCACTCTTTTCATTAGTATGATAAAAGGGTGAACAATGAACTCTAATCGTGACTCCATCTGTGCCTGGGCGCACCCATTGCCGCGTCTGGCGTGCGCGCGTCCAAGACGTGCATGTGCACCATTCACTTTAATGGGAGTGTCTCTGTGCACTCTCGTAGCGGGGCTAGGCGCTGGATTGCCTAGTCTCACCGGGAGTGCACGCCTGTGATGGAGCCGCACTAGATGAGTGTGGCTCCATCTGTATTTAGGTTGGATTGCAGATTCTAAACAGCAGAATCTGCAACTATTGCTATCGCATGCTGGGGGCCGCCCAGCGCAGGGTAAGGCCACCCAGCATGCTACCCACCGCTCAAGTGCAGCGACCGCAATTTAATTGTGATCGCGACACAATTAGATCATGACACAATTAGTTACCCCCTGCCTTTACAGCCTGGCTATGAAGGCAAGTGCACTGCCGCCATTTTTTCCATCAGATTGGCTGTGTGTGATGTCATGCAGCCGCCCCAAAAATGGCACCTTACCTGGCCCAGTTTGTAGTGTCCCACCTCCACAATGTCATATTGCCGGACCACAAATGCCTTTGCCTGTCAATAAGGCAGAGGCATTTGAGCCAATGCTATGCGAACGCATTGGCCGGGATGGGACCTGCACATGCGCATTGGCACCTAATAAGGTAAAATGCAGTCGCATTCCAATTGCGATGTGACCTGAATGAAGCCCAATGTTTGCATTTCATTTCAATAGTGCCTTCTCAATGCAAGGCATGGCTAAAATTATGTAGACTGAAAAACATATTTCAACACACCAGATGCCCAAAGCTAATAAAAGAACATAAAACCTCTGGGTGAATGTGGCCTGTTGTTCCAGGAAACATCAGCAAACAGTATTATGCAGATATAAATATCCACATACTGTATGGTTAAGTAATAATACACACACACACGCACACGCACATACACATATCTCAAAATACAGCATATATATACTTGCATCAATGCAATATCATGCGGCGGTGGAAAAAATGAAGAAACATTATAAAATAATTACAAAAGCATTTACATTCTGTTACATTCTGAATATGAAACCCCAACCGCTAGTTTCCATTTCTAAAGATGATTTTCTTAATGTATTTTTAATATCATTTGGAAGTGTAATGTGTGCCATGGGGGCTATGAAAGCCAGAACTCTGACCTATTTCTGTGGAACATATGCGTTGTAGAAAGCTGTATCATAGACACAGAATGAAGCTTTCAACAACAGACCAATCAATGAGGAAAAATCAATACAGATCAAAAATGTTTGATAGAAAGAGCTATTGGAAGATGTGTGGTATGAGATTCTGCACTCGAGTTAATGACCATTTCAGATGTGTACAGCAGCACATAAGACCAAACTTTCTGATACACAAAGATTCCCTATGCAAGTTAAATAATTTATAAGGCAAGAACAGTAATTATAATTTGTATTATTTTATTCATTTCTATTATTTTATTATTTAGTTTCTTATGTAGGTAAGGAAGTACAGTGAGGAAGACATATGGGTATATTTGCTAAAGATTGTTTTTTTTTCTCATTTTTTGTGTGTAGTATTATTATTATTATTATTATTATTATTATTTTAAATCCAGCCATCAAAGCCTCTAAGAAAACAGGGTCTTTAATAAATATACTCCACAATCTCTCTCCCCTTCTCAGGTAATGCTCCCAGACCAGTTTTGGACCATGCCCTGCCTATTTAGAATGCACTTTTCAATTCATGGGTGGAATTGGGGGATATTGAGTCAAAGGAAGCAAAACAAACAGTTCCGGTACTAAAATTAAGGAGTTGAACTGCAGATTCAAATACAGAAAAATTATATAGATTTAATGACAACATAGATGCCGCTCAATCCTATTAAATGTATGAATTAAGGAGTCCTAAACAGGTAGTAGACTTGACTTTAAAGTGAAATTTTTCATCTTCATACCATATTGCGGTTTTTAAAAAAATGTTTTTAACTGGACACTTGGCTGGGCCACTAGGAATGGTAGGCCGTTCAGAGTAACAAGGAGCAAAAAGTGCATCATTGCTGCAGCTTGAAAAGGAGCACCTTCTTTTCTCCAGGTGTCTTCTATATTACTGCAACATGGTTTCAGCACAAGACACTGTGGTGGATATGTCACTAGGCATGTGAGGCATGTGCCCAGGGGCACCACACGATGGGAACGGCATGGCAGGCTGCCCCACGCATATAAATCCATCTCTAACTGTTGCTACGATGCTGCATTGATCAGCAGAGTGTAGGCATGTACTGGTGCCGCCGATGAAATAAAGATATTTTTTTTGTTTATTGCATTGCAATGTGCGCTGAAAGGCAGAGGTGCCACGGTGTGCAGAGGAGCAACAGTCAGAGAAGCCACCTAATTAGCGAAGCCACTTGGGCTGGAGCCAGGGGATGCTGGTGCTGGAGAGACACTGGGGGCTGGAAAGACAGAAGGGCACTGGAGAGAAAGTAGGGCTGGAGAGACACTGTGGGGATGGAACTGGAGAGACAGAAGGGGGCTGGGGAAAAAGAAGGGGCCTGGAGAGACAGAAGAGGCCTGGAGAGATGGAAGGGGGCTGAAGCTGTAGACACAATGGGGGAATGGAGCTGAAGAAACACAGAGAAATGAGTGTGAGGCAGGCTGCCACGGGAGTTTTATACCCCCACGTGGCTGTTGGTCCCAGCAACGGTTCTCATCAGTTGGCGGAGCAGCGGTGGGGCACAGCTATGGAGAAGCCTGGATCCGAAAGGATTTAAGTTCCTCAAATCAGCGCCCAGGATTTAGAATCTGGTGGCAACCAAGAGCCAATCCTGGCTCGCGGGTGGGGTCCAGTGGGGAGCCGCCGTGACGAGCCAATCGGCACTCGCCACGGCGAACCAATAGGAGCCCGCCACATCATAGCTCCTCCTCCTCCCATCATCTTATATTAGATGCTAGGCGGCGACGGAGCTCAGTCGAGCACCGGAGCGGGAGCAGAGAAGAGCTCCAGAAGAGGGAGAAGAACCAGCGGCGGAATACGACGCAGCGGTGGAAGAAGAACCAGCAGCGGTGGAAGAAGAGACACCAGCGGGAGAAGACTAGCAGAGAGTGCTGCAGTGTGTGGGATGAAAAAGAGCTGATTAAGCATCCAGCTGCAGCCTCTACCAACGGTTCTGGTAGGCGGCCCTGGGCCCTCACCACCCTCCTATAATTCCCCCTATATCACCAGGGCGCCAGGCAGTAGGCCTGTAGCCATAAACAGGCAATAGGCCTGGTGATAAGTTAGGAGTACTGTGGCCGCCATTTTATTGTAGTTAGTAATCTTGGCATTAGGCCAAGATTACTGATCACCAGTTAGGCAGGCACTAGGCCTGTGGGATAACACAGGCACTAGGCCTGAGTGCTAGTTAGGAGAAGGTGATTAGGCCAAGGTCACTTGTGGTCAAGTAGGCGGGCACTAAGCCTGTGAGTAAATACAGGCATTATGCCTAAACTCCCTGTAGAGGACGCTAGGCCCTAGTCATAATTTATTTGCAAGTAAGCAGGCCAAATTTCCTGTGTGGTGATACAAGTGTAAGGTGGGTCATAGGCCCAAATAATTTAATTTCTGCCCGGCTAGGAATGTTTAGGGTCAATCAATCTTCAGCGTGCTTTTCCCTAGGAATACCGACACTGCTTCCTCCGGCGTACCTTCATGGTCTGATCCTGTCACTGCAGGTCAGATAGGGCTGGTGATTGGGAAGAGTGTGGAGGAGCGGCCCAGTTCCACACACTCTTCTAATTTCAAAGTGAATGGCAGTTCACTTCCTGCCCCACCCTCCCCCTCCGGGTTCTTTATGCTAGGCACATTTTATAGACAGAGCCGGTTGGCTCTGTCCACAGGGATTACCAAGGGAAAATTATTCTCCTTGATTTCATCAGGTCACTGTATGCTCCAGTTTATTGTTATTGTATTGCATATTGTAGTCTAAATGTTATTTTTGTATTGTCTGAAGTTATTACTCATTAGCTAGTACTAGTGTCTGTTATTGCCAGCTACTGTTTACCTAACCTCGTGTTATAGCTTTGGCCGCAGGAAAGCCAGTTAGTTCGGCCCCAAAGAGTTAGGGTAGTTTGAGGTTAGCATAGCTAGGCTGTTTTGTTTTGAGCCATAGGAGCTGTAAAACATCACCGCAAAGAGTCAAGAATCGAGGACTGAGTATCTCTCTGTCAGTCTGTCCCCTGAGCACCGATTCCGTGGACCTTGCTCGGCCGTGCAAGGTCCAGCATACCTCAGCGCGTGAGCGCTGAATAGGTGAAAGTTGTGTGGCTGAGGCCTTGTGCTAGTGATTATTTTCACCTAATTGGTGAAACCCGCAGCCACCTGGGGGTGCAAACGGCACTCAATCATAGCTTAGCCTCAGCACAGTTTGCAGTTCACAGTCCATTTTCTTTCCCTACAGCCGTCACTACAGTATTCCCATCCTCCCAGTGTGAACAGGTATTTGTCATTCCGGCTTCCGTGGACCGGTGAGTACCGCCTGAGGACATGGTGGATTGAAGCTGAAGAGACACAGGGGAATGAGGCTAGAGAGATATGGGGGGCTGAGGCTGGATAGACATGGGAGAATAAGCCTGAAGAGGGCATACTTATGTATGTTTATTCAGATGGAGTGACCCCACAAGACCATCTTGTAATGGGGTCAGTAGGAGATAGGTATTCGGAGGGTGTTGGCTGATTAGCAGTAGGGATCCACTAGTAGTGGTTAATCCCCCACTGGAATTGGCTGCACCTACCGTTGATGCCCAATCCAGATTCAAGTAATTTATATTATGCATAAATACATAACACTTACTAATTTTATTTAAAAAACAACAACATTTATTGGCTGTACTTTATCTGCTGCATGGTTTCATTAAATCATTAAAATACAAATATATGGTTTGTTTTAAATGAATGCTTCCCCATCTGTTTCAGGTTCAAGAATTAAATAATAAAAAAAATATGTATGGTCATATGTGTATTCGCATGTGTATGTTGGGTTAAGGAGAAAAATATATAGAGAGAGATATATATAGTCCACACGGACCGGCACTCCCACCATCTTCTGTAAACAAGCTCCGGTGCCCTCCAAGGACAATCCACAAACAGCAAATAAGAGGCGGCACTCGGAGACTTTAAAGTGCAGATAAATTGTATTCCACAAACAGAAAACTAACGTTTCGGGGTCACATTACCCCTTTGTCACTTTGACAAAGGGGTAATGTGACCCCGAAACGTTAGTTTTCTGTTTGTGGAATACAATTTATCTGCACTTTAAAGTCTCTGAGTGCCGCCTCTTATTTGCTGTTTGAGATATATATATATATATATATATATATATATATATAGATATATTGATGTATAAAAGTTTTGATATTAATACATTATTCAATGGGGTTTTCTATGTCGTATTATATTATATGGTATTTATATGTGGTATTGATTTTTTATTTTATTTAAGAAAACCAGCTGGCCTCTCCGGGGACTCAACAGGAGGGTCTGAGGGATGTATGCCAACAAGTCCCTCAGGCCCCCTCCACTGACACCTGGGAAGAAAACATTGCAGCCATCAAGGTGGCATTGGAAGGCATCATCACACGCCTAAATCGTATGATGGAATTCCTGGAGAGGGAATCTGAAGCTAGGATGTGAGAGACCTCTCTCCTAAACCAGAGACTGGGGGAGTTTATTGCCATCCAATAAAATAGATCCTCCACCACTCACCAACCATCCCCAAGCCCTGGCCCATCTGATTCCACCTCTGGCTGGAGCCTGCAAGCCTGCCCCTTCTAACGCCTCAGCCTGCTCTGAAGCATGGGTGCCACTTTGAACTTTTACCAGATCTTGAACCTTCTCTGTATTCCTGACCTTGCATCTCAGAATCTTGTCATCTCCTCTCTAATCAGGATGGCATTATTAATTGTTGTGGCATGTGGCACTTGTCTATCAGCTATGTCATCTGCTGTTGAATCATGACATGAGTTTTCTTACTGTTGTTACATTGAAGTGTGTGCTTGAGATAGTTTTATCTGTAGCAGAGGCAGCTACAACTGCTGACTTCATTTTCTCTAGATGTGTAAGCCACACCCCCTGAGTTAGAAAAAAAATCATCCAGAATGTCCATGTCTTGTGCAATTTGTAAAAAAAAAAACCCAAAACATTAAAATGCTGTAAAAACATAGGGGTACTGCAAAAATAAAGGAATGCTGTGGTCCTGTCCTATATTCTGTAAAAATATAGTAGTTCTGTAAAAATAAAGGAACACTGTGGCCCTGTCCTGTATGCTTTAAAAATATAGGAGTGCTGTAAAAATAAAGGAACGCTGAGGCCCTGTCCTGAATGCTGTAAAAAACATGTGTGCTGTAAAAATAAAGGAACGTTGTGGCCCTATCGGGTGCTGTAAAAATAAAGGAACACTGTTGCCCTGTCCTGTATGCTATAAAAATATAGGGGTGCTGTAAAAATAAAGTAATGCTGTGGCCCTGTCCTGTATGCTGTAAAAATATAGGGGTGCTGTAAAAATAAAGTAATGCTGTGGCCCTGTCGGGTGCTGTAAAAATAAAGGAATGCTATGTCCCTGTCGGGTGCTATAAAAATAAAGGAACGCCGCGGCCCTGTCCTGTATGCTGTAAAAATAAAGGAGTGTTGCCTATCTGCTGTATTAATCCAGAGGCACTGCCGTATAATTCCAGGGGTGCTGCTGTACTTGATCCTAGGTTTAAAGTTTAAACTAAAGCCTAGAGTAGAATATGAAACAAGATTCAACATCACAAGCAGATTTGTGAAAACATATAGCCGCAAAGGTGGAAATAGAAATTCCAAGTTTGACAAAGTGTTTTCCAATAAAGTGGAGAGAGACCAAATTTGTGGCCAAAGTCAGTCAGACTCAGAAGAGACAGAATCATAATCCAGTGGAACGTGACATGGTAACATTTCCTACTTAATTCTCATTGGCAACTGCCAGAGAAAACTAGATTTTCCAAACACACCAATGTCTATATCTCTGCCATATTATTCCAGGGGTGCCATGTCTGAACCCGCTCATCTCTAGTAGATATATCTTCTAGTGTGCACTGTGTACCCAGCATTAGACAGAGGTTCTTCTCAATTATTTCATGTTAGAGACTCAAATTAAAGGCTCCAATTAGTCAACCTTAATTTTGATTTATTAATGTTACACATTTTGGGATTATTTACAAGATGGACATTTGTTGTACAGAGTTCTTTTCCTTTATTTTGTAAATGTTTTCCCCTTAATAATTGTACAATGTAAGGGCTGTGTAGGGTTATCGCAAAACCTTGCGGTGTTAGAAGAACAGAGTTTCAGTGATATTGCACTGCATCAGCTTTACTTTGCACTGCAGCACTAGATGGGCCAGGAGCTCCTGTGAGGCACAAACAGTTACTGAATAAGGGCCCAGTATGGAGTCTCATGGTGGCTTACAGCCAGGAAGCTGTATGGCTTGCCAGGCTGAGGCATGCTGGTGGTACAGAGGTTAGCATTGCTTCCTCCCACAGTCCTACTTGTAATATGAAATTTGTTTCGACTAGAGTGGTAAGCTCCACTAGGTCAGGGGCTCAATAACAAAAAAAATCACTGCACAGTCCTGCTTAGTACTTTACCGAACCCACCCAAACTCAACTTGCCCGATCCGGGGCTGTTGTGGAGGCTCACGAGGGGCTACTAAAACATCTAAGGGGCTGCTTTATTTAAAAATAAAATCTGAATAAAATAAATAAGACACACAGGTACAGTATGCTCACATGTGTGTAACTGGGACACACAGGTATGCTCACATGCGTGTAACTGAGAGCGGTGAAAAATGAAAATAAGGCTGCTGCCACAACATCTGTAAATAAAAATGCTATTAAAAAATGGAAAAAAAGAAACCCACAAGATTTTCACAAAATATGTCTCCAGGCTCCGTGGAGGGGTAAATATCCAAACTTGATCCTGTGGTATAAACCAGTTTATTTGCATCTCAGCATTAAATCCTAGATTATCGTAATACCTGAAAATGGAGAAGGGGGTACAAATTCAGAGGCTTTGGCCTCTAGTTTTTCAGTTTGTCCAGTAATGTGGTAATTATACATTTGCTTGGTTAAAGTCCTTTCTGTTCCACACCAAGATAGGAGTGAAGGTGAAAGCCTGTTTGTTGTTCCTGATTGCATGTGCCTCTCTAATTTTTAATCACCTTCTTAACACTGTCCTCTTCCTCTTGCCTCTTCTCGTAATGTAAAAAGTCATCAAATATGGAGGTGGTCTGTTTGCAGCTAGCTATGATTCAGAGAACTTGGCAAGCTTTTTCCAGGGGGACCAACTGTTGCTGAAATGATGGGTTTATCAAACTGTGCATGTCCTGTTTATACAACATAAGGGTGGGCGGGAGAGCCCAAGGACATTTCCATGTTTCACCTCTTTTTTTCTTTGCATTATGTGCTCTCTGGTGCCTAGTTTTTAAAACTGCCATCCTGTCTGCCACTGCAGTGCCACTCCTAGATGGGCCAGGTGTTTGTGCCGCCCACTTGTGTTGCTTAGCTTAGTCATCCAGGTACTTTGGTGCAACCTTTTGGCATAAAAACAATATTGTGAGGTGTTCAGTGTTCACAATAGACTGGAAATAAGTGGAAATTAATGTTATTGAGGTTAATAATACTGTAGGAACAAAAAAAAAAAATATGTGATTTTAGCTGTTTTTATGTTTAAAAAAAGAAAATCCAGATCCAAAACCAAAACCCGAAAGGCTGGTATTGGCAAAACCAATCCAGATCCAAAACACGAACGGAGATCCAGATCCAAAACCAAAACACAAAACCCGAAATGTGTCCGGTGCACATCTCTACTTTATGGGGGTAATTCAGACCTGATCGCTCGCTAGCTGTTTTTTGCAGTCCTGTGTTCACATAGTCGCCGCCCATAGGGGAGTGTATTTTAGCTGTGCAAGTGTGCGATCTCATGTGCAGCCGAGCAGTACAAAAATATCTTGTGCGTAGCCCAGGACTTACTCAGCCGCTGCGATCACATCAACCTGTCCGGGACCGGAATTAACATCAGGCACCCGCCCTACAAACGCTTGGGAACGTCTGCATTTTTCCAAACACTCCCAGAAAACGGTAAGTTGCCACCTGCAAATGCCTTCTTCCTGTCAATCACCTTGCGATCGCCCATGCGAATGGATTATTCATACAAACCCATCGCAGAGCAACAAACTGCATTGTACCCGTGCGACGCGCCTGCGCATTGCACAGTTCTGACCTGATCGCAGCAGTGCAAAAAACACTAGTGACCGATCAAGTCTGAATTAGGCCCTATATCTGTACATTAGTTATTAGCATACAATGGGTTAATAGTAGAGATGGGCGGGTTTGGTTTTACTCGGTTTTACTCGGTTTTACTCGGTTCTCAAAACGGCATCTTATTGGCTCACGGACGTCACGTGTTTTGGATAACCAATAAGAAACATCCGGATAAAACCGAACTGGCGTTAATTCTGGCGTTACATTCGAACCCGCTCATCTCTAGTTAATAGTGAAATTCTTTTTAATACTACCTCAGAAAGATATTTGATTACTTATATATACAAATGTTTATTTTTTGAAGATGCACAATCTTTAGAAAATTGAAAAACATATTTGCAGTACATTTTGTGGCTTAAACATGGTTAGAAACCCAGCATCAGAAAGTAACATAATGTACAAGTAGAGATAATTAAACATATGTGGTGTAAATGTTTATAGTTTGGTATTTTAAAGTGCTGCTAACATTGGTAAAAACTAGAGATGAGCAGGTTCGGTTCTCAGAGAACTGAACCCACCCGAATGTCACCACCCGAGTCTTGATCCGAGTCAGGCTCGGGTTTTCTCGCCTGACTCGGAAACCAGAGCAAGGCAAAATGTAATCATCCCGCTGTCAGATTCTCACGGTGTTTGGATTCCAAATGAGTCGCCGCGCATTGCCGCCATTTTCACTCAAGCATTGGAGAGTGTAGAGAGAGGACGTGTCTCCATCCTCAGTGTCCTGCATCAGTTCAGTGTTAGGGTATTGTGCTGCATCAGTCCAGTCACAGTGGTTGTGTCCTCTGCTGCCATATGTCCAGTGCTGCTATATAAATCCAGTCCAGTGGTGCTGTTTTGTGCTGCATCAGTCAATTACCCCCAAATTCTGTGATTTTAGCTGATTTTATCAAAAATCATCCAGATCCAAAACACGAGGATGGAACCAGGACCAAAACACAAAACACAAAAAGTGCCCGCCGCACATCTCTAGTAAAAACTAGAGATGTGTGGAGGACACTTTTCGGGTTTTGTGTTTTGGTTTTGGATCTGGATGAGTTTTGAAAAAAGTTGCATCAATGTAGCTGGATAACTAAGCTAAGCAACACAAAAGGGGCGGCAAAAACACCTGGCCCATCTAGGAGTGGTACTGCAGTGTCAGACAGGATGGCACTTTTAAAAACCAGGCCCAAAGAGCCCATAAGGCTAAGAAAAAAAAAGAGGTGCAAGATAGAATTGTCCTTGGGCCCTCCCACCCACACTTATATTGTATAAACAGGATATGCACACTTTAACAAATCAATCAATTCAGTGACAGGGTCTGCCAAACGACTGTGGCTGAAATGATTGCTTTGTTTGGTCCCCCACCAAAAAAAGAAGCAATTAATCTCTCCTTGCACAAACTGGCTCTACAGAGGCAAGATGTCATCCTCATCCTTTGATTCCTCACCCTTTTCAGTGTTTACATCCTCATCCTCACAGAGTATTAATTTGTCCCCACTGGAATCCACCGTCACAGGTCCCTGTGTACTTTCTGGAGGCAATTGCTGGTAAAGGTCTTCCTGGAGGAATTTATAATTCATTTTGATGAACATCATCTTCTCCATATTTTGTAGAAGTAAACTCCTACGCCGTTTGCTGACAGGGGGGCAACTTAGGTTAAATAAAGGGCCCCCAAATTGCCTTTTTCCTGCCAGTATACATACCGACTGTCTGACATACCTACTTGGATGCAGTCACTGATATAATCCTCCACCATTCTTTCAATGGTGACAGCATCAGATGCAGTGACAGTAGACATGTCAGTAATAGTTGGCAGCTACTTCAGTCTGGACGAGATATCAACACTTGCTCCTGACTGCCCTGCATCACCGCCAGCGGGTGGGCTAGGAAATTTTATTATTTTCCTCACAGCCCCAGTGGTGGGAGAAAATGAAGGAGGAGCTGTTGACGGGGCACGTTCCGCTTGAGTTGACAATTTTCTCACCAGCAGGTCTTTGCACCTCTGCAGACTTGTGTCCACCAGAAAGAGAGATACAATGTAGGCTTTAAACCTAGGATCGAGCACGGTGGCCAAAATGTAGTGCTCAGATTTCAACAGATTGACCACCTTTGAATCCTGGCAAAGTGAATGAAGGAGTCCACCCACAAGTCCCACATACTTAGCGGAATCGCTCCTTCTTAGCTCCTCCTTCAATTTCTCCAGCTGCTTCTGCAAAAGCCTGATGAGGGGAATGACCTGACTTCACGTGTGGCAAATTCAAAGGGTTGTAGAACCTTGCACAACACAGAAATAATTCTCCACTGCGCTTGAGTCATGTGCATTCCCCCTCCTTTGCCTACATTATAGGTGGATGTATAGGCATGAATCGCCTTTTGCTGTTCTTCCATCCTCTGAAGCATATAGAATGTTGAATTCCCCCTCGTTACCACCTCTTGCTTCAGGTGATGGCAGGGCTGGTTCAGGAGTGTATGCTGGCACTCCAGTCTTTGGCACGCAGTTGCTGAATGTCGAAAGTGGGACACAATTTTTTGAGCCACCAACAGCATCTCCTGCACACCCCTGTCCTTTTTCAAAAAAATCTGCACCACCAAATTAATAATGTGCAAAACATGGGACGTGCTGGAATTTGCCCAGATGTAATGCACGCACTATATTGGTGGCGTTGTCTAAGTGGGGTAAGCCATTGTGGGATGATGACTCTCAGTTTCCATAAGAGGTTGTCAGCGGTGTGCCTATTATGGAAATCGGTGATACACAGAGTAGCCTGCCTAGGAACAAGTTGGCATTTGTGAGATGCTGCTACTGGTGCCGCTGCTGTTGTTGCTGCGGGAGGCAATACATCTACCCAGTGACCTATCACAGGCATGTAATCCTTAGTTTGCCCTGCTCCACTTGTCCACATGTCCGTGGTTAAGTGGACAGTGGGTACAACCGCATTTTTCAGGACACTGAGGACACTTTTCTTAATGTCCCTGTACTGTTAGGGAATCGCTTGCCTAGTGAAGTAGAATCTAGATGGGATTTTGTACTGGGGACACAGTACATCCATCAACTGTCTAAATCCCACTGCACTAATTGCGAATACTGGACGCATGTCTAACACCAGCACAGTTGTTATGGTCTCAGTAATCCGCTTTGCAACAGGGTGACTGCTGTCATATTTCATCTTCCTTGCAAAGGACTATTGGACAGTCAATTGCTTAGTTGAAGTAGTACAAGTGGTCTTCCGACTACCTCTCTGGGATGACGATCGACTCCCAGCAGCAACAACAACAGTGGCAGCAGCAGTAGGCGTACCACTCAAGGATCATCCGGAGGAATCCCGGAGAGGAGAGGACTCGTCAGCCATGCCAGTGACATGGCCTGCAGGACTACTTACTTTCCTGACTGAAGAGGAAATTGATGTTGAGGGAGTTGATGTTGTGGATTGCAGGAGCTAGGGTACAACAGGAAGAAGGGATTTAGGTGTCACTGGACTGCTTACGCTATTACCCAAGGTTTCTGAACTTGGCAATGACTTATGATGAATGCGCTGCAGGTGACGTATAAGGGAGAATGTTCCTAGTTGGTTAATGTCCTTACCCCTACTTATTATGGATTGACAAAGGCAACACATGGCTTGACACCTGTTGTCTGGATCTGTGGAGAAATAATTCCACACCGAAGATGTGTTTTTTTGGGGGTTCTTTTTTGTGTGAGCTTCTTCTTACCTTGGCCAACAACTGTCTCCACTGGTGCCTTATTCAAACAAACCACATCACCATCAGAATCCTCATCACCAATATACTCTTCATCCTGGTGTACCTCTACAGTGACATCCTCAATCTCAATATCAGTGACTGGACTGGCAGTGTACCTCCCAGCACTTGCAGGGGGTGTGCAAATGGTGGTAGGAGCCTCATCTTCCCATACAGTCATGGGAAGGTCAGGCCTAGACATTGCAACCGTGGACACACTTGGACTCTCCTTGGGGATTTGTGATATCTCTGAACGCACAGTTGTTTTTTTCCTGTGCTTAAACAAGCTTAATTTTTTGTCATTTTTAGAAAGGGAGGAGGGCTTTTCCATCCTCATGAGATGCTGAACTGCCAGTCAGGAACATAGACCAAGGCCTTAGCCTTTCCTTTCCACTTCGCGTCCTGAATGGCATATTCCTAATTTTATGTTTATCATCAGATAATTTCTTTTTTTTCTGATTATTATTTTTTGCTTCTTGGATTTTACATGCACTCTATGACATTGGGCATAGGCCTTAGCAGACGATGTTGATGGAATTGCATCGTCAATTACATGACTGGTGGCAGCAGCAGCTTCAGCACTAGTACTAGGAACTGGAAGTGGTTCCTTATCTTTCACTATTTTTTCCTCCAAATTTTTGTTCTCCATTTCACAGGACACCACCCCTTTATTATTACAGCACACAGAACAGTGCCGCTTTATTTTCACAGCACCCCTGTATTTTTACAGCATACAAGACAAGGCCAGTGTAATTTTATGTTAACAACAGCACCCCTTTATTTTTACAGCATACACGACATGGCAAGTGTACTTTTTTTTAACAACCGCACCCCTGTATTTTTACAGCATACAGGACAGGGCCGTTATACTTTTATTTTAACAACAGCACCCCTGTATTTTTACAGCATACAGGACAGGTCAAGTGTACTTTTATTTTAACAACAGCACCCCTGTATTTTTACAGCATACAGGACAGGGCCAGCACCCCTGTATTTGAACAACACCCTTGTAATTTTCCAGTATACAAGACAGAGCTAGTGTAATTTTATTTTATCATCACCCCTGTAATTGGGCCAGTGTACTTTTATTTTAACAACAGCACCCCTGTATTTTTTTCAACATTCAGGACAGGGCCAGTGTACTTTTATTTTAACAACAGCACCCCTGAATTTTTACAGCATACAAGACAACTCGCACATCTGTAGTAAAAACTGCAAAATCAATACAAAACACACAGAAACAATTATTATAAAACTTGTAAACAATAAAAAACATTATATATATGTTTTGATAGCAATTGAAAAATAAATACTACAACAAACCAGTCTGGGTGTAAAAACAATTGAAAGAGACCAATTAAGATTGATTAGAAAGACAAATCACCTGCAATAATAGATGTGCAGTCTTTCTCTAACATCGATGTTGTGACAGTACAGTATGCATTGCAGAAGCCTGAACAGTGGGTAACCTTGAGTTATCAGGAAAGGCTCAGCAGATCTAACCTCTTCGCCGAGCATCTGCACTGTCAAAAGCAGTTTTTAATGTAGGCACGCCCCTATGAATGACCACTTTAGCAATGTAAATGTTGATTTTTTTCTACGTATGCGCTATGTGTTTGCTGCACATGCGCAGTTTGCTGATAATTGCCATATTGCGAATCTGCAGCAATTGTGTCCATCTCTGAATAAGGCCCATAGAATATAGTTTAAGCGCTTATGTAATGCAGCCTAATATGATAAAATTTGCACAGCTACTGTATACACACACACACACACACACACACACACACACACACACACACACACACACACACACACACACACATATATATGTGTGCACAAATTAGGATGCACTCACCAGACTTCTCCAGAGTGAAAACAGTGAACTTTAATCCAGACAGCAGATACTCACAAAACAAAAGGTCTGACCTTTTGTTTTGTGAGTATGTGCTGTCTGGATAAAAGTTCATTGTTTTCACTCTGGAGAAGTCTGGTGAGTGCATCCTCATTTGTGCACATGTATTGTGGAACTTTGTCTGGATTGGACCTGTTCCTGGATTTTGCACCCCAGCAATTGTGATTAAAACGACATGTGAGTGCGGATTTTCTACAATATATATATATATATATATATATATATATATATATATATATATTATTGCCAACTTATTTTTTACAGTACTCTGGCTCCTATTCAGTTGAAAACATGTTTTGCAAATGGTTTCTGAACATCAAATTCTGGGTGAGTCATCGCCCTCAGTGGTAGAAAACATAGATTAAATATCTGGGAGCTATAACAAAAAGTACTTTATTGCCATACATACATTTACTGTAAATCCAATATCTCTGAATTACTCAAAAGTAAAGATAAAAATATAATTTCGACAAAAATTCATCCTAGATATCATAGGAAGGGACAGGTGAAATATGAACTTATTAAATCAATTAGACATTTTCCCATTTCTAATTATTAAGGGTGAACTGCTCTTCATTTGCCCAAATTGCTAATAAAATGATTTTGCTTTGTTATTAATATTTCTTCTTCCATATGGCTGAAAACCATCATAACCAGAAATGATCAAATATGTTTATCAAATGACAGATGATTAGAAATCTAGTGATTTGCAGCCAGCAAGAAAAGGTTACAGTGGCATTCGTTGGAAGGATATCCCTTTCACCAAACGTTACTGAGATCTTGAAAGATATAAGGATTGGTAGTACTAGACAATTGCCTGTTACTCTGCAACCTGTATCAAACATTTATTTAATGTAATGTTTAATAGCAGACAGACAAAGAGGTAAGAGAGCCCTGCGTGCCGGCTTACAAGCAATGCAATATAAGCAGGCCGTGTGTTTGTAAGGGTGTAGTAAACTACAAGATTGGTGTTACTACTGGTATATCAATCTATGTTTTTTACAAAGCGGAACCCAAGAATGTCCCACAAAAGCGTATAACCCACCAGCAACGGACTGGGGCTTTAATTTGGCACTGGCATTCATGAACGCGTACATGTCACAGGGGGTGCGCCGCATGATGTATGAGGGTGTGCCGTGAGTCATGGGGGCGTGGACTTGTGGCATGCCCCCATTACGATGGCGACGGTTGCTTGGGGACAGGGGCGCTCTGCGAGTCCGGGGGTGTGGATTTGCGGCACGCCCCCATTTCCATGGAGACCATGGAACCAGAGAGCCGGAGGCTGTGCTGCGCACGGCCTTCCTGGCTCTCTGGGTGACCGCTTCGGCCCACCTGCCCATTGGCTCTTCTGGCTTGTGCCAGAAGTGCCAGATTGCCAGTCCGGCAATGTAACCCACACAGTTTTATGATCTAGCACACAAAGTAGCTAGCCTTGTAAATGATGGAGGCAATCAGGAGCCTGTCGGGATCCCAGTGGTCACAATGCCGATGCCAAAATCCCAACAGGCTTTTCTCTCTCTATGGGCGGGATTCAATTCTTTTCACCCCTTTCCACACTTGTTCTGTTTCTGCCCTCAGGGATGTTGTATAATTATTTCAGATCGCTATGTCCGGAGTAGCGAGGCACCCAACCCTTTACACAGCTAAACCTGATTACTATCGGTGCAATATGTGCGATAATGGAGATCATTTTAGAAAGGAAATTGGGCGTGATATATCATATGAATCTCACCCTATGGGTGTCAACTACAATGAGCCCGCAAGGGGCTTTCTAGCGATCGTCCTGCTGCCGGCATACTTTTAGCCAGGATCCCGCTCTTGGGATCATGACAGCCGGCAAAACATATGTATTCCATTATTGGGGTGTGGATTATTAGATCTACACTAAAAATGTCTATAGTCAAAAGGTCTACCACTATTGGTAGACATGCAATATGTTGACAGTGTCAAAAGGTCGACATGGGATAGTGAGACAGTAGGAATGCCCATGAGTGTACTATGTTCCCTTGCATGGCAAGCATTGCTCACCATGCTTTGGGCAAGGTGCCTCGCTCTACTACCGCTGCACTTGGCACAGGTTACTATTCCCACTCGTAGTCCATGTGGTTGGTAAAGTATGAAAAAGTTGTAATAAATGAAAAAACTTGTATTTACCATATTTGTGTCGACCATTGTCATGTCGAACTTTTGACCATGTTGACCTTTCAAACTATCTACCTTTTACATGTCGACCTTTTGACCCTAACGGCCTAATGCATGTCTACTACTAGTATTAGTCCTATTGACTGTAGATCTTTTTAGTGTAGATCTATAGTCTGGATACCCCGTTATTAACGTGAATTTTGGGAAACATGCAGAATATAAATCCTATGTACCTGTAACTCCCCCCTAGTCATTTTAACAGCCAAACTCACAAATTACAGGTCTCTGATTGAACCTCACACAGTCTTACCAATGCCCTTTAAAAGTAGCCATTGTCACAGATCCAGTTCAAAGAAAATCCAATCTGTAACTGCTGTCAAAAATTTGTCATGATCACTCACTTGAGCCTGTGTGATGTGACAGTGAAACAGACTTAATAAAAAAAATATGCAATAGCCTGTGAATTGCAGGTATGATTGAGTGCCCAGTGAGTCTGTGCGATGTCTTAAAAAACAAGGTTGGTTTTGCTTTTTTAATAATTGCCTCTTTAAGACATCAGACATACTCTGTCTTCAGGAACTCGCTGTGGCTAATGCCTGCAATTAGCATGCTATTATATTTACCCCTGGTCTTTCTAAAAATGATTATACTCCCCATTATCTCATACATTTATGATTGATTCTCAAGTTTTGCCACCACTAAGGTTCTTTCAGGAGTAAGTCACTCTAAGTAGGATGCCTTCAGTTATTCATAACCAGCTACAATTATACCTTAAGTCAGTCCCAGTTATCATTACCAAACGATTACATGTAGCAGTGATATGTAGAATCGACTAGCCTAGATGTTCTCAAATGTAGTCCTGGTCCAGGTATTAAATATATCCATGTTTGGCCACAAGTGACTTAATTAGTGCTTCAGTCAATTTGATTTAACCATTTGTGCTGAGCCTGGATATACTTAAAACCTGGAGCATTAGTATGTCCTGAGGACCATGTTTGAGAACCTCTGCACTAGCCAAATGAAGCAGTGATATGTCAAATAAATTCTGTTTCATGTTTTAAGGCTATATTGCACTATTCTCTTTGTTTCTCTCTTTGCATTTGATATGATGACCCTACTATTGAGAATTTATCCTACAGTGAAATGGAAGGAAAAAGTCTAAAGCCTTGAAAATCATTATAAAGGGAGGATTCCTGTGAAAACTGTAAGCATCACATCCCATATTAATTGAAAACTTTAGGTGCCAGTACTGGGTCTACTGTTTTGTATAGTACTTTCTTTTTGGAGTTTTTTGAAGCCTCCTACTTGTTCCAGAGGCTGTAATATACTGTGGTTGCGCAAATTGGTATTTTTCTTGTGTAGTAAACTGGCTGGTTACTAAGAAATAGAGCAGTGGCACAACCACACAGCAGTTTATTGCACATCTATAAAACATTGAAACTTAGCAGTGGCAAAAAGAAAAATGGTGCAAGATGGAATTGTTTTTGGACCTTCCCACCCGCTGTTATGTTGGATATTATAATGTACATGTACAGTTTAACAAACCAAGCACTTCAGCAACAGGGACTGCCACCTTTGTGGCTGAAGTGCTTGGTTTGTTTGGGCCCCACAAAACAAGCTACCAATTTGCTTAAGGCAGCAAAGCTAACAGTGTTGTCAATGATCTTTATTGAGGAAAGATGTTGTTGTCATTATTATCCTTATCCTCACCCTGATTAGTGTGTGCACAATATTAATTTATCCATGCTGGAATCCACTATTACAGAAGTCTCTGTACTTTGATGTAATTGTCGGTAAAAGTCTTCCTTGTGGAATTTCTAGTTCATTTTGATAAACATTAATTTTTTCCCTCTATTCAGGAAATACCCTCCCATACTGATCAATGACAGTGCTGTTCTTAAAACTCTTTCTGAGTACACACTTGAGGATAGGCAGCTAAAGCAATGCAAAGCGAGTTTGTAAAAGAGCCTCCAAATTGCCTCTTTTCCCTTTCAGTACTCTGTGTATGTTACAGAGTACTGAAAGGGAAAAGAGGCAATTTGGAGGGCCCCCACAAAACAAGCTACCAATTTGCTTAAGGCAGCAAAGCTAACAGTGTTGTCAATGATCTTTATTGAGGAAAGATGTTGTTGTCATTATTATCCTTATCCTCACCCTGATTAGTGTGTGCACAATATTAATTTATCCATGCTGGAATCCACTATTACAGAAGTCTCTGTACTTTGATGTAATTGTCGGTAAAAGTCTTCCTTGTGGAATTTCTAGTTCATTTTGATAAACATTAATTTTTTCCCTCTATTCAGGAAATACCCTCCTATACTGATCAATGACAGTGCTGTTCTTAAAACTCTTTCTGAGTACACACTTGGGGATAGGCAGCTAAAGCAATGCAAAGCGAGTTTGTAAAAGAGCCTCCAAATTGCCTCTTTTCCCTTTCAGTACTCTGTAACATATCTATTTGTACAGTGTCATTGAAATAATCCTCCATCATTCTTTGGATGTTGACCGTATCAGATGGAGTTATGGTAGAGGTGTCACTAATTTTGGGCAATTCTTTTAGACTCACCCATATGTCAAAATGTTGTGTTAACTCATTTGCATCACCACTGGGTCTCTTAGGAAAGCTGATTTTTTTTCCTGGCAGTAGCAGTTGCCTGAGAAACTAAAGGAGTAGGCATTGTTGTGTTACAGTATGTACCACTTGAGCTGACAACTTGCTAACCAGGACCGCTTTGCCTTTCTTAAGATCAGGGTCAGTTGGAAAGAAAGACATGACATATGGTTTAAACCTAGGATCAATCAGGTCGCCAAAATGTAGTGATCGGATTTTAAGATATTGACAACCAGTAGATCATGGCTAAATGAATAAAGGGTTTGATCTACAAGTGTGACATACTTGGCGGAATGCTTAATTTCATCTCCTCCTTCAATTTCTCAAGCTGCTTTTCCGAAAACCTAATTAGGGAATTACCTCACTCAAGTTAGCAGTGTTTGAATTAACTTCCCAGGTGACTGGTTTTAGTACCTTGCACAACATGGACAGTTTTCTACACTGCACTGGAGTAAGGTACATATAACCTCCATTCCCAATGTCATGGCTTGTTGTGTAGCTTTGTATAGCTTTTTGCTGTTTCTCCATCCGCTGAAGTATGTAAAGGGTAGAATTCCACCTTGTTATCACCTCTCACTTCAGTTGGTGCAAGGCAGATTGAATTGTGCTTGCAGGCACTACAGTCTTCTACATGCAGCTGCCAAATGCTGAAAATGGCCCAAACTTTTTAGGGCCACAGACAGCATCTCCTGCATGCCACTGTCATTTCTAAGAAAAAAACTCTGTACCACCAAGTTGATTGTGTGAGCTAAAATGTTGGACATGTTGGAATTCACCTAGCTATAATGTTTTCACTATATTTGTGGCGTTATCAGAAATCACAAATTCTGAGAAGAGTCCAAGCTGGGTAAGTTATTTTGCTATGACATCCCTTAGGTTGTCAGTGGTATGCCCCTTAGTGAAGCCAGTGATACACAGAGTAGTCTGCCTCTGGATGAGCTAGCATTGTTTGTTAGATGCTGCTGCTGTTCCTGTCACTGAAGGTGATTCACCCACCCAGTGGACTATCACAATCATGTAATCTTTATTTGCCCAGTTCCGCTTGTCCACATATCTGTTGTTAAAAGGACAGTGGGTACAATAGCATTTTGTAGACCATGAAATAATTGTTTTTAACGTCCTGGTATAGCCGAAGAATTGCTTGTCTTGTAAAATGGAACAGAGATGGAATTTGGTACCGGAACACAGGACCTCAATTAACTATCTAAAACCTGCATTAATGGTGGATATTGGCCACAAATGTAATACTATCATAGCCATCATAGCATCAGTGATCCACTGTGTGACGACTGGGTGACAGCTGTCATACCTGCTTCTTCTCGCAAAGAATTGTTTAACAGTCAATTATTGTTTGAAACTACTAGTAGTCTTCTTGGTCCCCTACTGGGATAAAGATCCACCACCAGCAGCAGTAGCAGCAGGCATAGCGCTCAAGGATTCTTCTGAGTAATCCTGGATAGTCACATATCCTTATCAAATTGGATGCAGGACTACTTCCGATCATTAGTGAGGATATTAATAATGAAGGTGTTTGTAATGAGGATTGCAGGTGCTGGCATCTAGATAAGAGAAGGGAGGTAGCTGGTGCTGGACGGCTTAGTGGTCTTTTTTTATTTTCCTAAAAAATTTCCATGAATTTGCTGGAAATGATGTAACAGGGATGAAATTCTGAGATGGTTAACATCCCCACCTCTACTAACTGTGGCTTTGCAAACTCTACAGCTGGCTAGACAAATGTTGTCAGGATTTGGGTAAAAATAATTCCACATGCTGTAGCATGACAATGGCCTTCTTCTTATCATGGGCAAGAACTGTTCCACTGGTGCCTGACTTACACAAGCAACATCCTCATTATCAAAACCTTCACTAGTGCCGGCATCAGCTACACAAATATCCCCCTCTCATCCTCTTGCACTTCCACAGTGGCAACTTCTTTTTTTCGTGCGAAAAATACCCTGAGAAGTGCAGGGGTAGAGATTCACGTGGACGGAGCTTTTTCTCAAGCTCGGTCCCTGCATGAGATATCATTCTTGCAATGTATTCAAATATCGCAATGCAAATACATCCCATCCCATCCACATCTGAGATGCCGATTGTGATAAATGTGCCTCTATTATTGGGCATAAACACAATCAGAAGCACCGTATTTTAGAACCCGACATTTCGTAAATAAAACCTACATGTGTTGGCAAAGTCGACCATTATCTTGTGGAGGTCTATAGTGAAAAAACGGGGTTCCCATTAAATTCAGTACTCCTGGTTTGCTAAAGCAGATTGCTGGTGCCAGAATGGATCCACATCTGGGATTTTTCTGGGAGCATTTAATACTTCTACAAGGTTTTTCATATAATAAATCTTACAAATGATGAGTGTCCTGGGAATGTCCTATTCTAGCAAATATTTTCATTGACCTTTTTAAACATTATTTTGTAAGTAAAATGTACGAAGCAAAAAATAAAGTTACAAATTAACATTAAAAATAATGCAGTTTTCCATAGCAATAAAATATGGCCCTTATTTTTATTTATTTGTGCAGCAAATGTACTTTCCTCAAACAATAATATAAATGTTATAAGCAGAACTATAAGTTATTATTGGATAATGACTATTTCAGTATAGCACATTATTTGCCATAAAACATGCATCTCTTTATTATTTTGTGTGAAATTAGCATATCTTCATTTATTTTGTCTTCTATGTTTGTCCGCTAATTTGGGAAAAATGCTCTGAGCAGCATTTTTTTTAAATTCGTTTGAGCTAGTGGATGTAGAACAGGAGATAACTGATTATTTGGCTGATTTTCCAAAAATAAATCTGTATTTACAATAGATTGTAGGAGCAGAGAGGTAAACAGTTATTTTCATCACCTAGATTTGGTAAAAACATGAAAATTAATTAATATTAAGTTTTGCACAGTGGAAACTAAAAGCAAAAACATTATAAATAATGTAATACAAAGCAGAGTTTCCAATTAAGAAGGTCAGTTGCAAAAACATGCAAAAGTATTATATATGTGATGTAGTAGCAGGGCCGGTTCTTGCCCTTGTGACGCCCCGGGCAAAATGTTAGGGGCGTGGCTTAATACGGGGCATGGTCAGTTTCGCCCCCATTTGTAGCGCAGCTGAAAGAAAAGTTTTAAAAAAAAAGTATACTTACATCCCCGCTCCTGATTCCAGACCGCTGCAGACCTTCGCCGGCGCCGCTCCTCTCCTCGGATGCATAGACACTAGAGGTCAATTATGACCCATAGCGTCTGTGCCACAATGCTGTGCTGTGCGCGATGACGTCATCACACACCGCACAGCAAAGGTCCTCTCCATGAAGGGAAACTTCACAGCAGGGGACCAGCGGGAAGGGGGTTGGGGACAGCGGGGGGCACTGCAGGGGGCACAGTAGTGGATCTTGCCATGGTGCGGCGCCCTCTGGAAGGCGGCGCCCCGGGCAAAAGTCCTGCTGACGCTGATTCTGGTACAAATACTGTAACATTGTTCTTGCAATCACCGAAAACTACAGTTACAACTTTATATATGTTATTGTGCCATAGAGAAATACAGGATGTTGAAATTCATATTTGAGCTACTTAATATAATAACCAATTTGGTAATACAAAAGTGAATTTTGTGAGTATTATTTTGTAACTCAGAATTTACCTTTTTTAGGAAAGTAGATGAGAATTTTATAGTTTTAGCTGCAATATTTAGGTTTACATAACAAGTACTACCCCACATATTTATCCCAGAATGTTTCTAATTCTCTTGAGTGTAGCCAAAATCTAGCAAACCTGAGTAAAGCTGGGTACACACTTGAAAGAAGCACCCCCCGTATGTTATAACAATAAATCTGTCCTGTGTACACATGACGCTAGAGTAACTCACCTGTGTATGAGTTACAATAGAGTAACTCACACGATATATTATGTTATACAATTTGGGGAACATTACAGCACCAAATTGTACATCGCATCATCCCATCTGCAAAATTGTTTGTGCTTTGTGCTAATGCAGAATGCTAACATGCCATATTGTCATTATACTGGTCATAAATTGCTTTTTGTAAATGTCCCATTGCTTTGCCTGCATTCTGTGCAAAGTTAATATTGTTTTGTTTTCGACATTCTGTTATACTGTATTTAACTATATTGCTTGTCCATCTAATAATAAACATATAAGCAGTCATTTATTCAAGGATTTATATAGCAACAGGAGGGATAATTACTAACCCAGCCAAATAAATGAAATTACCTGTTCATTTTTAAAGACATCCTGAAAACACGACCTGTTGAATACCCTTTTATATAGCACAGTGGTTCTCAACTCCGGTCCTCAAGTAAACCTAACTGGTCATATTTTGTGTATTTCAATAATCATACATAGGTGGGTCAGTAATTATTCCACCTGCTTCCACAGACAACCAACTTTAGTATCACTGGTACCAATCCAGAACGAGGACTTTGAAACCCCTGATAAAAACACAATAAAATAAATATTATGCCTTCTGAGGAAAAACACACTCCATGCGATATTTAGGTTTCCGGATGATAGGTCGACAGTCGGTAGGTCGACCCCATATGGTCAAAAGATATAAAAGGTCGACATGGTCAAAAGGTCACCATGTAAAAGATCGACAGTGCTTAAGGTCGGCTGGTACAAAAGGTCAACAGGTTTAAATGGTTGACATGACAGTGGTCGACATACATATGGTAGACACAAGTTGTTGTTTTTTCATTTTGTAAAAATGTTTTGCCCAGTCCTCCAGGAGCTGCTGGACATACCCCCCTGGCATCTATTCACCATCCACTCTGCTTCCTCTGTAGCACACTGGACTGCATATGGGACAGTGCCCAAAAAATTGTGACTGTACCATCAAAACTGGGAAGACTGGGTGGTATGTATTCATGAACATTTATTTCAGCCAGTCATTTACATATGCAGTTCTAATTATCCCATAATAATAGGGGAGCTCTATTCAACATAAGAGATCTATATCAAATATGGATTCACCAATGTAGAGGGGGCAAATTTCCCATTGCATGCCCTCTTGTACATGCCACACCCACTCGCAGCTTCTCTTTCAATAATGTTTCCACATTTTAAGCACACTGAAGCTCCATTGCTTATAGTATATCAGTATTTATCAAACTCAGGGCAAGATGTAATGACGTCCGAGTTGGCTGGAGGTGCGGGTTCCTGGACACATTTTTTTTTAAAGTGGCAATCATTTACAAGGCATGGTTTTGCCTTGGAAATGATTGGCGCTTTAAAAAAAATGTCCAAGTTTGGCCAGGAACCCTCACCTCCGGCCAACATAGGGAGTGATTCAGAGTTGATCGTAGCTGTGCTAAATTTAGCACAGCTATGATCAGGCACACTGACATGTGTGTGTGTGTGTGTGGGGGGGGGGGACACCCAGCACAGGGCTAGCCCGCCCCGCATGTCAGTCCCTGCCCCATCGCAGAAGTACAAAAACATCACACAGCGGTGATGCTTTTGTACTTCAGGAGTAGCTCCCGGCCAGCGCAGCTACTGCGCGCTGGCTGGGAGCTACTCATCGCTGCCCGGGTTGCAGCGGCTGTGTGTGACATCACGCAGCCGCCGCGGCCCGCCCCCGGCATGGTCCGACCACACCTGTGTTGGCCGAACCGTGCCCCTTAAACGGCGGCGTTACCCCCTCCCGCCCATCGACCGCCTCTGCTTGTCAAGCAGACCCTGCAATGACCGTGGAGCAGTGGGTAATTGATTTTAATAAAATGGGATGTGCAAGGGATAATATGAAAACCACTACTACAGATAATAACAATGCAGCAAAAAACTAAAATTATGTAATGATAAATGAATAATGAAATAAAAATTCTGTTAAAAAATTACAAAATTAAAAGTGAAACAAATATTAAACTTATAATTATAAGTAGTAGTCCTGTGTTTAAATGAAGAATGAAGCCATAGGGGGGAATGTAATGTGATGCAGACATTAAAAGTCAAAATAATGTTGGATTTGCCTATTAAATTATTGCCACTTTAAAACATCTGCCAGACTCTCTGGAATCACAACCATGTCTGCATCTCACAGGCTATTACATTTCTCTCCATAGAATGCAGTCATATAGGTGGTCATTCCGAGTTGTTCGCTAGCTGCTTTCGATTACAGCGCGGCGATTAGGTAAAAAAGCGGCATTTCTGTGCATGCATATGAGGCGCAGTGCACACACACGACGTACTTTCACACAAGACTATGCAGTTTCACACAAGGTCTAGCGACGCTTTTCAGTCGCACTGCTGGCCGCAGAGTGATTGACAGGAAGTGGGTGTTTCTGGGAGGTAACTGACCGTTTTCGGGGAGTGAGTGAAAAAACGCAGGTATGTCGGATAAAAACGCAGGCGTGCCTGGGGAAACGGGGGAGTGGCTGACCAAACGCAGGGCGTGTTCGTGACGTCAAAACAGGAACTAAATAGTCTGAAGTGATCGCAAGGTAGGAGTAGGTCTGCAGCTACTCAGAAACTGCTTGAAAAAATGTAGACGCCGTTCTGCGATCCTTTCGGTCGCACTTCTGCTAAGCTAAGATACACTCTGAGAGGGCGGCGGCCTAGCGTTTGCACTGCTGCTAAAAGCAGCTAGCGAGCGATCAACTCGGAATGAGGGCCATAGTGAGCAGTATTGGTGGCATATACACCACTGTTCCCGAAATGAAGGTCTTAGTACCTTATTCAAAGGCGAACACAACGTTGATGTCGGATGCAGTGGAGTGATTCATAGAAGCACTGCACTCACACATTGGCGATTGATTAGATACGGCGGATGGAGTGAAGATTTATTTGCAAAGTAAGTAAGAAGTAGTGACGATTTAAGGCTACAAAAACGCAGACTTGTCACTAACATTTTATGGGGGTATCATAGTCAGTCATTACGAATTTGTATGCTGTTCAGTTCAACAGGCATAGGGTTGAGCGCCCAAGTGAACAAGCCTCTGGTAAAACGCGCATTCTTTCCCGCTTACTGTTTAAGTGCTGACAGATTCCTATAACCATGGTCTGGGGATCTTTGCATGTGATCTACATATTAGGTTACACTGTCTTTTTTATTTCGATATTCTCTCCGGCGGCATTTCACTCGCTGATCTCTGTGCTGTCAGCTCACATCAGGGACCAGGGCAGTGTGGTCTGTCTGGCAGCAGATGCCCCTGTACTCATTCTGTGTTACCTGACTGCAGTGCTGTCCTCTCATCCAGTGTTCACTGCCATGCTGCACACATTGGACAGTAGAAACAGCAGTGTCACTTTTACACAAGTCATTTCTCTATAGTCATCAGGAGACCCCCTCCCTCCCTCCAAATGGAATATTAATTCCATTATTAGACTTATATTACTAGCTTCACAGAAATTTTTGACCTTAGTAATTTTTATTGTGTCACACTCACTTTACCCCATTTCTGCAATATACACCACCCCCCGCCCCCATCACATGCACCTGCGTATACACACTGCTCCCATTAACCACTGTTTTTCACTTTTTTTCACCTATTTCTTAGTATTTATACTCTGCGGCAGTATTAGGAATTATTGCTCCTGTGATACATCAAAATTATATGCATTTTTGGGAAGTGCAAAGATCTACTTACTTTATACACTAAATGTTATGTCTTACTTAAACAAAATTTCCTTCCATTTTCTGATATGTCTGTAAGAAGTGTCCTAGATAGAAGAGTCCCTTTTTCTCTCAACGTTCCACTGTGTTCATAGAGGGTCATTCCGACCCATTCGCACACAGAGGTTCGTCACTGCGGTGCGAATGGGACGGAAATGTGCATGCGCGGTGGATGCATTGCAACGCTGCCAGTGGGAAAAGTGATCGCAGCAGCAATCGCAAGAAGATGGACAAGCGGGAGGGGTTCCGAGGCAGATACTCACCATTTTTCAGGCGTGGTGAGTCCAACACAGGCGTGTCCAGGCATTTGGAGGGCAGATGTCTGACGTCACAGCCAGGACCTTCATCGCTGGATCCGTCGCACAGGGTAAGTAGTTGCAGGGCTAGTTTTGTTTTACTTGAAACTTTTTTAGCATAGCAGGGCTGCACAAGCGATCGCAGCCTTGCTATGCTAAAATACACTCCCCCATAGGCGACATCAGGTTGATAGCATGAGCAGCAAAAAGTTGCTACGTGCGATCAACTCGGAATGACCCCCATAGAGCAAAGGGTTGCTCAGAAGTTTGATGGTGCGACCGATGAGCGACCAGTGTTCCCAGTGTTGCAAATGCAATTGCATTCACTTCTGATTCAGACCCTTAATCTGTATTAGTGGATGGTGGTCTGTTTGTCCTCAATACATATAGTTTATAGGTTGAGAAAATAATTTAAAATATAGTAGGGGTGTGCACAGGGCCATTTTTCGTTTTTTTGTGTTTTGGTTTTGGATCTGGATCTCCTTCATGTTTTGGATCTGTATTGGTTTTGCCAAAACCGCCCTTGCGTGTTTTGGTTTTGGTTTTGGATCTGTATATTATTATTTTTTAAATCATAAAAACAGAATTTGGGGGTGTTTTTGTCCTACAGTATTAATAATCTCAATAACATTAATTTACACTCATTTCCAGTCTATTCTGAACACCTCACAGCTCACAATATTGTTTTTATCCAGTTTAGGCCAAAAGGTTGCACTGAGGTCGCTGGATGACTAAGCTAAGTGACAGCAGTGGGCAGCAAACATGTGGCAGTTAACAATATATTTTTCAATTATGTAATCGTGTTTAAATTATTTTAAAATTAGGATCAAGTTCTTCTGTTCCTCAAAATATCTTTGACATGGAGAAGGTTTGTTATATTAATTTAATAAAAATGTAGTTAATTTATAATTATTATTAATAATATTAATTTGAATTAAGCACAATGTGGTAATAATAAGAATTATGAAAATAGGACAATAAGTTATAACACAAGAATATGAGCTACGGACACAGCACCATGAAATGGACGGAGCACGCCTGGATGTATACTGGGAGAATACAGCACAACATATAAAAAAAAAAGATGCTTTTTATTTTGGGTGTACTGACAGAACACCCCTAGATGGACGGGGCAGCTGCAGTCCCTGGATGTATATTGGGATGACACAGCACAAAAAATTAATTGAAATCAAAATATATATATATTATTTTTTATATCACACATTGCGGTTACAGTGTCGTACAAATGAGTCAGAAATATATATTATTACACACTGTGGTTTAGCTTCAGCATCACACAATACGTGTATAGGTAGGAAATAATATAATGCGGCCTGACCGGCAGTGTCACAGTACTTATGAAAATAAAATAAAAATTGTATAGTACACTGAAGTACAGCACAAATAAAAAAAATATATATTTTTTATAATTACAATTTTAGGCTTTTTGTTTTTAGCTTTTATTATTTTAATTTTACACTGGGGCGGAGCACCTGGATGGACTGACAGATCACCCCATTCAGATACAGCAGACAGAGCAGCCCTTTTTCAGATACAGAAATGCAGAGAAAGCACCCCTTTTTCAGATACAGCAGGCAGAGAGAGCACCCCTTTTTTCAGATACAGCAGACAGAGCACACCTTTCAGATACAGCAGACAGAGAGAGCGCCCCTTTTTCAGATATAGCAGAGAGAGAGCACCCCTTTTTCAGATACAGCAGACAGAGAGAGGACCCCTTTCAGATACAGCAGACAGAGCACCCCTTTCAGATACATCAGACAGACAGAGCACCCCTTTCAGATACAGCAGACAGAGCACTCCTTTCAGATACAGCAGACAGACAGAGCACCCCTTTCAGATACAGCAGACAGACAGAGCACCGCTTTCAGATACAGCAGACAGAGCACCCCTTTCAGATACAGCAGACAGAGAGAGCGCCCCTTTCAGATACAGTAGACAGACAGAGCACCCCTTTCAGATACAGAAGACAGAGCACACCTTTCAGATACAGCAGACAGAAAGAGCACCCCTTTCAGATACAGCAGACAAAGAGAGCACCCCTTTCAGATACAGCAGACAGACAGAGCACCCCTTTCAGATACAGAAGACAGAGCACACCTTTCAGATACAGCAGACAGAGAGAGCACCCCTTTCAGATACGGCAGACAGACAGAGCACCCCTTTCAGATACAGCAGAAAGAGCACCCCTTTCAGATACAGCAGACAGAGAGAGCACCCCTTTCAGATACAGCAGACAAAGAGAGCACCCCTTTCAGATACAGCAGACAGACAGAGCACCCCTTTCAGATACAGCAGAAAGAGCACCCCTTTCAGATACAGCAGACAAAGAGAGCACCCCTTTCAGATACAGCAGACAGACAGAGCACCCCTTTCAGATACAGCAGAAAGAGCACCCCTTTCAGATACAGCAAACAGAGAGAGCACACCTTTCAGATACAGCAAACAGAGAGAGCACACCTTTCAGATACAGCAGACAGAGCACCCCTTTCAGATACATCAGACAGAGCACCCCTTTCAGATATAGCAGACAGAGAGAGCACCCCTTTCAGATACAGCAGACAGACAACACACCCCTTTCAGATACAGCAGACAGAGCACCCCTTTCAGATACAACAAACAGAGAGAGCACCCCTTTAAGATACAGCAGACAGAGAGCGCACCCACCCCACACCAGACAACACAGTACTGAGACGAACACGTCCATCCAGTACACTCTCCACAGCTGGAGTGAAGATGACGCCGATCACCGGGGACTTATAGAGAATCCAAAGCCCTTGAGAATCCGACAGAGAGAAGATGACATTTGGCCTCGCTTTGGGATCCAAGTAAGGCAGGAAGTATCAAGTCAGATTCGGATCCTGGCTCAGATCTCAATGTTCGGGTGGGTTCGGTACTCCAAAACCTGAACCCACCCATCTCTAAAATATAGTCATCTTTACTATATACTGTATTACCTCAATCATCTTTCCTTAAATGTGCCCGTCTGCTGGCTGTTTCATGATTCTGACAGATTCAAACTTATCACTTGATGGCATTAGGATGGACATGGACAATTGAGGATTCTCTGCCATCACTGGCATAACATCTATGGCAGAGAACCTGACTGGTATAGGGTCACAGAGCTCCTCCTCCAGTGCCACCCATACCCTTTACTGATTGGCCCGCCCCAGATCAGTTCCCTCTTCCCAACTGGCCCACCATCCTCAGTAGGAAAACCCATTGATGGGTGAAATCATTGATGTTTTCCTGTTGATGATTGCATGCCTTCAATTTAAAGCAATGATGGCACCATCGATGGTGATTCATTCCATGGCATCCCTAAATCAGCAGTGCACCACCTGTCTTTCCAACTAAACTGCTCTGAGCCTTATTGGGTGATTTTAGTGCAAGGGGGATTTTTGTATGTGCACACTGATGCCGATAACTCACCAGGCAACCCAGGTCTAAGAGCATTTTTGAAAGCTGTATGTAAATCTGATGGTATACTTACATCTGTTTGTGGGACCACGAATGCGCAGAATATGTATTAAGTGTGTGCAGAACGAGTCCTGCGACATCGCATGCAGTGCCCCCAAGCTAATTGACATACTGCAGCTGTTTGGGGGACGGGCGGCAAGGACAGCGTTTAAGGAAAACTGGATCATGTCAGACCTGTTTCCCAAGTGCAGAGACCAGTGTAATCATCTTCCGATGCGGATTTACTGGCCTTGCAAGCAGGCAGGAGGTGGCCTGCTTCTGTGATGCTGGCAGGAGCCATTTTTTTTCTTCAGATGCCTTCTGTAGGCAACAAGCCTCAATGTCTGAATCAGGCAGGCCCTACGATGCCTAAAGAGTGATCCTGCCCTGCTTCCGGGAGGCCCCGTGTCCTAGGCAGTAAAAATGATTGTACGCGTATCATTCAATCCTTTGCACTGCATATGCGCCTGAGCCACAGTGCACACAAGCAGCGCTTGATTAACGGGTGCAGTCGCATTTGATTCACAAAGTGAGCAACAGGAAGTCAGCATCTGTGGATGGTAATGGAAAGTGGTCATGCAAATGCAGACGTGTCATGGTCGTTCGGACAGCATTTTCTGGGCATGCATATATTAGCAGCTGCAATTACACTTGCTATTGGAGATGCCTGTGCATCCCGGGAGAGCAGCTCAGCCTGCATGTCTACGGAGGCACTCAGGCTCTGCATGGCGATCTGATGTGCATTGATGTAAGCGATGTATCTGCAATCATGGGGTACCGTATGCAAATGATGAGATCGCAGTGGACGTTCTTTTGCACGGGTAAGCTTCTGCCCATATTGGCATATAATCGCAACTGTGTATGGCCAATAATTGCAACAGGAGTAGGAAGATCAACCGCACCTAAATGAACCCCAGATCATAAGCATTTGTGCTATCAGGTTTGTTCTAAATAAAAAACAAAAAACCTATAAAACAACAAGTATCTTAATTCTCACATTAAATAAAAGTAACAATCAATGAGGACAGCAATCTCGGCTTCCCATTCACAATGTATGTAAATAAAAAAAATTCCCTTTTTTAAAAATAGTTGATACTTTGAGAATGATCTCCCCATGTGATTTACGGAAAAGCAGAAACTTATCTGTTCCCCAGTTTGTTTTAAAGAAAAACTGAGAAACAGGAATCACCAGCAGATGGTAATACAACTATAAAGTGGTCTCTGATGAAAGTCATTAATGTTACAGAAGTGGGTGGGATGGGTGTATTTTATGACAAATATTTTTATAAACTTACAAAGTGAATCTGTAATACATGTATTACAATAAGAATGAGTGAAATACTATACAATTAGAACTATACACACTAGGGGGGAAATGTAACGTAATGTAATGTGAGATGCAGGTTTCGGCGACATTCTATCGAGTGTGCCCAATGTATTAAAGCGTCAATAATTTAAAAGGCAAACCTAACCTGGCTTCCTTTTAAATTTTTGCTGCTTTAAAACATTGGGGCAAAGTTGCTGGAATCACACCGATACCTGTATCTCGCAGACTATTACTGTATATTTCCCCCCATAAATGTTAAATTCCATGAATGTGGGGAAAATATAAATATTTCAAGGTATCTCTCTACATGCCTCTCTATGCAGTGTGTTGAGACATTTCAGCATTTATCACAATAGTCAACCTCAAGGATTAAATTTGAGAGACAACAGAACCGTAACTAGACTTTTTTGGTGCCCTGTGCCAGGAAGAGATTTTTCCAATGTGGAAGGGGCATTACAAAACTGATACCAGAGAAAGAGAATGCTACTCCTTCCCACTTTCATGCACTTAACTTGAGAGCTCATTGTTATTTAGTTACAATACCCTTTATTAAATAACACATTTCAATATAATGCCATACCCAAGATTCAAACCCATAACCTGTTGCATTCCAGTCAAACACCCGACTTATTGAGCTGTTTGATCCTGTATACAAACTATGAGATTTCTAACTACATGAAGTTACTTGCACTTTGTAAAAAAAATAATCAGCATTGCAATTGATCAGATCTACAGTGCATCCGAAAAGTATTCACAGCGCTTCACTTTTTACACATTTTGTTATGTTACAACCTTATTTCAAACTGGAATAAATTAATTCCCCCCCCCCCCCCCCCTCAAAATTCTACACACAATACCAAATAATGACAACATACAAAAAGTTTTTTTGAGATTTTTGCTAATTTATTACAAATAAAAAACTAAGAAATCACATGTGCATTAGTGATCACAGCCTTTGAGCAATACTTTGTTGAAGCACCTTTGGCAGCAATTACAGCCTCAAGTCTTTTTGAATATGATGCCACAAGCTTGGCACACCTATCTTTTGGCAGTTTCGCCCATTCCTCTTTGCAGTACCTCTCAAGCTTCATCAGGTTGGATGGGAAGCGTCGGTGCACAGCCATTTCCAGATCTCTCCAGAGATGTTCAATCGGATTCAAGTCTGGCCTCTGGCTGGGCCACTCAAGGACATTCACAAAGTTGACCTGAAACCACTCCTTTGATATCTGGGCTGTGTGCTTAGGGTCGTTGTCCTGCTGAAAGATGAACCGTCGCCCCAGACTGAGGTCAAGAGCGCTCTGGAGCAGGTTTTGACCCAGGATGTCCCTGTACATTGCTGCATTCATCTTTCCCTCTATCCTGACTAGTGTCCCAGTTCCTGCCACTGAAAAACATCCCAACAGCATGATGCTGCCACCACCATGCTTCACTGTAGGGATGATATTGGCCTGGTGATGAGCGGTGCCTGGTTTCCTCCAAACATGACGACTGGCATTCACGCCAAAGAGTTCAATCTTTGTCTCATTAGACGAGAGAATTTTGTTTCTTATGGTCTGAGAGTCCTTCAGGTGCATTTTGGCAAACTCCAGGAGGGCTGCCATGTGCTTTTTACTCAGGAGTGGCTTCCGTCTGGCCACTCTACCATACATGCCTGATTAGTGTATTGCTGCAGAGATGGTTGTCCTTCTGAAAAGTTCTTCTTTGTCCACAGAGGAATGCTGTAGCTCTGACAGAGTCACCATTGGGTTCTTGGTCACCTCCCTGACTAGGGCCCTTCTCCCCCGATCGCTCAGTTTAGATGGCCGGCCATCTCTAGGAAAAGTCCTGGTGGTTCCGAACTTTTTCCATTTACGGATGATGGAGGCCACTGTGCTCATTGGGACCTTCAAAGCAGCAGATCTTTCTCTGTACCCTTCCCCAGATTTGGACAATCCTGTCTCGGAGGTCTACAGACAATTCCTTTGAATTCATGCTTGGTTTGTGCACTGTCAAGTGTGGTATCTTATATACTGTAGGCAGGTGTGTGCCTTTCCAAATCATGTCCAATCAACTGAATTTACTCCAATTAAGCTGTAGAATCTCAAGGATGATCAGTGGAAACAGAATGCACCTGAGCTCAATTTTGAGCTTCATGGCAAAGGCTGTGAATACTTATGTACATGTGATTTCTTAGTTTTTTATTTTTAATAAATTAGCAAAAACCTCAAACACTTGTTTCACGTTGCCATTATGGGGTACTGTATGTAGAACTTGGAGAAAAAAAATGAATTTATTCCATTTGGGAATAAGGCTGTAACATAACAAAATGTGGAAAAAGTGAAGCGCTGTGAATACTTTCCGGATGCACTGTATGTAGTGTGCAGCCACACATCCAATCCCTTGCAGCAACACACTACGTAGATCTGCTCAGCTGCAATGCTGATCATTTTTTCACAAAGTACAGAGTAAGCTTCAAATGGTTAGAATTCTCTAGCTTAGACTTATCTAGCATTCTATGTAAGTACAGAGAGCTCAATGAATATCTTGTCTGACTGCAATGCCACAGGTGATGTGTTCGATTCCTGGGTGTGTCAGCATCTTGAAATGTAATAAAGGACAGTGTGACAGAATAACGAAGAGCTCTCAAGTTAAGTTCATGAATGTTCTATCGGTAATAGCGATGGAAGGGGTCGGAGAAGGAGACAGGGTCAGTCAGGAGATGCTGGGCTTCAAAAATGGGGGAAGCTACAAGTGAAAGTAATTAAAACAAATAATTGACAACAGAGCCCCCTATGGTGCATTACTATGTGCAGTGGCGCACTCCAAACATACCTAGTTACAGCCCTGAGAGATAATGAATGTATGTAACCTACTATCAGAGCGCCATAGGGAGGCATTCTGGATTTTTACTTTAGGGTGCCTATTTCCTGATGGTTTTAATGAAAATATGGAATTGAATAATATATCAAACATTAGATACATGCATTAATTTATCTTCCTAATTGTGTTTTTTTTAATTATTATTATTATTCTTTTCTACTCCTTATTACATTTTATTTTTAAGATTTATCACTCTTTATGTATATCTTACTATGAATAGATTAGATGTTTTCAGTTAGCATAATACAACCAGCAGTTCTAGCAAAGTTAAGTCATACTCAAGAACCATCTACTGTACATCACACATTGCCAAGATGTTGACTTCAGTCTACCTCAGTGACAGGGGGACATGAAGTTGGAAAGAGAAAGGGGTCATGATTGAGGCTGGAGAGACAGGGAGACATGAGGCTGGAGAGCAGTGTTTTCTAACCTCAACCCTCAAAGCAAACTAACAATCCAGGTTTTAGTGATATCCAGGCTTGAGCAGAGATGGTTAATTAAAAATACTGTAACTGAGGTACTAATAAAGTCATCTGTGCTCAAGTATGACTATGCTGAAAACCTTGACTGTAAGTGTAGCTCAAGGACTACTATAGAGACAGGGTGGCATGAGGCTGTAGAGAAAGAAGATTCTGATCTCCGGGAGCATGTAATAGAGTGCAATTGATGTCCCTTTCTATTAGCTGCAAGGGCCAGCAGGGAAGCTGGAGGGTGGATTTCGGGGCTAGACATCTAGCCTGTGTAATGAAAAAAAGCCATTGGGGATATTCAGCTACAGTCCAGTTCCACGTAAATGAAAAAACATTCAGGGCAAATACCTTCACATCCCTACAATACTGGTGAGTAACCATAGTCCTGGGTTAACCCCACAAGGACTATATTGCCAAATGAGTGTTGAGCTTTGCAGTGAATATATTTTTTATATTCAGCAGATTTCCATCTATCAAGAGACTGAATGTCCGATACTGAAAAATCCTGTCTCTGCTGCACGTGTATGACCATATACGAATGGAATGTGGCTTACCATGACAGTCCACTTAAACACTGCTGCTGCTAAATGAAACGTATTCACTGGGGTGCCATGTGCCAGATCCAGTCAATGCTTGCAACTGTCATGAAGGGCAATCAATTAACTAGGTTAAAATTATGGGGCAGATATACAACTATAGGCCGGGCAAATGCGATAACCCACTTCTCTTTGACCAACTATCCATTTGGATCAATGAATCTTGCAAAGGTTTTTGGACTACATTGTATCCAGGAACCATGAAGTCCCTGTAAAAGAAATAGAGAATGCCAGCTGAAACAACTTTGTGTCATACTTAATAAAAGCCACCACGTGCAGGTAATTAATGAGAAAAGAGCTTTATCAGTAGGTTGCTTATCTTCCTTACTACCTCTGACCTAGCCCAACCTCTTAATGATTTGAAAATCTAAACATTTCAAAAGTTTCTGTAGGATCTTCCCTCCCAAAGAAGAAATACCAGCAACTGTGGTTGTGGTCGAGGTCCTAGACCAGTGGTCTCCAACCTTAATTGGGGTGTGAGCTACTTTCAGAAAATAAAACCTCTGAAGGAGCTACCCCCTCCCCCCAATGCGAGTGCGTTCCTGCAAAAGTGGGTGTGGTCTCACAAAAGTGGGTGTGTCCTCACAACTACAAGTAATGCCCCCACGCGTAGTGCCAGATACACAAATAATGCCCCTCAGCAGTGCCAGATACACATATAATGCCCCTTAGCAGTGCCAGATACACATATAATGCCCCTCAGCAGTGCCAGATATACAATATACAAATAATGCATCCCAGTAGTGACAGATACACAAATAATGCCCTCAGCAGTGCCAGATACAATGCCCCCACCAGTGCCAGATACAATTCCCCCCGCAGTGCTATTTAAAATGCCCCCCGCAGAGCCAGATAAAACCCACACAGTGCTAACCCTTGCTGGCTTCTTCTACTGCCGCCGGTGCTGCTCCTCCTGTATGAGGGACGGAAGGGGAGGAGAGCGCAGCGCGCGCCTCTCCTGTGAAGTCCGGAGAGCGGCTGCGGTGAGGGTGACAGAGTCTCCGGCGGCGGTGGGCATTTAAAATATGGTGCCGGTAAGTGAGCCAATCAAAACTCGCGTTCCAGAAGCCAATCAGGTGCCGCCACTGCCGGTCCACAAGCTCTGATTGGCTGACGGCCGGCACCCAAGCCCATGTGCTCTGTGAGCTACCGAAAATACTACGGTGAGCTACCGGTAGCTCGTGAGCCACGGGTTGGAGATAGAGATGAGCGGGTTCGGTTTCTCTGAATCCGAACCCGCCAGAACTTCATGTTTTTTTTCACGGGTCCGAGCGACTCGGATCTTCCCGCCTTGCTCGGTTAACCCGAGCGCGCCCGAACGTCATCATGACGCTGTCGGATTCTCGCGAGGCTCGGATTCTATCGCGAGACTCGGATTCTATATAAGGAGCCGCGCGTCGCCGCCATTTTCACACGTGCATTGAGATTGATAGGGAGAGGACGTGGCTGGCGTCCTCTCCATTTAGATTATAAGAGACTGAGAGAGATTTACTGGAGCTGACTAGGAGGAGTACTGTTACTGTAGAAGTGTAGAGACTGAGTGGAGAGAGTTTACTAGTGAGGACAGTGCAGTTTACTTTATAATCCGTTCTCTGCCTGAAAAAAGCGATACACAGCACACAGTGACTCAGTCACATACCATATCTGTGTGCACTGCTCAGGCTCAGGCCAGTGTGCTGCATCATCTATTATCTATATATAATATTATATATATCTGTCTGACTGCTCAGCTCACACAGCTTATAATTGTGGGGGAGACTGGGGAGCACTACTGCAGTGCCAGTTATAGGTTATAGCAGGAGCCAGGAGTACATAATATATTATATAGTGAGTGACCACCAGACACACAGTGCAGTTTATTTAATATATCCGTTCTCTGCCTGAAAAAAGCGATACACACAGTGACTCAGTCAGTCACATACCATATCTGTGTGCACTGCTCAGGCTCAGGCCAGTGTGCTGCATCATCTATTATCTATATATAATATTATATATATCTGTCTGACTGCTCAGCTCACACAGCTTATAATTGTGGGGGAGACTGGGGAGCACTACTGCAGTGCCAGTTATAGGTTATAGCAGGAGCCAGGAGTACATAATATATTATATAGTGAGTGACCACCAGACACACAGTGCAGTTTATTTAATATATCCGTTCTCTGCCTGAAAAAAGCGATACACACAGTGACTCAGTCAGTCACATACCATATCTGTGTGCACTGCTCAGGCTCAGGCCAGTGTGCTGCATCATCTATTATCTATATATAATATTATATATATCTGTCTGACTGCTCAGCTCACACAGCTTATAATTGTGGGGGAGACTGGGGAGCACTACTGCAGTGCCAGTTATAGGTTATAGCAGGAGCCAGGAGTACATAATATATTATATAGTGAGTGACCACCAGACACACAGTGCAGTTTATTTAATATATCCGTTCTCTGCCTGAAAAAAGCGATACACACAGTGACTCAGTCAGTCACATACCATATCTGTGTGCACTGCTCAGGCTCAGGCCAGTGTGCTGCATCATCTATTATCTATATATAATATTATATATATCTGTCTGACTGCTCAGCTCACACAGCTTATAATTGTGGGGGAGACTGGGGAGCACTACTGCAGTGCCAGTTATAGGTTATAGCAGGAGCCAGGAGTACATAATATATTATATAGTGAGTGACCACCAGACACACAGTGCAGTTTATTTAATATATCCGTTCTCTGCCTGAAAAAAGCGATACACACAGTGACTCAGTCAGTCACATACCATATCTGTGTGCACTGCTCAGGCTCAGGCCAGTGTGCTGCATCATCTATATATATTATATATCTGTCTGACTGCTCAGCTCACACAGCTTATAATTGTGGGGGAGACTGGGGAGCACTACTGCAGTGCCAGTTATAGGTTATAGCAGGAGCCAGGAGTACATATTATATTAAAATTAAACAGTGCACACTTTTGCTGCAGGAGTGCCACTGCCAGTGTGACTGACCAGTGACCTGACCACACTGACCACCAGTATAGTTAGTAGTATACTTATATTGTGATTGCCTGAAAAAGTTAAACACTCGTCGTGTGACTTCACTTGTGTGTTTTTTTTTTTTTTATTCTATAAAAATAAAACTCATTCTGCTGACAGACAGTGTCCAGCAGGTCCGTCATTATATAATATATAATATATACCTGTCCGGCTGCAGTAGTGATATATATATATTTTTTATATCATTTATCATCCAGTCGCAGCAGACACAGTACGGTAGTTCACGGCTGTGGCTACCTCTGTGTCTCTGCACTCGGCAGGCAGTCCGTCCATAATTGTAATACCACCTAACCGTGGATTTTTTTCATTCTTCTTTATACATACATAGTTACATAGACATCTTCTCTTTATCAACCAGTCTATATTAGCTGCAGACACAGTACAGTACGGTAGTTCACGGCTGTGGCTACCTCTGTGTCTGCACTCGGCAGGCAGTCCGTCCATAATTGTATACCACCTAACCGTGGATTTTTTTCAGTCTTCTTTATACATACATAGTTACATAGACATCTTCTCTTTATCAACCAGTCTATATTAGCTGCAGACACAGTACAGTACGGTAGTTCACGGCTGTGGCTACCTCTGTGTCTGCAGTCGGCAGGCAGTCCATAATTGTATACTAGTATCCATCTCCATTGTTTACCTGAGGTGCCTTTTAGTTGTGCCTATTAAAATATGGAGAACAAAAATGTTGAGGTTCCAAAATTAGGGAAAGATCAAGATCCACTTCCACCTCGTGCTGAAGCTGCTGCCACTAGTCATGGCCGAGACGATGAAATGCCAGCAACGTCGTCTGCCAAGGCCGATGCCCAATGTCATAGTACAGAGCATGTCAAATCCAAAACACCAAATATCAGAAAAAAAAGGACTCCAAAACCTAAAATAAAATTGTCGGAGGAGAAGCGTAAACTTGCCAATATGCCATTTACCACACGGAGTGGCAAGGAACGGCTGAGGCCCTGGCCTATGTTCATGGCTAGTGGTTCAGCTTCACATGAGGATGGAAGCACTCAGCCTCTCGCTAGAAAAATGAAAAGACTCAAGCTGGCAAAAGCAGCACAGCAAAGAACTGTGCATTCTTCGAAATCCCAAATCCACAAGGAGAGTCCAATTGTGTCGGTTGCGATGCCTGACCTTCCCAACACTGGACGTGAAGAGCATGCGCCTTCCACCATTTGCACGCCCCCTGCAAGTGCTGGAAGGAGCACCCGCAGTCCAGTTCCTGATAGTCAGATTGAAGATGTCAGTGTTGAAGTACACCAGGATGAGGAGGATATGGGTGTTGCTGGCGCTGGGGAGGAAATTGACCAGGAGGATTCTGATGGTGAGGTGGTTTGTTTAAGTCAGGCACCCGGGGAGACACCTGTTGTCCGTGGGAGGAATATGGCCGTTGACATGCCAGGTGAAAATACCAAAAAAATCAGCTCTTCGGTGTGGAGGTATTTCACCAGAAATGCGGACAACAGGTGTCAAGCCGTGTGTTCCCTTTGTCAAGCTGTAATAAGTAGGGGTAAGGACGTTAACCACCTCGGAACATCCTCCCTTATACGTCACCTGCAGCGCATTCATAATAAGTCAGTGACAAGTTCAAAAACTTTGGGTGACAGCGGAAGCAGTCCACTGACCAGTAAATCCCTTCCTCTTGTAACCAAGCTCACGCAAACCACCCCACCAACTCCCTCAGTGTCAATTTCCTCCTTCCCCAGGAATGCCAATAGTCCTGCAGGCCATGTCACTGGCAATTCTGACGAGTCCTCTCCTGCCTGGGATTCCTCCGATGCATCCTTGCGTGTAACGCCTACTGCTGCTGGCGCTGCTGTTGTTGCCGCTGGGAGTCGATGGTCATCCCAGAGGGGAAGTCGTAAGCCCACTTGTACTACTTCCAGTAAGCAATTGACTGTTCAACAGTCCTTTGCGAGGAAGATGAAATATCACAGCAGTCATCCTACTGCAAAGCGGATAACTGAGGCCTTGGCATCCTGGGTGGTGAGAAACGTGGTTCCGGTATCCATCATTACTGCAGAGCCAACTAGAGACTTGTTGGAGGTACTGTGTCCCCGGTACCAAATACCATCTAGGTTCCATTTCTCTAGGCAGGCGATACCGAAAATGTACACAGACCTCAGAAAAAGAGTCACCAGTGTCCTAAAAAATGCAGCTGTACCCAATGTCCACTTAACCACGGACATGTGGACAAGTGGAGCAGGGCAGGGTCAGGACTATATGACTGTGACAGCCCACTGGGTAGATGTATGGACTCCCGCCGCAAGAACAGCAGCGGCGGCACCAGTAGCAGCATCTCGCAAACGCCAACTCTTTCCTAGGCAGGCTACGCTTTGTATCACCGGTTTCCAGAATACGCACACAGCTGAAAACCTCTTACGGCAACTGAGGAAGATCATCGCGGAATGGCTTACCCCAATTGGACTCTCCTGTGGATTTGTGGCATCGGACAACGCCAGCAATATTGTGTGTGCATTAAATATGGGCAAATTCCAGCACGTCCCATGTTTTGCACATACCTTGAATTTGGTGGTGCAGAATTTTTTAAAAAACGACAGGGGCGTGCAAGAGATGCTGTCGGTGGCCAGAAGAATTGCGGGACACTTTCGGCGTACAGGCACCACGTACAGAAGACTGGAGCACCACCAAAAACTACTGAACCTGCCCTGCCATCATCTGAAGCAAGAAGTGGTAACGAGGTGGAATTCAACCCTCTATATGCTTCAGAGGTTGGAGGAGCAGCAAAAGGCCATTCAAGCCTATACAATTGAGCACGATATAGGAGGTGGAATGCACCTGTCTCAAGTGCAGTGGAGAATGATTTCAACGTTGTGCAAGGTTCTGATGCCCTTTGAACTTGCCACACGTGAAGTCAGTTAAGACACTGCCAGCCTGAGTCAGGTCATTCCCCTCATCAGGCTTTTGCAGAAGAAGCTGGAGGCATTGAAGAAGGAGCTAAAAGGGAGCGATTCCGCTAGGCAAGTGGGACTTGTGGATGCAGCCCTTAATTCGCTTAACAAGGATTCACGGGTGGTCAATCTGTTGAAATCAGAGCACTACATTTTGGCCACCGTGCTCGATCCTAGATTTAAAGCCTACCTTGGATCTCTCTTTCCGGCAGACACAAGTCTGCTGGGGTTGAAAGACCTGCTGGTGACAAAATTGTCAAGTCAAGCGGAACGCGACCTGTCAACATCTCCTCCTTCACATTCTCCCGCAACTGGGGGTGCGAGGAAAAGGCTCAGAATTCCGAGCCCACCCGCTGGCGGTGATGCAGGGCAGTCTGGAGCGACTGCTGATGCTGACATCTGGTCCGGACTGAAGGACCTGACAACGATTACGGACATGTCGTCTACTGTCACTGCATATGATTCTCTCAACATTGATAGAATGGTGGAGGATTATATGAGTGACCGCATCCAAGTAGGCACGTCACACAGTCCGTACTTATACTGGCAGGAAAAAGAGGCAATTTGGAGGCCCTTGCACAAACTGGCTTTATTCTACCTAAGTTGCCCTCCCACAAGTGTGTACTCCGAAAGAGTGTTTAGTGCCGCCGCTCACCTTGTCAGCAATCGGCGTACGAGGTTACATCCAGAAAATGTGGAGAAGATGATGTTCATTAAAATGAATTATAATCAATTCCTCCGCGGAGACATTGACCAGCAGCAATTGCCTCCACAAAGTACACAGGGAGCTGAGATGGTGGATTCCAGTGGGGACGAATTGATAATCTGTGAGGAGGGGGATGTACACGGTGATATATCGGAGGGTGAAGATGAGGTGGACATCTTGCCTCTGTAGAGCCAGTTTGTGCAAGGAGAGATTAATTGCTTCTTTTTTGGGGGGGGTCCAAACCAACCCGTCATATCAGTCACAGTCGTGTGGCAGACCCTGTCACTGAAATGATGGGTTGGTTAAAGTGTGCATGTCCTGTTTTGTTTATACAACATAAGGGTGGGTGGGAGGGCCCAAGGACAATTCCATCTTGCACCTCTTTTTTCTTTTCTTTTTCTTTGCATCATGTGCTGATTGGGGAGGGTTTTTTGGAAGGGACATCCTGCGTGACACTGCAGTGCCACTCCTAGATGGGCCCGGTGTTTGTGTCGGCCACTAGGGTCGCTAATCTTACTCACACAGTCAGCTACCTCATTGCGCCTCTTTTTTTCTTTGCGTCATGTGCTGTTTGGGGAGGGTTTTTTGGAAGGGACATCCTGCGTGACACTGCAGTGCCACTCCTAGATGGGCCCGGTGTTTGTGTCGGCCACTAGGGTCGCTAATCTTACTCACACAGCTACCTCATTGCGCCTCTTTTTTTCTTTGCGTCATGTGCTGTTTGGGGAGGGTTTTTTGGAAGGGCCATCCTGCGTGACACTGCAGTGCCACTCCTAGATGGGCCCGGTGTTTGTGTCGGCCACTAGGGTCGCTAATCTTACTCACACAGCTACCTCATTGCGCCTCTTTTTTCTTTGCGTCATGTGCTGTTTGGGGAGGGTTTTTTGGAAGGGACATCCTGCGTGACACTGCAGTGCCACTCCTAGATGGGCCCGGTGTTTGTGTCGGCCACTAGGGTCGCTTATCTTACTCACACAGCGACCTCGGTGCAAATTTTAGGACTAAAAATAATATTGTGAGGTGTGAGGTATTCAGAATAGACTGAAAATGAGTGTAAATTATGGTTTTTGAGGTTAATAATACTTTGGGATCAAAATGACCCCCAAATTCTATGATTTAAGCTGTTTTTTAGTGTTTTTTGAAAAAAACACCCGAATCCAAAACACACCCAAATCCGACAAAAAAAATTCGGTGAGGTTTTGCCAAAACGCGTTCGAACCCAAAACACGGCCGCGGAACCGAACCCAAAACCAAAACACAAAACCCGAAAAATTTCAGGCGCTCATCTCTAGTTGGAGATCACTGTCCTAGACCATCCTTGCATATAACATCCTAAATATAAGCACTTAAACTCTCCTCACTAGCTTACCTAAAAATAAACTGGAAGCAAGGAAATTATTCCCCTCCAGACTGCTTGAATAGGGACTGTCTCATGGACAGAACCAGAGCAATAGCAGTCCATCCCTCCAGATTGGCTCAATGATCGGCCCAACAGAAAAGGGACATTTTAAACCTTGAAGCCTTGTCTGAGGCACCAGTGCTTTAAAATTCAACCCCTGATAAACACGGGTTAGCATCAGTAATGCTGTTATCCACAAAAGTTTAATGCCTCGCTTGCAAATAGATAGAGGCACAAATACAAGGGTAATTGAGCTTTCTGATTGTTGATGACCCACATAACTACAAGAGTAATGCACCAGAACACAATGTTCCAAACTTCCAATTGCAAAGCCAATGCAACCAAAGTTCAGCTGTGACAACTATCAGAAATAACTCCAACAGCAATAGATTTGTAGACTGCCAAACCTGAGGCAGAGGCTCAGTACAGCATCCAAGCTCCAAAATCCACTTTGCCAAATGTGTCTGTAAAACCTATAAAATAGGGCTGGTTGTAGGTGGGCCCAACCAAATTTGTGGTGCAGTGCAGTATGTCTAATTATTTCCTGTCAGGAATCAGCGTTCAGTGGTATCTCACTTAACCAGTGTGCTGGTGTGCAGGCCTCTGGAAGTCACGGCCCCAGATTGCTGCTGCATGAATACCCATTGTCACTGTGTACCCCTGAAGTCCATCCAGTGTGTACGCTGCTGTGTGCCTGCCATCTGTACAGCATGGGCGCTGCCATGACACTTGCGGTCAGCTGACCTGTAACACCCAATCCTGCGCTGTGTCTGCACACATGATTCAAGCATCCAATGCCTGCTGACCAGGGGGTATAAATCCAGAGCATCGGCTCAGTCTCATCACCTTGAACAACGTGCCACTTCCAGTGCACAGAGTCTCCTGTCTCCAGTGATTTCCTAGCTCCAATGTCTCCGTGAAACTACAGGCTCCAGCCATCCAGCTCTGCTACAACTCCTTCCACAGTCAGCTTCCACTTCTACATGCAGTAAGAGACTCTCTCCAGGTGCTGCCTCACCATTCTCACCTGTGTGTTCTCACCTGTGTGTTGTTAATCTGCATTCAGCACTGTGCTATTGCATCCAGCACTTAAAACAACCAGCTTGTATATTACCAACTGTCTCCTGCTATAGCCTTGCTTGGCTCTGTGGACTTTGTGTATATCTACTGACTGTGAATCTATTGCTGTCGGTTTCCAGACAGATTATCGGAGTTACTTATTGCCTGTATTTACTGCCATCGGTTGCATTACTTACCAACTGCATATTGATCCTGTTACCACTGGCTTCCAAGCCGGCCATCGATGTTCACCATCGGCTTCCAGGCAGATCATCGCAGTTTGCTAATCACACTGGTTTCCAGACCAGCTCATTACCTGTGACTGTTATTATACCATCTGAATTGCCATTGCTCCAGTTGCTGTTCATACTTCTGTGTGCTAAATAAAACATCATTACGCACATGCGCAGGAACTTACTGCAGCCTCCTCGTTTCCTCCACCGCACCACCACTGACCCACTAGTGCCCCCTCCAGGAATAGACACAGTTACAGACCTGACAGTTTCCCCTTCAAGCTTCCTACAGTATAACCCCACATGGGAAATACAGTAAGCCTATAAGAGATTGTACTTTACTCAACTCAACCTTCCAAGCCGACAAGTAACTACCAATTTAAATGATCAGTCCCTGTACTTTCTCTGCTGGCAACTGACAATAATCGCCTACCATGTCTGTCTATTTCAATGCCCAAATAAGACAGGTAAGAGGTCACTTTGTCTTTTTGTTAACAGATGGCACAACTAAACCTGAAACAAAGCTTGTACAAATAAGGAGGCAGATTATTCTCCTCCTGGGTATACAGTACCTAATCTCACTATCCAATGTGCCTCACATTGTAAGAAACTACGGTCCCGATTACACCCCTAATAGAGAGAGGGATATGGTCTATCATGTGATAACATATACTCACAAGGGAATCGTTATTCTGGAGAAAATGATGGGCAACTGGTTGTTCGCTCGTTCCTGACATAAGCGCATTGCGAATTGCAGATCTGTGCGCCGTTATGTGCTCCTTGAATTTCCGTTCTGTCTTACTTATATATGTGAGACTGCATGGGCACAAAATTTGGTATACTACAAAAGTAGAATTGCAGTTGAGCTGATGTCTAATCTGTCATTTTTTGCCACTTTGAAGATAAAAAAGTGTCACCAGGAATTAAAAATTGACATGTTGTATATGCACACCTAATGCAGCCTAATTTCGCCTTGGGAAGAAAAGATGTAATAGAGGAAGATGAAACATATTCTCTTTTTGAAATATCTATCTTAACTAGTGATGAGCGGGTTCGGTTTCTCGGAAACCGAACCCCCCCGAAATTCACCCTTTTTACACGGGTTCGAACCTTCCCGCCTTGCTCGGCTAACCCGAGCGCGCCCGAACGTCATCATCCCACTGTCGGATTCTCGCGAGATTCGGATTCTATATAAGCAGCCGCGCGTCGCCGCCATTTTCACTCGTGCATTGGAGATGATAGGGAGAGGACGTGGCTGGCGTCCTCTCCGTTTATTGTTGAAGTTGATTGGTTTATTGCTTAATTGTGGGGAGGACTGGGGAGCAGCTGTTAGGAGGAGTACAGTGCAGAGTTTTGCTGATAAGTGACCACCAGTTTTTATCCGTTCTCTGCCTGAAAAAAACGCTCCATACCATATCTGTGCTCAGTGTGCTGCATAATATATCTGTGCTGAGTTCTCACACTGCTTAATTGTGGGGACTAGGGAGCAGCTATAGCAGGAGTACAGTGCAGAGTTTTGCTGACAGTGACCACCAGTATACGTTGTCTGCCTGAAAAACACTCCATATCTGTGCTCAGTGTGCTGCTTTATTGTGGGGACTGGGGACCACCAGTATAATTAATATTATATAGGAGGAGTACAGTGCAGAGTGCACTGCTGTACCTACCTCTGTGTCGTCATCCATTAAGTATACTATCCATCTACATTCTATACCTGAGGTGCATTTTAGTTTTGCAGTTTGCTGACACAGTGTCCACCAGTATACTATATATAGCAGTACGGTAGGCCACTGCTGTACCTACCTCTGTGTCGTCATCCATTAAGTATACTATCCATCTACATTCTATACCTGTGGTGCATTTTACTTTTGCAGTTTGCTGACAGTGTCCACCAGTATACTATATATAGCAGTACGGTAGGCCACTGCTGTACCTACCTCTGTGTCGTCATCCATTAAGTATACTATCCATCTACATTCTATACCTGTGGTGCATTTTAGTTTTGCAGTTTGCTGACACAGTGACCACCAGTATACTATATATAGCAGTACGGTAGGCCACTGCTGTACCTACCTCTGTGTCATCATCCATTAAGTATACTATCCAATATCCATCTACATTCTATACCTGTGGTGCATTTTAGTTTTGCAGTTTGCTGACACAGTGTCCACCAGTATACTATATATATAGCAGTACGGTAGGCCACTGCTGTACCTACCTCTGTGTCGTCATCCATTAAGTATACTATCCATCTACATTCTATACCTGTGGTGCATTTTAGTTTTGCAGTTTGCTGACAGTGTCCACCAGTATACTATATATAGCAGTACGGTAGGCCACTGCTGTACCTACCTCTGTGTCGTCACTCGTCATCCATTAAGTATACTATCCATCTACATTCTATACCTGTGGTGCATTTCAGTTGTGCGCAGTAAATATAGTAGTAGGCCATTGCTATTGATACTGGCATATAATTCCACACATTAAAAAATGGAGAACAAAAATGTGGAGGTTAAAATAGGGAAAGATCAAGATCCACTTCCACCTCGTGCTGAAGCTGCTGCCACTAGTCATGGCCGAGACGATGAAATGCCATCAACTTCGTCTGCCAAGGCCGATGCCCAATATCATAGTAGAGAGCATGTAAAATCCAAAACACAAAAGTTCAGTAAAATGACCCAAAAATCTAAATTAAAAGCGTCTGAGGAGAAGTGTAAACTTGCCAATATGCCATTTACGACACGGAGTGGCAAGGAACGGCTGAGGCCCTGGCCTATGTTCATGGCTAGTGGTTCAGCTTCACATGAGGATGGAAGCACTCATCCTCTCGCTAGAAAAAAGAAAAGACTTAAGCTGGCAAAAGCACAGCAAAGAACTGTGCGTTCTTCTAAATCACAAATCCCAAAGGAGAGTCCAATTGTGTCGGTTGCGATGCCTGACCTTCCCAACACTGGACGGGAAGAGCTTGCGCCTTCCACCATTTGCACGCCCCCTGCAAGTGCTGGAAGGAGCACCCGCAGTCCAGTTCCTGATAGTCAAATTGAAGATGTCACTGTTGAAGTACACCAGGATGAGGATATGGGTGTTGCTGGCGCTGGGGAGGAAATTGACAAAGAGAATTCTGATGGTGAGGTGGTTTGTTTAAGTCAGGCACCCAGGGAGACACCTGTTGTCCGTGGGAGGAATATGGCCATCGACATGCCTGGTCAAAATACAAAAAAAATCAGCTCTTCGGTGTGGAATTATTTCAACACAAATGCGGACAACAGGTGTCAAGCCGTGTGTTGCCTTTGTCAAGCTGTAATAAGTAGGGGTAAGGACGTTAACCACCTCGGAACATCCTCCCTTATACGTCACCTGCAGCGCATTCATCATAAGTCAGTGACAAGTTCAAAAACTTTGGGTGACAGCGGAAGCAGTCCACTGACCACTAAATCCCTTCCTCTTGTAACCAAGCTCCTGCAAACCACACCACCAACTCCCTCAGTGTCAATTTCCTCCTTACCCAGGAAAGCTAATAGTCCTGCAGGCCATGTCACTGTCAAGTCTGACGAGTCCTCTCCTGCCTGGGATTCCTCCGATGCATCCTTGAGTGTAATGCCTACTGCTGCTGGCGCTGCTGTTGTTGCTGCTGGGAGTCGATCGTCATCCAAGAGGGGAAGTCGGAAGACCACTTGTACTACTTCCAGTAAGCAATTGACTGTCCAACAGTCCTTTGCGAGGAAGATGAAATATCACAGCAGTTATCCTGCTGCAAAGCAGATAACTCAGGCCTTGGCAGCCTGGGCGGTGAGAAACGTGGTTCCGGTATCCATCGTTAATTCAGAGGCAACTATAGACTTGATTGAGGTACTGTGTCCCCGGTACCAAATACCATCTAGGTTCCATTTCTCTAGGCAGGCGATACCGAAAATGTACACAGACCTCAGAAAAAGACTCACCAGTGTCCTAAAAAATGCAGTTGTACCCAATGTCCACTTAACCACGGACATGTGGACAAGTGGAGCAGGGCAGACTCAGGACTATATGACTGTGACAGCCCACTGGGTAGATGTATTGCCTCCCGCAGCAAGAACAGCAGCGGCGGCACCAGTGGCAGCATCTCGCAAATGCCAACTCGTTCCTAGGCAGGCTACGCTTTGTATCACCGCTTTCCAGAATAGGCACACAGCTGACAACCTCCTACGGCAACTGAGAAAGATCATCGCAGAATGGCTTACCCCAATTGGACTCTCCTGGGGATTTGTGACATCGGACAACGCCAGCAATATTGTGCGTGCATTACATCTGGGCAAATTCCAGCACGTCCCATGTTTTGCACATACATTGAATTTGGTGGTGCAGAATTATTTAAAAAACGACATGGGCGTGCAAGAGATGCTGTCGGTGGCCCAAAGAATTGCGGGCCACTTTCGGCATTCAGGCACCGCGTACAGAAGACTGGAGCACCACCAAACATTCCTGAACCTGCCCTGCCATCATCTGAAGCAAGAGGTGGTAACGAGGTGGAATTCAACCCTCTATATGCTTCAGAGGATGGAGGAGCAGCCAAAGGCCATTCAAGCCTATACATCTGCCCACGATATAGGCAAAGGAGGGGGAATGCACCTGACTCAAGCGCAGTGGAGAATGATTTCAACGTTGTGCAAGGTTCTGCAACCCTTTGAACTTGCCACACGTGAAGTCAGTTCAGACACTGCCAGCCTGAGTCAGGTCATTCCCCTCATCAGGCTTTTGCAGAAGAAGCTGGAGACATTGAAGGAGGAGCTAAAACAGAGCGATTCTGCTAGGCATGTGGGACTTGTGGATGGAGCCCTTAATTCGCTTAACCAGGATTCACGGGTGGTCAATCTGTTGAAATCAGAGCACTACATTTTGGCCACCGTGCTCGATCTTAGATTTAAAACCTACGTTGTATCTCTCTTTCCGGCAGACACAAGTCTGCAGAGGTTCAAAGACCTGCTGGTGAGAAAATTGTCAAGTCAAGCGGAACGTGCCCCGTCAACATCTCCTCCTTCACATTCTCCCGCAACTGGGGGTGCGAGGAAAAGGCTAAGAATTCATAGTCCACCCGCTGGCGGTGATGCAGGGCAGTCTGGAGCGAGTGCTGACATCTGGTCCGGACTGAAGGACCTGCCAATGATTACTGACATGTCGTCTACTGTGACTGCATATGATTCTCTCACCATGGAAAGAATGGTGGAGGATTATATGAGTGACCGCATCCAAGTAGGCACGTCAGACAGTCCGTACGTATAATGGCAGGAAAAAGAGGCAATTTGGAGGCCCTTGCAGAAACTGGCTTTATTCTACCTAAGTTGCCCTCCCTCCAGTGTGTACTCCGAAAGAGTGTTTAGTGCAGCCGCTCACCATGTCAGCAATCGGCGTACGAGGTTACTTCCAGAAAATGTGGAGAAGATGATGTTCAGCAAAATGAATTATAATCAATTCCTCCGTGGAGACATTCACCAGCAGCAATTGCCTCCAGAAAGTACACAGGGACCTGAGATGGTGGATTCCAGTGGGGACGAATTAATAATCTGTGAGTAGGGGGATGTACACAGTGAAAGGGGTGAGGAATCGGAGGATGATGATGAGGTGGACATCTTGCCTCTGTAGAGCCAGTTTGTGCAAGGAGAGATTGATTGCTTCTTTTTTGGTGGGAGCACAAACCAACCAGTCATTTCAGTCACGGTTGTGTGGCAGACCCTGTCGCTGAAATGATGGGTTCGTTAAAGTGTGCATGTCCTGTTTATACAACATAAGGGTGGGTGGGAGGGCCCAAGGACAATTCCATCTTGCACCTCTTTTTTCTTTCATTTTTCTTTGCATCATGTGCTGTTTGGGGACAATTTTTTGGAAGTGCCATCCTGTCTTGATTGACACTGCAGTGCCACTCCTAGATGGGCCAGGTGTTTGTGTCGGCCACTTGTGTCGCTTAGCTTAGTCACACAGCCACCTTAGTGCGCCTCTTTTTTTCTTTGCATCATGTGCTGTTTGGGGACAATTTTTTGGAAGGGCCATCCTGCCTGACACTGCAGTGCCACTCCTAGATGGGCCAGGTGTTTGTGTCGGCCACTTGTGTCGCTTAGCTTAGTCACACAGCGACCTTGGTGCGCCTCTTTTTTTCTTTGCATCATGTGCTGTTTGGGGACAATTTTTTGGAAGTGCCATCCTGTCTTGATTGACACTGCAGTGCCCCTCCTAGATGGGCCAGGTGTTTGTGTCGGACACTTGTGTCGCGTAGCTTAGTCAAACAGCCACCTTGGTGCGCCTCTTTTTTTCTTTGCATCATGTGCTGTTTGGGGACTATTTTTTAAATCGGCCATCCTGTCTGACACTGCAGTGCCCCTCCTAGATGGGCCAGGTGTTTGTGTCGGCCACTTGGGTCGCTTAGCTTTGTCATCCAGCGACCTTGGTGCAAATTGTAGGACTAAAAATAATATTGTGAGGTGTTCAGAATAGACTGGAAATGAGTGGAAATTATGGTAATTGAGGTTAATAATACTATGGGATCAAAATGACCCCCAAATTCTATGATTTAAGCTGTTTTTTAGGGGTTTTTGAAAAAAACACCCGAATCCAAAACACACCCGAATCCGACAAAAAATTTTCGGTGAGGTTTTGCCAAAACGCATCCGAATCCAAAACACGGCCGCGGAACCGAATCCAAAACCAAAACACAAAACCCGAAAAATGTCCGGTGCACATCACTAATCTTAACCAGGGCAATGCAGAGCTTTCTGCCGCGATAATAGCATGGCATAAGACTAGTTTGCGGTAAATGTAATGACTTATCTGTTTCTGTCAATGGCCAGTGTTTCTTAGAAATTTGATTAATAAGCGGGGAGGCTGTAGTATAACGATTGCAACATGGGAATTTAGAAAAGGTGAAGGTGGATTGTTTCTTTTTTTATAAGAGAATTTCTATCAAGAGCTAATACCTTCATCTTACATTCAATAAGTGATTTAAGGGAACATCCTCTTTTAATTTTTTTTTAATTAATACATCAATTTGGGTGCCAGCCATATCCGGGTCGCTGTTGATCCTCTTAATTCGGATCATCTGAGAGAATGGTAACCCCCTAATTAAATTCTTCGGGTGACAATTGGTGGCTTGCAATAACATATTTCTGTCTGTTGGTTTTGTGTATAAAGTAGTGGCAATTCTAGATTCATCAATAGAAATTTGGACATTCAAAAAATGTACAGTGTCAAAGCTCGTTGAATAGGTAAGTTTAAAGGGGGTGTTAGTAAGATTATGTGCTTCTATAACCACCTCAAAATGGGGTTTTGAACCACGCCAAATTATAAAGAGGTCATCAATAAAGCGTGTAAAGAGTACAATATTTGATGACACTAGGAAGTCTTGAAAGAATAGGTCTTTTTCCACCGTAAACATTACCACATTTGCGTAGGCTGGGGCTGCACTAGAACCCTTTGCGCAGCCCTTTACCTGCAGGAAGAAGTTCCTATCAAAAAGAAAAAAGTTATTAGGCAGAATTAATTCAAATAATTGTACAATGACATTGATTGTGCCCACACTGAACACCTTACTATCAGTCAAGAAGCGTCTTATGGCCCTTAAACTCAAGTCATGGGGAATGGATGAATATAAATACCATCCACTGTGGCCAACAAATAATTATCAGGTAATGGTGGTAGATTATGCAGTTTATTTAGGAGTGTCATGGTATCCAGCAGGAAGGTAGATTCCTTTTGTATAAGGGGCTGGAGTGTTTCTTTTAAGCAGAGTGCTGCACCATCTGTACCAGTACTTGCATGCCTGTGAGGGCACCGGCTGCAGTTATCTAATTGGAGTTAATGGAGTGCCAGAACCTGGACTCGTGTGTGTGTGTGTAAATCTATATATATATATATATATATATGACGAAATGGCGGCACTCCCAGACTTTCTTTGAATGAATAAACAGTGTTTTTATTTAAACGTTTCGGGAGCCAGTCCCGTCGTCAGGAAAACAAGTGTACTGTGCAGACATACTAATAAATACCCCCCTATACAATCCCCGTGATTACCTGAGACGATTCCGCTGTGCGTCCGCTTCCTGCGTCCGTCCCGGTGCTCGTGCTGCCATAACGCCACTTTGATGCGCCGGTAACGTCATAGGGCTGCGTCCGCCAGCGGAGATCGAGATTCTGTGTAAGGTTACAATAGTAACCGTGCATTGTCATACTGAAATACATATGTATAAGAAACTTTCTAGTGAATCATGTTTATTTAAAAAGCAAAGAGTACTATCCCAGTGTAATGCTTAAACATTACTACATCTGTTTTAGAATTCAATTAATATCTTTACTGCTATGGTCATAATTGCATTTCACTAAAATGAATATTTACAGCAATAACCCTTTTCTAGAAGCTCATCAATCATTATAGGTAAAATAATTCCTAATAAATGATACCTTAACTCACATGGTGCTAACAAGTTTTGAAACTTGAACTCATAGTACCAAAAAAATAGATTATAAATGTCCTACAAGGGACTACTAAACAGGCTCATAAAAAGCATTGCAGTCCTAGCTTTTCATTAAGACCTTTAGGCGCCAATGCGTCCAACTGGAATATCCACCTACTCTCCAGACGTAGCAGTTTTTGGCCCCTATTGCCACCTCATATGTCATAAGGTATAATTGCACAGTTTGAAACTATGCATAATCAAACCCTTATAGCTAATGCAAGTCACAATTGGTTGGAACAATTGTCCACCCAGGTGGAGCAATACAAAAAAGATCTCATAAAATTTAAAAAAGAGAAATTGATTAAGGTACGGCATGATTACTCAACACACCAAGTTTACGCTTGGTTAAACACCACCAATTCAGTGGGGAAGGGAAGAGGCACTTTCAAACAATGAAGACGAGTTCAACCACATCAATTTCGGAATGATTCCAGCACATCCCAAAGTCAAACTGATCAAATACCAACTACATCAACAGATACGCTTCACCCTTTAGGGGTAACTACGAGGGCGGCCATAAAAAACCCCGCAGGAAGAGGACGCGGCTGGGTGGGCAAAACTCGAGGCTACAACACCAAAAAGCCTCCGCGAAGGAAGTAAACTTGGTCTTCAATTGCTCTTCAACCCCATTGTCCCTTTTAGAAAAGCGAGTCTTATCAAAAGGTCTTACGTATGTTCCTACCACTAAGCATGATCCATTCCAGTGGAAGATAGACACGTATAAATTGACAAGAACCTTGAAAATTAAGGAACATTTCGGTAAAGACAATAACAACCAATCATTAAGACTTAATAAGGATGATGGTGTTCCTCAGCAGTTAAAACATATATTACCACGTTCCAAATTTGAACCAATCAGCTATAATTCTTCAATAAAGAGCTTCACACGGATCCTGGAACAACAAAGGTTGAAAAACCAATACATGAAACCCCACAAGAATAATTTAACCAAAGAAGAACTGGGGGCTATTAAGGATTTAAGTGATAGAAGGGATATAGTCATACGAAAAGCTGACAAGGGGGGCTCAGTAGTTGTGCAAGATCTGACAGCATATGATACTGAGTGTATGCGACAGCTTAATGATACCGCAACATATCAGGAATTAGAGTGTGACCCTACTTTGGACTTTAAACGTGAACTGGACTCTATATTACTAACAGCAGAGAAGGATGGATTTATAACAGTTGAATTGAGACAAGCATTATGGTGGAATTTCCAGTGACCCCATTATTTTACACTGTACCAAAAGTACATAAGAACATGGAAAGGCCCCCGGGCAGACCTATAATATCTGCCTGGGGATCTTTATTGCAACCCACGTCAATTTAGCTAGACAGTTTGCTGAATCCATGCATACAAAATACTGCTTCTTATTTGAAAGATACGACGGAATTGTTGATTAAATTGGGTGAAATTGATAATTTTCCAATTGGGACAACACTTTGCAGTGCTGATGTCTCTATACCTGCATACCACACAGTGAGGGTATAGAGGCTGTTAGACAATTGATTACAGATAATCCCATTTATATGGGACCACCTGTAGAGTTATTTGTTAAGTTACTTACATTAATTCTTACCAGAAATTATTTTATTTATAGGGGTAAATATTACCTACAGAAGGCACGCTGTGTGATGGGGTCCAATGTGGCCCCATCGTACGCCAATGTCTATATGGTCATGGTGTAGAGAAACATCTTCTACAGTAATCTTCAAGTCATTGAGAATCTGAGAGTATATCTCAGATTTATAGATGACTTGTTAATTATATGGACAGGTCCCAGGGAATTACTATTACAGTTAATAGATTCCCATAATGCCACAAAACATCCAGTACAATTAACTTATGAGGTTAGTAATGAAAGAATACATTTTCTGGATGTAAACATCCAGCTTTCACCTCTAGGTTTAAAGACATCCATTTATGTGAAGGAGACCGACAGAAATTCTATTCTACGACACGACAGCCATCACCCCCTGCCATCTAGAAAAGGATTACCTTACTCTCAAATGTTGAGAGTGAGGAGAATCACTAGTGACCCAGATCAGACTTCCATAGATTTGGCAAAAATGGTGGATAAATTCGAGGAAAGAGGATATAATAGAACCAACCTTGAACAGAATTAAGAAAAAGTCCTCAAGGTATCGAGAGAAGAAACTCTTAAACCAAAAATAACATCAGGTCTGCCAGATAAAATAATCCCCTGGGTCAATAGATATACTGATTTTAGTGGGACAACTCAAAAGTTAGCTAAACGATATTGCCCATTGATTAACACAGATAAGGATCTCCAATTACTAAGGGACTGTAAATTAATGCCTAGCTATACTAGGGGGACTAATTTGGCTGACAAATTAATAAAAAGAGACACAACCAAATTACACCAAACAAAAGTAGAACATATCCTTACACACAAACCAGGGTGCTATAGGTGCCTAGGCTGTGTTACTTGTTGATCCATGATCACCGGCAATTTCTTCACCCACCCCTATTCGGGGAAGAAATATACAATTAATTATCCGTTAACATGCACGACTAGATACGTGGTTTACGTCCTGTCTTGCCCATGTGGTCCTGTCTTGCCCATGTGGTCTTATCTACGTGGGCAAGACAGAACGCCAATTTAAGGAGCGCATGGCGCTTCACAGTTTTGCCATTAGAACTGCACTAGAGACGGGTCACAGTAACCAACCTATGGCGCGCCATTGCCTCCAAGCAAAACATAGCATTGCTAGTATTAGGTCCAAGATAATAGATCATATACCTTATGACATACGAGGTGACAATAGGGGCCAAAAACTGCTACGTCTGGAGAGTGGGTGGATATTCCAGTTGGACGCATTGGCGCCTAAAGGTCTTAATGAAAAGCTAGTACTGCAATGCTTTTTAAGATATTAAAAGATATTAATTGAATTCTAAAACAGATGTAGTAATGTTTAAGCATTACACCGGGATAGTACTCTTTGCTTTTTAAATGAACATGATTCACTAGAAAGTTTCTTATACATATGTATTTCAGTATGACAACGCACGGTTACTATGGTAACCTTACACAGAATCTCGATCTCCGCTGGCGGACGCAGCCCTATGATGTCACCGGCGCATCGAAGCGGCGTTATGGCAGCACGAGCTTAGGGACGGATGTGGGAAGCGGACGCACAGCGGAATCGTCTCAGGTAATCACGGGGATTGCATAGGGGGGTATTTATATGTTTGTAGTGCCGCCATTTCATCCTATGTATCAGAGATTTTCTCATGGAAGGCACCCCAAACAAGTAAACTAGGCTTTCTTCAGCGAGTGCCGTGTGATTTGGATGATATATATATATATATATATATATATGTGTGTGTGTGTGTGTGTGTATATGTGTGTGTGTGTGTATATATATATATATATATATATATATATATATACAAACAGAACGTTCAGCACTCACCATAGCAAGCTCACTTATCCTCACAACATCAATAAATAAATAATGGGGTCTTAGTTAGTGAATTAGCCAATGCACGGAAGCCTACATACCGCTCGCCAAGGTACCCCACCTTCATGCAGGTCCTACACTATCACAAAGTCTCAAAAATTAAAACCTGGCAACTTTGTGATAGTGTAGGACCTGCATGAAGGTGGGGTACCTTGGCGAGCGGTATGCAGGCTTCCGTGCATTGGCCAATTCACTAACTAAACCCCCATCATTTATTTATTGATGTTGTGAGGATAAGTGAGCTTGCTATGGTGAGTGCTGATCTTTCTGTTTGTATATATTTGGGTTGGTGGCCATGGGCTGCATGCACCCCACCCTATGAGTGGTGAGTGCAGATATTGCACCCCGCTTCTGGGGTGGCGAGTGCTGTGGTTTTCTAGATTTGTTTGTATATATATACATAGATATATATACACACACACACACACACACACACACGGAAACCCCCCTGAGTAAATCCTGCATTTGCCCCTGATTACCCCTAACATACCAGAAAACTCCACCACAGGTTCAGTATAATTCTTTCTTCTCCTAAGTTATATCTGAATGAATGAAGATATATATAAAGAAGGTGCTGAGTTGACGTTATATAGTTATTCTAATCAGCACTAAAGTGTGTTCAGAGATATAATTTGTGTAGTCTCTTCTGAGAACTTCAATAAGCACAGCTGTTTTTAGCAAAATTGTTGAAATTACAAAAAAAATCTGACTGTGAGTGGTAACATTAGAATTTCCTTAAAAATATAATCAAATACAGCATTCATCATGTTCCAGAAAAGAGTTGGAACAAAAATGGAAAACTGATAGAAACACAAGACACGTAATTGTAGTTTCACACACACCTCTCCGGCCTCCCTGCAGCCACGTACTCCCTCACACTTCTTTGTTTGGGATTAATCACTCACAAGTGGTACAATAAAGAGATTTTTGTCAAGAAGACCCTCCATTGGCTCTCTACTCTATTATAACTCATAGTGATGGCATGGCGGAATCAAAACACCTGTAATCCCATTAAAGACACTTACTGGGCTTACTGATATACTTCTGTGGTACAATATAATTGTATTCCTCCTAAAAGATAATATATAGGCAATGGACATGCTAGAACTCCATTGCCACTTCCTTCACAAGAGTTGGCGGTCTGCCAATAGATAGTGGCCACTAGGGGGTCTATTCATGAAGCAGTGAAAAGTGTGGTGAAGTGAGCCAGTGGAGAAGTTGCCCAAGGCAACCTATCAGCACTGAAGTAACATTTATATTTTGCATACTATAAAACTATACAGAGGAGCTGATTGGTTGCCATGGGCAACTTCTCCACTTGCTCACTTCACACTTTTCACTGCTTCATGAATAGACCCCTAGTTGAGAAATGATAGCCTCATACAGATGTGTCCTCATACACTGTGGCATCACTCACACCAGATAGCCCCTCTCTGGGTGCCAGAGCATCTTTCTTACTCAAAATGCGTCTTATTAATATAAATTATACAACTGAGAGTGACAAAACTACTTTGCTTGATTGCAAAGAGTCTTAGGGGTTTATTTACTAAAGTGCAGATTTTTGGAAGTGGAGATGTTGCTGCTGTTTTCCTGTTTTGATTATTTATGTACTTTGTAATTGGGCGCTGCGGAACCCTTCTGACACCATATAATTAAAGGATGATAATAATAATAATAATAGCAACCAATCAGATTCTAACTATTGTCTCCTAGAAGGTGCTAGATACATGCTAAGTACAATCTGATTGGTTGCCATGGGCACCATTTTCACTACTAAAAACCTGCATGTTGGTAATTATACCCCATAATCTGTGTATGAAGTACCGTGATGCAGCGGCCGTGGCTTTTTCTCACGCCAAGTTCTGTTGTTCTTCAATTTGTGATGCTCCTTTAGTCTGTAGGCAAAGCATCTAGATACATCAAAACTGTGTTCCACTGGGTCACATGCAGTGATCATGGCGAGGTAAAAGCTGGGATTGGTTGCAGGGATATCCCAGGTGAAGTGGATCACTGCAAGACTGTAGTATAGTATTTACTAAAGTACAGGTTTTAGATTCTAGCTATTACATACCTCCCAACTGTCACGATTTTCGCGGGACAGTCCCATTTTTTTGGGGCTGTCCCACCCGTGGGCCGCAGTGTCCTGCGGTGGTGTGGGGGGGGGGGATTTGGGAGGCTCCTGTCAGAGCAGTGGTGAATAGACACTGTGCGCATGCGCACAGCGTCTATTCAGTGGAGACAGCAGAGGGGGCATGCCAGCGGCTCACTGGAGCGCTGGGCATACCCCCTCAGTGATGAAAATGGGGGCGTGGCTCACAAACGCGGGTCCTCCGCAAAGCCACACCGCCTTTTCATAGGCCACGCCCCACGCTGCGCGTGTGTCCCTCTTTCTTAAAGAAGAAAGTTGGGAGGTATGCTATTATCTTCTAGAAGGTGCTAAATACATGATAAATGTAATCTGATTGGTTATTATTGGCAACATCTCCACTTCTAAAAACCCGCACGTTAGTAAATATACCCCTGGTAATGTTTAAAAAGGGATTTTTGAAGTCAGTGCTGACGTGGGGTAATGGCTCAGGTTGGACTAGACACAGGGTGGCATGGGTATACCGAATGGAAGACGCAGATTGGCAGGGATTGGCAGTGAGTGGATCATAAAGCTTCTTTGTACACACTAAATGCTGGAAGACATTGGGCTTAGTGCTTACCAAGTAAGTAAAAGAGTGAAGAGTGGAGATCAGCAGACAGAATTCATTGTCAAAGAGAACAGACAATGGTGAGGTATAGGAGCATGTGCAGTTTGCTGTGTGGTTACTCCCTTGTATTGTCACATCATTGCTACTTTATGTTGATTATTTTGCTATAGAAAAATAGAGTTTATCTTTTACCACTATTTTCTTTGGTGATTTATTTAACCCACAGTGAGGTACTGGGAAAGCTAAAGGCAACATATAAGGATCCCCTGGAGCTGGCAGGGTAAAAGGAGCAAAATATCTCCCCTGGTAGCCGCACAGTTATTAGAAAAATATCTGTTTGTCAGGTCATAGGCCTCTGAACTTATGCACTTTGATTGCAGTTCTTGTCAAATATGGATGCTTGGAAAGGATTAATAACCAAGTAGAGCTAACGTTATTGTAAGTATCAGATACACAAGCAGTCCATAACGTATATATTTATTTATGGATTAACAGCTGGTATGTAAATGAGAGACTGGATGGTGAAAGCAGTTGTATAATTTTCCGTTACACTAAAGATATCTTTTCCAACATATCTTTTCAACAGGTTCCATAATATTCTGTTATAATAAACTGTGGATTCCAAATCCTTACTCAAAGATCCATGTAATAGCAGCAGTTGCAAAGTCTAACCAAATAACCAGTTATTTAAGCAGGAATTAATTAGCCCCTGTTGCAGTGCACTCATTCCTGGCTTTGTATGTAAGCTCTGTCTATTATTCTGTAGATGGAAATATGTAATTACACAAGGCTGGGTCCCTCATAAATAATTTCTAAGCAGTCCCCTTCAGGTTCTGTTGCTTGATTTATGACCATGTCAATGTGTAGCGGGTGGCTACAATTGATAAATAAAGGAATTGTTCCTTCTAAAAGGTGCAGTCCCCAGAATCTAATTCTACTGACAATGATGACAAAACTAACTCTTTCACTGCCAGAATACTGTAAAAGGACTTACAGAGCACAGTACACATTTTGACTTGGGATAAAGAGGATGTATTTGTGCTTCCTGACCGTAGCAGACAAAAGAGGCAAATAAACTAAGAGGGTCATTCTGATCTGATCGCACGCTGCCATTTTTCGCAGCGCAGCGATCAGGTCACTACTGCGCATGCGTATGCACCGCAATTCGCAGGCGCGACAAACGGCTACAAAGCAGATCGTTGCTGTGCAATGGATTTAACGAAGAATCCATTTGCACAGGCGATCGCAAGGAGATTGACAGGAAGAGGGCGTTTCTGGGTGTCAACTGACCGTTTTCTGGGGGTGTTTGGAAAAACGCAGGCGTGTCCAAGTTGTATGCAAGGCGGGTGTCTGACGTCAGGTCCAGGGCCAGACAGGCTGAAGTGATCGCAAGGGCTGAGTAAGTTCTGAGCTACTCAGAAACTGCACAAACTGTTTTTGGACCGCTCGGCTGCACATGCGATCGCACCCTTGCACAGCAAATATACACTCCCCAGGGGGCGGTGACTATGCGTTTGCACGGCTGCAAAAAGTAGCTAGCGAGCGATCTACTCGGAATGTACAGTATATACATATTTTGTCCATGTGGTTAAAAATATAATACTAAAAATTATCTTAAAGGCTAATTGGCTTCTGATACAAATGACCATAGTGTACATGTGTCCTTGCAGTAGGAACTACAAATTATATGATCCAAGGTCAGTTAGTGCTATATGAAAATATTTTATGTAAATGCAGGGGCGTCACTGGGGTCAGTAACACCCAGTGTACCAACAAGCCCTCCTGCACGTGGGACTGAAAGAAGGGGCATGGGGGGTCATTCCGAGTTGATCGCACGTAGCAACTTTTTGCTGCCTGTGCGATCAACTAGACACCGCCTATGGGGGAGTGTATTTCTGCATAGCAGGGCTGCGGACACTTGTGCAGCCCTGCTATGCAAAAAAAGTTTCCTGTAAAAGAAGACCAGGGTAAGAGTTACTTACCCTGTGCGATCGATCCAGCGATGCAGGTCCCGGAATTCGAGGTCAGACATCCGCCCTCCAAACACCTGGACACGCCTGCGTTGGACTCACCACTCCCAGAAAACGGTGAGTTGCCGCCCCGTAACGCCTTCCTGCTGTCAATCTTCTTGCGATCGCTCCAGAGATCGCTTTCTTCATTCTTCTGGTCATTGCCCGGCGCCGGGCAACGACACACGTGCGCATTGCAGCCACCGTGCAGGCGCAAACCCAACCCGTTCGCACCACTGCAAAAAAATCAGCAGCGTGCAAACTGGTCGGAATGACCCCCATGGTCTTGTGGGGAGGGGGCATTTCCCTGTGGCCTGACCTTGTTTTTATTACTCCGGCATCCATTAATTCCTGGATGCCAGAGGTTCGGCCCGCATTCCCCCTAGTGACGCCACTGGAAAATGCACAACAAATAATTGTCAATAAATAACTATCGTTGTAAATTTTACTTTATATATAATAGATATACTTTATAGTAGCCATGTCATTGATGTATGTTTGGGCAGGAGCACCGAGAGGAAGTTTACAAAGTTCATAGACACGAGCCACAACCATGGCTGCAGGAGGAGTTAAATCTATAAAATGACAAGGCTACATGTCAACAAATTTAACTTGTTGTCATGTACTGTAGCCTTGTTTTTTTATTATATTGGACAATATTAAGGTGTGTGGAGACCTTGACTGACAAGAGCACCACCCCTCCACAAAGCAGATTCTAGTTAGGTTCACAGCTGCACCACACCCTTCTTGAATTAATTGGGGTTTGTCAGGTCCTCTTCAGAGACATGCTGCCTTTTCCTCCTGCCACAGTACAAGTAAATACTTTTTATGATCACAATGGGGTGTAGCCACACCCCCACACACTTGCTCATGCCCCCATACAGATGCCCATGGAAGTGTGTTGGGATATGTTTAATTGTACAGTATGTTATATAGTACATCACTGCATGTAATTTTTTTTATGCTTGACTCATATGCCTAAGTTTCTGTAGATGTGTATCCTGCTAGGACCCTGCATGATGGGACTCTACCTGGGGCTATGCATGATGGGAGGTAGTTTCCTGTTTGTTAGTTCAGTTCCTGATGTGAAACCAAGTAAATGTGTTATTCAGCACTCCAGAGTCCATGAGTCTTACCTGATTTACAGTAGAGATGAGCGGGTTCGGTTCCTCTGAATCCGAACCCGCCCGAACTTCAGGTTTTTTACACGGGTCCGAGCAGGCTCGGATCTTCCCGCCTTGCTCGGCTAACCCGAGCACGCCCGAACGTCATCATCACGCTGTCGGATTCTCGCGAGGCTCGGATTCTATCGCGAGACTCGGATTCTATATAAGGAGCCGCGCGTCGCCGCCATTTTCACACGTGCATTGAGAGTCATAGGGAGAGGACGTGGCTGGCGTCCTCTCCGTTTAGAGAAGAGAGAGACACAGTATTTTGGGGAGCATTATTAGGAGGAGTACTACTATACTGTATACTACTATACTTACTACTTGCTGAAGTGATATTTATAGATTAGATAGTGTGACTGTAAGTGTATTATCTGACTTGTGGGGGAGACACTGACAGTGGGGAGCAGTTAGAGTCTGAGAGCAGGACTCAGGAGTACATATAATGTACAGTGCACACTTTTGCTGCCAGAGTCAGTGCCACACTGCCATTGTTGTGACCACACTGACCACCAGTATAATAATATATTTTGTGATTGTCTGCTTAGGCCTCGGAGTACTAGTTGCAAGTTGCAACGTGACCTGAAGTGACCACCAGTTTAATAATCAATCACCACCAGTTTAATATATATATATATATATATATAATTGTATATAATATATATATATATATATATAATACTGTATACCACCTACCCGTGGTTTTTTTTTTTTCATTCTTCTTTATACATACTACTATAGTAGCTTACTGTAGCAGTCTGCGGTGCTGTGCTGACCTGACAGTGTCCAGCAGGTCCGTCATCAGTCATTACATAATAAATATATATAGTACCTGTCCGGCTGCAGTACTAGTGATATTATATTGATTTAATCTCATTATCAATAATTTATCATCCAGTCTAGACTCTATATTAGCAGCAGACACAGTACGTTAGTCCACGGCTGTAGCTACCTCTGTGTCGGCACTCGGCAGTCCATCCATAATTGTATACCACCTACCCGTGGTTTTTTTCTTTTCTTTCTTCTTTGTACATACTACTATAGAGTATAGTAGCTTACTGTAGCAGTCTGCTGTGCTGCTGAGCTGACAGTGTCCAGCAGGTCCGTCATCAGTCATCATTACCTAATAAATATATTATCTACCTGTCCGGCTGCAGTACTAGTGATATTATATATACATACATATATATATTGATTTCATCTCATTATCAATCATCCAGTCTATATTAGCAGCAGACACAGTACGTTAGTCCACGGCTGTAGCTACCTCTGTGTCGGCACTCGGCAGTCCATCCATAATTGTATACCACCTACCCGTGGTTTTTTCTTTTTCTTTCTTCTTTGTACATACTACTATAGAGTATAGTAGCTTACTGTAGCAGTCTGCGGTGCTGCTGAGCTGACAGTGTCCAGCAGGTCCGTCATCAGTCATCATTACCTAATAAATATATTATCTACCTGTCCGGCTGCAGTACTAGTGATATTATATATACATACATATATATATTGATTTCATCTCATTATCAATCATCCAGTCTATATTAGCAGCAGACACAGTACGTTAGTCCACGGCTGTAGCTACCTCTGTGTCGGCACTCGGCAGTCCATCCATAATTGTATACCACCTACCTGTGTTTTTTTTTTTCTTTCTTCTTTGTACATACTACTATAGTATAGTAGCTTACTGTAGCAGTCTGCGGTGCTGCTGAGCTGACAGTGTCCAGCAGGTCCGTCATCAGTCATCATTACCTAATAAATATATTATCTACCTGTCCGGCTGCAGTACTAGTGATATTATATATACATACATATATATATTGATTTCATCTCATTATCAATCATCCAGTCTATATTAGCAGCAGACACAGTACGTTAGTCCACGGCTGTAGCTACCTCTGTGTCGGCACTCGGCAGTCCATCCATAATTGTATACCACCTACCCGTGTTTTTTTTTTTTTCTTTCTTCTTTGTACACACTACTATAGAGTATAGTAGCTTACTGTAGCAGTCAGCGGTGCTGCTGAGCTGACAGTGTCCAGCAGGTCCGTCATCAGTCATCATTACCTAATAAATATATTATCTACCTGTCCGGCTGCAGTACTAGTGATATTATATATACATACATATATATATTGATTTCATCTCATTATCAATCATCCAGTCTATATTAGCAGCAGACACAGTACGTTAGTCCACGGCTGTAGCTACCTCTGTGTCGGCACTCGGCAGTCCATCCATAATTGTATACCACCTACCCGTGGTTTTTTTTTTTCTTTCTTCTTTGTACATACTACTATAGAGTATAGTAGCTTACTGTAGCAGTCTGCGGTGCTGCTGAGCTGACAGTGTCCAGCAGGTCCGTCATCAGTCATCATTACCTAATAAATATATTATCTACCTGTCCGGCTGCAGTACTAGTGATATTATATATACATACATATATATATTGATTTCATCTCATTATCAATCATCCAGTCTATATTAGCAGCAGACACAGTACGTTAATCCACGGCTGTAGCTACCTCTGTGTCGGCACTCAGCAGTCCATCCATAATTGTATACCACCTACCCGTGGTTTTTTTTTTCTTTCTTCTTTGTACATACTACTATAGTATAGTAGCTTACTGTAGCAGTCTGCGGTGCTGCTGAGCTGACAGTGTCCAGCAGGTCCGTCATCAGTCATCATTACCTAATAAATATATTATCTACCTGTCCGGCTGCAGTACTAGTGATATTATATATACATACATATATATTGATTTCATCTCATTATCATCCAGTCTATATTAGCAGCAGACACAGTACGGTAGTCCGTGGCTGTAGCTACCTCTGTGTCGGCACTCGGCAGTCCATCCATAAGTATACTAGTATCCATCCATCTCCATTGTTTACCTGAGGTGCCTTTTAGTTGTGCCTATTAAAATATGGAGAACAAAAATGTTGAGGTTCCAAAATTAGGGAAAGATCAAGATCCACTTCCACCTCGTGCTGAAGCTGCTGCCACTAGTCATGGCCGAGACGATGAAATGCCAGCAACGTCGTCTGCCAAGGCCGATGCCCAATGTCATAGTACAGAGCATGTCAAATCCAAAACACCAAATATCAGTAAAAAAAGGACTCCAAAGCCTAAAATAAAATTGTCGGAGGAGAAGCGTAAACTTGCCAATATGCCATTTACCACACGGAGTGGCAAGGAACGGCTGAGGCCCTGGCCTATGTTCATGGCTAGTGGTTCAGCTTCACATGAGGATGGAAGCACTCAGCCTCTCGCTAGAAAACTGAAAAGACTCAAGCTGGCAAAAGCACCGCAAAGAACTGTGCGTTCTTCGAAATCCCAAATCCACAAGGAGAGTCCAATTGTGTTGGTTGCGATGCCTGACCTTCCCAACACTGGACGTGAAGAGCATGCGCCTTCCACCATTTGCACGTCCCCTGCAAGTGCTGGAAGGAGAACCCGCAGTCCAGTTCCTGATAGTCAGATTGAAGATGTCAGTGTTGAAGTACACCAGGATGAGGAGGATATGGGTGTTGCTGGCGCTGGGGAGGAAATTGACCAGGACGATTCTGATGGTGAGGTGGTTTGTTTAAGTCAGGCACCCGGGGAGACACCTGTTGTCCGTGGGAGGAATATGGCCGTTGACATGCCTGGTGAAAATACCAAAAAAATCAGCTCTTCAGTGTGGAGGTATTTCAACAGAAAAGCGGACAACAGGTGTCAAGCCGTGTGTTGCCTTTGTCAAGCTGTAATAAGTAGGGGTAAGGACGTTAACCACCTCGGAACATCCTCCCTTATACGTCACCTGCAGCGCATTCATAATAAGTCAGTGACAAGTTCAAAAACTTTGGGTGACAGCGGAAGCAGTCCACTGACCAGTAAATCCCTTCCTCTTGTAACCAAGCTCACGCAAACCACCCCACCAACTCCCTCAGTGTCAATTTCCTCCTTCCCCAGGAATGCCAATAGTCCTGCAGGCCATGTCACTGGCAATTCTGATGATTCCTCTCCTGCCTGGGATTCCTCCGATGCATCCTTGCGTGTAACGCCTACTGCTGCTGGCGCTGCTGTTGTTGCTGCTGGGAGTCGATGGTCATCCCAGAGGGGAAGTCGGAAGACCACTTGTACTACTTCCAGTAAGCAATTGACTGTCCAACAGTCCTTTGCGAGGAAGATGAAATATCACAGCAGTCATCCTGCTGCAAAGCGGATAACTGAGGCCTTGACAACTATGGCCCTCATTCCGAGTTGATCGGTCGCAAGGCGAATTTAGCAGAGTTACACACGCTAAGCCTACGCCTACTGGGAGTGTATCTTAGCTTCTTAAAATTGCGACCGATGTATTCGCAATATTGCGATTACAAACTACTTTGCAGTTTCTGAGTAACTTCAACCTTACTCTGCCTGTGCGATCAGTTCAGTGCTTGTCGTTCCTGGTTTGACGTCACAAACACACCCAGCGTTCGCCCAGACACTCCTCCGTTTCTCCAGCCACTCCTGCGTTTTTTCCGGAAACGGTAGCGTTTTCATCCACACGCCCATAAAACGCCGTGTTTCCGCCCAGTAACACCCATTTCCTGTCAATCACATTACGATCGCCGGAGCGATGAAAAAGCCGTGAGTAAAAATACTATCTTCATTGTTAAATTACTTGGCGCAGTCGCAGTGCGAATATTGCGCATGCGTACTAAGCGGATTTTCATTGCGATGCGATGAAAAATACCGACCGATCAACTCGGAATGAGGGCCTATGTTGGTGTTAGACGTGCGTCCGGTATCCGCCGTTAGTTCACAGGGAACTACACAATTTCTTGAGGTAGTGTGCCCCCGTTACCAAATACCATCTAGGTTGCTCAGTGAAACAGTTTAGTATTGCATACTAACTGGTGATTACCTCTTTTGAACATTAACCCATTGTGGTCAGGTGTACTATGTCTTTATATTTAGTAAGGTATAGTCATGGTGTAAAGGACAGAGTATGATTACTGATTAGTAAAAGAAAACAAATACTGAGCAACATCCCCAAACAGGTAATTTCAACTTTAAACTTGTCATTTATTTTGTACGCTCTGGACATGGCTACTAATAACAAATGCACAGAAACATTTTTTAAAGCTATGTCTGCAAATGCTAGGAGCTTAGGAGACAAAATTCCAGAGCCAATTGCGATAATGACAAGGGATAACCTGGATTTTGTGGCAATTACAGAGTCTTGGTGCAATGAGAATCATGACTGGGACTTAACTATACCAGGATACAATTTATTTAGGAAAGATAGAATAGGAAGAATAGGAGGAGGGGTAGCAATGTATGTGAAAAAAAGCATAAATGCCACTTTAATACAAAATATTGAAGCCAAAACTGAGGCCCTTTGGGTCACCATAGAAACTGGGAAGAAGGACATTATTCGCATTGGGGTGATCTATAGACCACCAGGCCAGGGGCAGGATTTGGACAGGAACCTATTGTTGGACATCTCTAAAATGGCTTCTAAGGGAGAAGTCATAATCATGGGAGACTTTAATTTACCTGATGTAAATTGGGAGGGGTCTTTTGCAAGTTCAGCTACAAGTGGCAAATTTCTACATTCCTTACAGGGAGCATCTCTCAAGCAATTGGTGAGGGAGCCCACTCGCAAAGACTCAATATTAGATCTAATTCTTACAAATGGTGAAAGGATATCTGATATATATGTGGGTGAGCACCTGGGATCCAGTGATCATCAAGCAGTATGGTTTAGTATAAAGACAGGATCCAACTCCTCTCACACAAAAACAAAGGTGTTGGATTTTAGAAATGCAGACTTTGCTAAAATGGGGAGATGTTTAAGTGATTCATTGGCAGACTGGAGAAACTTGGAAGGGGTGCAGGAGAGGTGGAAAAAAATTAAAAGTGCATTACTAAGTGTAACAGACCTTTGTATCAAAATGGTTAGGAAAAGCACCAGGAAAAGGAAGCCAGTGTGGTTCACAAAAGTAGTATCAACTAGTGTGAAAGCAAAAAAGATGGCTTTTAGGAAATACAAACAGACTCAAAATAATAACGACAAAGAGGAGTATCTGGACAGACGGAAGGATGCTAAGAAAGTGATCAGACGTGCAAAGGCAGAAGCTGAGGAGAAAATGGCCCAGTCAGTAGGTAAAGGGGGCAAAACTTTTTTTAAGTATATAAGTGAAAGGAGAAAATCAAATGGAGGAATAATAAGACTTAAGACAGAGAGTGGGCATTTGGTGGAGGGAGACAAGGCAATAGCAGATCACCTAAATAATTATTTTTGCTCAGTATTTACTACAGAAGAAGGGATGGGGCCACAGTTAAATTGCAAGGACATTCATAAAAATAAGGTAGATGAAAATACATTTACAGAGGAGAAGGTCCTAACAGAACTTTCAAAACTAAAAGTGGATAAATCAATGGGACCAGATGGGATACACCCAAGGATACTCAAAGAGCTAAAAGATGTCCTGGTTACACCTTTAACAGAATTATTTAACCAGTCACTAAATACAGGTGATATTCCAGAGGACTGGAAAAGAGCAAATGTAGTTCCACTGCACAAAAGTGGAAGCAAGGAAGAAGCAAGTAACTACAGACCAGTAAGCCTTACATCAGTAGTAGGGAAAGTAATGGAAAAACTATTAAAAGAAAGAGTAGTGGAATATCTTAAATCAAACAACTTACAGGATCCAAAACAGCATGGATTTACTGGTGGGAGATCATGCCAAACAAATCTTATTGACTTTTTTGACTCTGTGATGAAAATAATAGATCAAGGGGGAGCTGTAGATGTAGCATATCTAGACTTTAGTAAGGCATTTGACACTGTCCCACATCACAGACTGCTAAATAAACTTGAAAGCCTGGGGGTGAATTATAAATTAGTGAAATGGATAAGAACCTGGTTGCAGGATAGGAAACAGACAGTTGTAGTTAATGGAGTGCAATCTATGGAGGGAAATGTTACCAGTGGAGTACCCCAGGGATCTGTACTTGGTCCAGTTCTCTTTAATATCTTTGTTGGTGACATTGCAGATGGTATTGAAGGGAAGATATGCCTTTTTGCAGATGATACAAAGATATGCAACAGGGTAGACACACCGGGAGGGGTCAAACAAATGATTGATGACCTAGGTAGGCTTGAGAAATGGTCAAGAACGTGGCAACTACAGTTTAATGCTAAAAAATGCAAAATCATGCACTTGGGTCTCAAAAACCCAAAGGCTAAGTATAGTATCAAGGGTACTATAATGGAAACTACTGAGGAGGAAAGAGATTTAGGAGTCACTATTTCAAGTGACTTGAAGGCAGGAAAGCAATGCAACAAAGCAATGAGAAAGGCAAGTCAGATGCTTGGTTGCATAGGGAGAGGAATCAGTAGCAGGAAAAAAGAAGTGATAATGCCACTGTATAGGTCATTGGTAAGGCCCCATCTGGAATACTGTGTCCAGTTCTGGAGACCCTATCTCCAGAAGGATATAAATACATTAGAGAGTGTACAAAGAAGGGCAACTAAAATGGTGCATGGCCTACATCACAAAACTTACCCGGAAAGGCTAAAAGATCTTAACATGTATAGTTTGGAGGAGAGAAGGGAAAGGGGAGACATGATAGAAACTTTCAAATATATAAAGGGTCTTAACAAAGTTCAGGAGGGAAACATTCTTCAAAGGAAAAGAAGTATTAGAACTCGAGGGCATACATTGAGACTGGAGGGGGGGAGGTTCAGGGGAAATTTAAGGAAAAATTACTTCACAGAAAGGGTAGTGGATAAGTGGAATAGCCTCCCATCAGAGGTGGTAGAGGCTAAGACTGTAGGGCAATTTAAACATGCTTGGGACAGGCATATGAATATCCTTACAAAGAATCAAGATTAAAAAAGGGTTGAGATTGCCTAAAGGATAAAATAAAAAAGGGGCAGACTAGATGGGCCAAGTGGTTCTTATCTGCCGTCAAATTCTATGTTACTCTATGTTAGGTTCCACTTCTCTAGGCAGGCGATACCGAAAATGTACACAGACCTCAGAAAAAGACTCACCAGTGTCCTAAAAAATGCAGCTGTACCCAATGTCCACTTAACCACGGACATGTGGACAAGTGGAGCAGGGCAGGGTCAGGACTATATGACTGTGACAGCCCACTGGGTAGATGTATGGACTCCCGCCGCAAGAACAGCAGCGGCGGCACCAGTAGCAGCATCTCGCAAACGCCAACTCTTTCCTAGGCAGGCTACGCTTTGTATCACCGCTTTCCAGAATACGCACACAGCTGAAAACCTCTTACGGCAACTGAGGAAGATCATCGCGGAATGGCTTACCCCAATTGGACTCTCCTGTGGATTTGTGGCATCGGACAACGCCAGCAATATTGTGTGTGCATTAAATATGGGCAAATTCCAGCACGTCCCATGTTTTGCACATACCTTGAATTTGGTGGTGCAGAATTTTTTAAAAAACGACAGGGGCGTGCAAGAGATGCTGTCGGTGGCCAGAAGAATTGCAGGACACTTTCGGCGTACAGGCACCACGTACAGAAGACTGGAGCACCACCAAAAACTACTGAACCTGCCCTGCCATCATCTGAAGCAAGAAGTGGTAACGAGGTGGAATTCAACCCTCTATATGCTTCAGAGGTTGGAGGAGCAGCAAAAGGCCATTCAAGCCTATACAATTGAGCACGATATAGGAGGTGGAATGCACCTGTCTCAAGCGCAGTGGAGAATGATTTCAACGTTGTGCAAGGTTCTGATGCCCTTTGAACTTGCCACACGTGAAGTCAGTTCAGACACTGCCAGCCTGAGTCAGGTCATTCCCCTCATCAGGCTTTTGCAGAAGAAGCTGGAGACATTGAAGGAGGAGCTAACACGGAGCGATTCCGCTAGGCATGTGGGACTTGTGGATGGAGCCCTTAATTCGCTTAACGGGTGGTCAATCTGTTGAAATCAGAGCACTACATTTTGGCCACCGTGCTCGATCCTAGATTTAAAGCCTACCTTGGATCTCTCTTTCCGGCAGACACAAGTCTGCTGGGGTTGAAAGACCTGCTGGTGAGAAAATTGTCAAGTCAAGCGGAACGCGACCTGTCAACATCTCCTCCTTCACATTCTCCCGCAACAGGGGGTGCGAGGAAAAGGCTCAGAATTCCGAGCCCACCCGCTGGCGGTGATGCAGGGCAGTCTGGAGCGACTGCTGATGCTGACATCTGGTCCGGACTGAAGGACCTGACAACGATTACGGACATGTCGTCTACTGTCACTGCATATGATTCTCTCACCATTGAAAGAATGGTGGAGGATTATATGAGTGACCGCATCCAAGTAGGCACGTCACACAGTCCGTACTTATACTGGCAGGAAAAAGAGGCAATTTGGAGGCCCTTGCACAAACTGGCTTTATTCTACCTAAGTTGCCCTCCCACAAGTGTGTACTCCGAAAGAGTGTTTAGTGCCGCCGCTCACCTTGTCAGCAATCGGCGTACGAGGTTACATCCAGAAAATGTGGAGAAGATGATGTTCATTAAAATGAATTATAATCAATTCCTCCGTGGAGACATTGACCAGCAGCAATTGCCTCCACAAAGTACACAGGGAGCTGAGATGGTGGATTCCAGTGGGGACGAATTGATAATCTGTGAGGAGGGGGATGTACACGGTGATATATCGGAGGATGATGATGAGGTGGACATCTTGCCTCTGTAGAGCCAGTTTGTGCAAGGAGAGATTAATTGCTTCTTTTTTGGTGGGGGTCCAAACCAACCCGTCATTTCAGTCACAGTCGTGTGGCAGACCCTGTCACTGAAATGATGGGTTGGTTAAAGTGTGCATGTCCTGTTTATACAACATAAGGGTGGGTGGGAGGGCCCAAGGACAATTCCATCTTGCACCTCTTTTTTCTTTAATTTTTCTTTGCGTCATGTGCTGTTTGGGGAGGGTTTTTTGGAAGGGACATCCTGCGTGACACTGCAGTGCCACTCCTAGATGGGCCCGGTGTTTGTGTCGGCCACTAGGGTCGCTTATCTTACTCACACAGCTACCTCATTGCGCCTCTTTTTTTCTTTGCGTCATGTGCTGTTTGGGGAGGGTTTTTTGGAAGGGACATCCTGCGTGACACTGCAGTGCCACTCCTAGATGGGCCCGGTGTTTGTGTCGGCCACTAGGGTCGCTTATCTTACTCACACAGCTACCTCATTGCGCCTCTTTTTTTCTTTGCGTCATGTGCTGTTTGGGGAGGGTTTTTTGGAAGGGACATCCTGCGTGACACTGCAGTGACACTCCTAGATGGGCCCGGTGTTTGTGTCGGCCACTAGGGTCGCTTATCTTACTCACACAGCTACCTCATTGCGCCTTTTTTTTTCTTTGCGTCATGTGCTGTTTGGGGAGGGTTTTTTGGAAGGGACATCCTGCGTGACACTGCAGTGCCACTCCTAGATGGGCCCGGTGTTTGTGTCGGCCACTAGGGTCGCTTATCTTACTCACACAGCTACCTCATTGCGCCTCTTTTTTTCTTTGCGTCATGTGCTGTTTGGGGAGGGTTTTTTGGAAGGGACATCCTGCGTGACACTGCAGTGACACTCCTAGATGGGCCCGGTGTTTGTGTCGGCCACTAGGGTCGCTTATCTTACTCACACAGCTACCTCATTGCGCCTCTTTTTTTCTTTGCGTCATGTGCTGTTTGGGGAGGGTTTTTTGGAAGGGACATCCTGCGTGACACTGCAGTGACACTCCTAGATGGGCCCGGTGTTTGTGTCGGCCACTAGGGTCGCTTATCTTACTCACACAGCTACCTCATTGCGCCTCTTTTTTTCTTTGCGTCATGTGCTGTTTGGGGAGGGTTTTTTGGAAGGGACATCCTGCGTGACACTGCAGTGACACTCCTAGATGGGCCCGGTGTTTGTGTCGGCCACTAGGGTCGCTTATCTTACTCACACAGCTACCTCATTGCGCCTCTTTTTTTCTTTGCGTCATGTGCTGTTTGGGGAGGGTTTTTTGGAAGGGACATCCTGCGTGACACTGCAGTGACACTCCTAGATGGGCCCGGTGTTTGTGTCGGCCACTAGGGTCGCTTAGCTTAGTCATCCAGCGACCTAGGTGCAAATTTTAGGACTAAAAATAATATTGTGAGGTGTGAGGTATTCAGAATAGACTGAAAATGAGTGTAAATTATGGTTTTTGAGGTTAATAATACTTTGGGATCAAAATGACCCCCAAATTCTATGATTTAAGCTGTTTTTTAGTGTTTTTTGAAAAAAACACCCGAATCCAAAACACACCCGAATCCGACAAAAAAAATTCGGTGAGGTTTTGCCAAAACGCGGTCGAACCCAAAACACGGCCGCGGAACCGAACCCAAAACCAAAACACAAAACCCGAAAAATTTCCGGCGCTCATCTCTAATTTACAGTACATCTACATGGTGACAGAAGTGGGATACCATGGCTCAAGGAATTTGCCGCATTGACCCCCTTGTGTTTGATGAAAACATCGCTGACAGATGGGTGCAGTTCAGGAGAGAATGGGCCGTGTACTGCATTGCTGGACTGTCTGACAAATCAAATAAGGTACAAGCCTACACACTGCTAAACCTGGCAGGGACAGAAGCAGTTATTAAAGCAGACACATTTACATATGCAGAGGGGGAAGACAAGGAAGACCCAGACATATTGCTTGCAGAAGAGATTTGTATGCCTGTTAAAAATGTAATAAAGGACAGACACATTTAATTCTATGAATCAGAAAACTGGGGAGAAAAGATACAATCATATGTGTCCACTCTGAGACTGTTAGCAAAAAAATGCAATTTTGGAGTCATAACCGATAAGCTGATCAGAGACCGCATTGTATGTGGCAACCATAGTGACGCAGTCCGTGCACACTTACTACTGGAAGAAGATCTGACCTTAGACTCTACCATTCACATATGCATGCTGCACGAGCAATCAGAACAGGGCACAAAGGAGTTATGGAGGAAAGCTGAAATATGCAGTCTGCAGCGCACACAAACGCAGCTCAGGCCATGTTATAACTGTGGGGGATGCCATGTATTTGCTCGGGAGACCTGCCCTGCTTTTAACAAACACTGCAACCACTGCAGCAAGCTCAACCACTTTGCAAAGTGTTGCAGATCCAGGCATACCATGACACACAGTGAGCCACATGTGACGCAGGGAGAAAGACAAATGCATAAAGTCAATCACGTCGGCACGGAGTCCACACCACACACCGCTGAGACCATATATTGTGAAAACATAGGGGGTAATTCTGAGTTTATCGTAGCAGCAAGTTTGTTAGCAACTGGGCAAAACCATGTGCACTGCAGGGGAGGCAGATATAACATGTGCAGAGAGAGTTAGATTTGGGTGAGGTGTGTTCAATCTGCAATCTAAATTGCAGTGTAAAAATAAAGCAGCCAGTATTTACCCTGCACAGAAACAAAATAACCCACCCAAATCTAACTCTCTCTGCAAATGTTATATCTGCCCCCCCTGGAGTGCACATGGTTTTGCCCAACTGCTAAAAAATGTCCTGCTGCGATCAACTTGGAATTACCCACATAGATCCAATTGCAAAACAAAAAGAGATTTTCACTGACCTGTGTGATAAAAATAGTGGCAATACCTTGAAGATTAAAATTTACACCGGTGCCAAACGCAACGTAATGTCTAGGACCCTGCTGCACCAAACTAGCCCTCAGGCAACAATAGACCACACCGACACTGTTAATTTAGAGGCATATGAAGGTCAAATTATCAAAACCGTAGGCACCACCGCTATCGAATACACGTGTGCACCGTTGCTTTTCCACATAGATAGTGATGTTAGACCACTGCTCGGATAGCCTGATAGTGTTCGTCCGGGGTTGATACATCTGGGGCCCGAAGTACACCTGATACAGCAAGATACAACAGAGTTCCGTGACTTTAAGGACTTATTCACTTGTGACACCATTGGAAAGCTATCTGTCATCTACCACATGCGCTTGGATAAATCTGCTCTCCCTACAGTGTGTGCACCTCGGTGGGTTCCAATCACTATAAAAGACAAAGTCCTAGCTGAGCTGGAGCACATGACCGCACTTGGCATCATAACCCCTATTAAAGAAGCAACCCAGTGGGTATCTGCATTGGTAGCTGCAGTAAAAAAAGATGAACTGTAAGGATCTGCACAGACCCCGTGCACCTCATTAAAGTGTTACTAAGACCCAGTCACCCATTGAGAACTGTAGAACAAGTCATTGCTGACATGCCGAAGCCAAGATCTTCAGCACATTAGAAGCCAAATGTGGGTTTTGGCAAATTCCGTTGGACAAAGAATTGTCACTTCTCACTGCTTTGTTGACACCAGCAGGGAGCTATGCCTTCTTATGCATGCTATACGGCCTGACTACTGGCAGTGAGGTGTTTTAAAGGTATATGGAATAATTGTTTGCAGGATACCCCTATGAGATTATAGTTGACGACATCCTCATCTAGGGCCATAATATGCAAGAGTATGATGAGCGTCTCCGCCAGGTATTGGAAAGAATATGAGCAATCAACTAAAAGCTCAACCCAGATAAGTGCAGATTCAGAGTGGCTGAAGTTCCGTACGTGGGCCACCTCACAGACCAAGGTGTTAAACCTGACCCTGACAAAATGGCAGCCATCCAGCATATGCCTCTGCCGGTGGACAAACTCAGTCTCCAACATTTCTTAGGGATAACTAATTACCTATCCAAATTCATCCCCAATTATAGTGAGATCACTGCACCCCTACGACAACTTCTACACCAAGATACAGAGTGGTGTTGGTTGGAACCACACCATGCTGCGGTGTTGAGTTTGAAGAGCATGCTCTCCAGCACTCCTGTACTGCTGTACTTCAATGTACATTTTCCAGTGGTTATCTCAGCTGATGCCTCACGAATTGGGTGCAGTCTGCCTCCAAAAGAATGAACCAATTGCTTTTCATTCCAAGGCACTGACGGAAACAGAATCCCATTATGCGCAGATCGAAAAAGAGCTGCTGGTGCTGGTTTTTGCTTGCCACAAATTTCATGACTTCATCTATGACTGGCCAGTCACTTTCAAAACTGACCACCAACTGCTCATCACCATCATGAGAAAGCCTCTTCACAATGCATCTGCCGTGTCCAGAGGATGATGCTCAAATTACAGAGGTACCACCTAGACATCGTCAACAAGCATGGCAAAGAAATGTTTGTGGCTGATGCCCTCTCCAGAGCATTCCTTCCCCATCCTGCTCCACTACAGGTTGACAAAGACTATGATGTGATGTCTGTGCAAATCCTATCCTCTGCCTGCCTGGGGGAGCTGCGAAGAGGATCTCTGGCAGATGATTTGTGTTAACATCTCTCTCCGGTTGTCCTGTAAGGCTGGCCTCAGTCCTCCAAGGAACTTCCCCAAGACTTACACCCATTCTTTGCCATGCGAGATGAGTTCTCTGTCAGATGGGATCATTTTGAGAGGTCAGAGATTTGTTATACCCTACATCTTACAAAAGCAATTGCACCAAGGACACCCCGGCATGGAGGCCACCAAGTGCAGGGCCAGGGAACTGCTCTATTGGTCCACCATGTTCAATGACCTTGAGAGTGAGGTCTCTGTTTGTGGACCATGTGTGGCTCTTGATGTACATCAACCACATGAGTCTCTGCGTCCACCTGATGTCCCAGATCTTCTATGGTCCATCACGGCAGATGATATTTTTGTATGGAGGGGTAAGGAGTACCTAATTCTTGTAGACTCTTACTCAGGCTGGTTCAAGATTGATCATTTGCCCACTCTTACAAGCACCACCATTATTACCAAGCTCAAAGGACACTTTGCTACACATGGAATACCTCAGAAACGTATCACAGACAATGCCACACAGTTCATGAGCAATGAGTTTAAGATGTTTGCTCGCACTTGGGATTTCACACACATCACCAGCAGTCCACTATATCCACAATCCAATGGGCTTGCAGAGAGAGCAATCCGCTCAGCCAAACATCTATTGGAGAAATGCACACGAGACCAGGCTGACATCTTTTTAACACTCTTAAACCTACGCAACACACCACGGTACGGAATACCATCCCCAGCACGTTGCACCAGAACCCAAATTGCAGTTACTAAACATCAATTACAACCTCAATTACAGACGCAAGTGCAGATGGTGCTTGCCTCTAAGCGCATGTCTAATAAAAGAAATTATGACCTTTCAGTGCATGCCCTCTCTCAGCTACTTCTAGGACAAGCTGTTCGAATACAGACCACTCGAGGATATGACAAGCCTGCCACCATCTTAAAGGAAGCCAGCCGGCCCAACAGTTATGTTCTTCAGGCAGATGGAACTGTGTATGAGTGTAATTGTCGCCACCTGTTGAGTCTACCTGAGCAGACTATTACTGTGCCAAGTGCAATAGTGGATGTCAGAGACCCTCCTCAGACCACACCACATTCTAGGTTGTCAGCTATGTCTTCCTCAGTCGATAGTGAAACACCGTCTGACTCAATGGCACCTCCAGCCATTACTCTCAATGAACAGCCACCCATGACGCACCTGTATACCACCAAGTCAGGACGTTTATGCAAACCTAATTCCTGATTCCAGGACTATGTTACATAAATTCCCCTCACCCATTCTATTCCTCTTCGTTATTCTCCTTACACTTTGTTACCCTTTTACTATGTTCCTGAAGGGATGGATGTAGATGTGTATCCTGCTAGGACCCTGCAGGATGGGACTCTACCTGGGGCTATGCATGATGGGAGGGAGTTTCCTGTTTGTTAGTCAGTTCAGTTCCTGATGTGAAACCAAGTAAATGTGTTATTCAGCACTCCCAAGTACATGAGTCTTACCTGAATTACAGTACAGGCTGTACAGTACAGCTACAGTCTTTAAAATTTGTCTTTGGTGTTTATGCTTCAATAAAAAAAAGTTGGTTTTTTTAAGTATAAGAGCACATATAATATTAAAATTGAACCATCACCTCATCATAAAACAGCATTGGCGTTATATTACAGAAGTGTAGACTAGTATAACATGTTGGATTCCTTATTTGCCCATGATCCTCATACCATACTGGGATTAGATCCTTGGTCGTCTCCCAGAATGCCTGAAGTACGGTTGCTCATAAAGTTTGGGATATGTTAAATCAGGCAATTTGAAAAATGAAAAATTCCACAAAAAGCAGCTAATTCAAGAGAGATTGCCTACAACCCTCCTGAGAAAGGATCAAAAATGCACAGCAGAAAAGCCCTAATCGGCTAGTGTTAAACACGTGTTGTTGGTTTTTTTTTTAGAGTAATATATGCTTTTATTA